>NW_026000242.1:16376413-16456079 GCF_001458135.2 Marmota marmota marmota
GAGAGAGAGAGAGAGAGATGCTGGGAATTGAACCCAGGGCCTCCCTGCATTCTAGGCAAGTGCTGTATCACTGAGACACACCCCTAGCCCTCTGGGAGAAAATCTAATAAAGATAGTCATTGGCTTTATTTTGGTCTACAATATTCATAGTATTATCAAGGAATAGTTATTTTAAAGAGCTCACTGCAATTCCTAGTTGTAGATCACAGCTCAAAAGCCTATGTACAGATAACAAAAAACTAGTTTTGTGTAAGGGAGGGAGGTGTTACATAAAACAACAAAACCAAAAATTTCCTACCCAAAATAAGACTAACGATGAAAATCCTCAAACTCAAAAAGGCAGCCATTATAGTCAACAATCAGAAGATGCTATCGTTAACTTAGATGAAATAACTATAACATAGCCTGAAAAAATTTAGTGTTTTGAGGCTGTTCAAAGGCCTAAATGAAAGCAGGGCTTCATTTTAAAAGAACTAGGAAAAAACAAAAAGAACTAGGAGGTTAAAATTAAGTTAAGAAAGAAAAAACATGCAATCAGTGGAATAAATTCTGAACAGGACAGAGAGTGAATTTGTCCATAATATAGTTTCCAGATACAGGGAAACAAACTATAAAAAGAACAGATAGAGTCAAGAAGGATAGATTGAGAGTCTCTGTACTAGTTATTTATCATTATATAACAAGGTACTCTAAAACTTAGTGGTTTAAAACATTTGTATCTTACAGTTTCTGTGGGTCAGGTTTTAGCTTAGTTATTCTAGCTCAGGGTTGGCCATGAAGTTGTAGTGCAGATGATAGTTGGGGATGTGGTTATGAAAACTGACTGGAACTAGAGAACCTATTTCACTTAGCTGTCTGCTAACATGAGGCTTTAGTTCTGCAAGGATTGTTTAATGGACACTTCAGTTCTTTACCTTTGGACTTCTGATGACATGATAGCTGTCTTCCCTCAGAGCACATGGTCTGAGGGAGAGAAATCAAGACAGAAACTGTATGTTTTAATCAAATCCCAGAAGTCACACTGACATATTGTATTGGTCACACAAACCTATTCTAGTATGTGTGGATGGGGAGTATACAAAGGTGTGATACCAGGAAGAATAGATGATGGGACCATCTCAGAGGCTGGTTGCCACACTCTGGCCTCCAAAGTTTCATGTTCCTCCATATGCAAAATACACTTACCCCTAACGGAGGCTTCTGTAATATTATGACATAGCCTGAAAACATTTAGAATGTTTTGGGGATGTTCAAAGACCTCAATGAAGGCATGGCTTCATTTAAAAAGAACTAGAAGTTTTGAAACAAGATTAAAAAAAAGAAGATAAATGTATATGAAAAATATAATTATTGAAACAATGTATATGAAAAATATAATTATTGAAATAAAAATGTAATCAGTGGAATAAATTCTGACCCACAGAAACTGAAAGTTACAAATGTTTTAAGCCACTAAATTTTGGAGTAACTTGTTATATGAAAATAGATAACTAGTACAGAGCCTCTCAATCTATCTTTCATGACTCTTATCTGTATCTGGAAACTACATTATGAAAAAATTTACTATATTATAATACCTTAAAGCCCAGAATGTCATCAGCTCATGCATTTTATTACATCGATTTTATGATTCTTCTGGTTTATGCCCCCATCAATTCTTGTCTTGATTATTGCCATATCTCCCTCCTAACTGGTTTCTCCGCTTCCTCCATTGTACCTGTGAAGCAAATATACACTGAAGCCACAGTGTGACCACCAGAACACAGAGCACAGAATGATTTTTTTATAAATGTAAGTCGACTCACATTTCAAAATCTCCACTGGCTTCCCATCTCACTCTTTTAAAAATGCTGCTATACAATTTTATGTATCATAATTCATTTAAAAATTTACACTTTATTATTATCCATTACTCTTTCTTTCCTTATTTTTTCCTTTTAAAAATTCTATTGGATATTAATATCTAATTTCAAGTTTCCCTGTCATTCGTGGAGGTCAAAGGAGGCCGAGGGATGTGTTTTCCATGTATAATTCTCATCATTTTACTAATACTCTTTCTAAATGACTTTGCTGCACATGAATTTCTTACAGGCAGGGTTTTTGTTTTTTTTTTTCCACGAGTCTATTGCCTTTAATAGATCAGTTTTTCTCATTTTCATCATGACAGATATGTGTGGTCTGGGGCTGTCATTGTATATTGGAAAAATGAGAATTTCTGTTGGCTTTAGATTTAAAAAGTGTCAGAAGCACTTCAATTTAATTCAGGCTTGTCATAAACAGCTGCAGCAGGGATCAGTAATTATAAAACCTATCCAAACCACCAGAAGTTACAGCGAGTTTTCATAGTGCGTGTCAAATAGGGCTTAATCCAAGGTGAGAAAGGAGAGAGGAAAAGACTGGAAATTTGCAGTGACTTTTCTTGCATTTTAGAAGATCAACAATATACATAATTATATATTAAAACATTATATGCTAGCTAAGTTTATAAAATTATCTAAAACATTTTTCACAAACCTTAAGAGCCATGTACTTAGGCACCACATTTTTCTCTGCTGTATAGAGGTATGTAATATACAATAAACTGCATTTATTTAAAGAATATGACTTGATAAATTTTGACATATGAGTATATATGTCTGATACCATCAAATTAATGAATTTATCCATCACTCTCAAAAATTTCCTCATGCCCATGTGTAAGTCTTTTCTTCTGTGTCTATCTCACAGGTATCAGTAATCAACCATTCATCTGCCTTTTGGCACTATAAGTTACTTTGCATTTGCTAGAATTTTAAATAAGCGAAATCACAGGGAAGTGAAAATCAAAGCTATAATGAGATTTCACCTCACCTCTGGTAAGAATGGACATTACCAAAAAGATGAAAGGTAACAAGTGCTGATGTGGAGGTGGAAAAAAAGGGAGCCCTTGCATGCTGTTGGTAGAAAAGTGTGAGACACCAACCTTGCACGTGACTGAGTCACTCCCCGGCTGGGTGATTGAGGCAGTCAGGCAGCAGCCAAGCCAATAGACTGCCCCGCCCTTCTTGGGTTTGAGGGACAGAGTCTTCCTGCATGTGGTATGTCTTCCTACAGCCCCATGGGTGGAGCTATGTTCCTTTGTAATATTACCCCTTGCCCTGTTTGGGATAGAATGTTCCATGGAAACACCTTTTGTGTGTCTCCTTATCTTACTGTGCCCTTCGGTATGGCCTTCCTAGATGTCAGTCAACCTGCTGACAGTGGACATCCTGAAGCTAGACTCAGCCCCTTGAAACCTGACCCCTTGCCTCATTTGAATAGCTTCTCCTCAATAAAAGGGGGTCAGTGCGTGCTCTCGCCATCACAGCAACCCCAAAGAAAAAGGTATTTCTGTCTCTTGTGTGGTTATTTCGTGCAGCCCAGTCAGCCCAGTTCAACTGGAGTGACCCCTGAGTGTTTTAATCGAGAACAGAAACCCCGCAGAAAAGTAAATTAGTATGACCATTATGGGAAACAATATGGAGATTAAAAACATTAAAAATTAAAAATAAAGCTACTATATGATCCAACAACCTCATTACTGAGCATATATCCAAAAGAAATGAAATATATGTCAAAGGCACATCTGCCCTCCCATCTTCACTGAAGCAGTCTTTACAATAGCCAAGATGGAAGCAACTAAAGTCTCCATCAATGTGGTACATTTGTCTACACCAATTACTATTTAGTCCTAAAAAGAATGTAATCCTGCTGTTTGTAGCGACGCAGATGGACTTGGAACTTATTTTGTTAAGTGAAACAAGGCACAGAAAAACAAAGTCCTACATTTTCTCACTTATATGTGAAACCTAAAGTTGATCTCATAGAAGTTGAAAGGAGAATGATTACTGGAGTCTGGGGAGAGTGGGGATTGGTGGAGAAAGGCAGATCAGGGGCTACCAAGTTGGATAGATATGAGCAAAAAGTCCTGGTGTGCTATTGCATAGTAAGGTGACTATAGCAACAATAATATACTGTATATTTCAGGAAGCTAGAAGGATTTTGGAAATTTTCACTACAAAGATTTGAGGATTTGACTCTCTTTAACATGATCTAAATATTATACAATGTATACTTGTATTGAAACATTACGTGGTCCCCTATTAATATATATAATTTTAATGTTTATGTATCAGTTAAAAATTTAAAAATACATAAAAATCACAAGATGGTACTTATGTCTATCTTCTGTCACATAACATATAACTATTTTGAGATTCATTTATGTTATTGCACCTGCCAATCATTTGTTCCTTTTGCAGAGTTATATTCCTTTCTATGACTATCCCACAGTTTATCCATTCATCTGGTAGTCTGCTTCCAGTCTGGCTATAACAGAAATGACTGCTATGACATTTACATCCAAGGCTTTGTGTGATCTATTGCTTAGACTATTAACCCTACATGAACATCTAAGGGTAGAATGGCTTGATGATAAGGTAGGTGTATGTTTATCTTAAAGAAACTGCAAAGCCATACCATATTACCTTTCAACAATTATACCTAAGAGTTCCAGTTGTTCTACATACTTGTTAACACTTGGTTTGATAGGTTTTTAAATTTTCGCTATTGTAATGAATGTCTTTCTCCTTTTTGTGTCTTTCAAACTAATTTTATCTGGGTAATTATTTTTCCTTTTAGGTTCTTATTTGCATCCATAGCATCTGATATTGAATTCACTAGTCTTTAACTTGGAGTAGAAGTTTGCTATTTTATCAGAGATGGAGTCTTTTTTGTTTGCTTACTTGCTTTACATTCTTTAATAGTGTTGTTTTTAGAAAAGTAGATTGCAAAATAACCAAAAACACCAATAAAAATCTTTATTAGCATGAGAGGAAGATTAACATTAAACAGAGATGAGAGGTGGGAGGGAAAGGGAGAGAAAAGGGAAATTGCATGGAAATGGAAGGAGACCCTCAGGGTTATACAAAAGAACATACAAGAGGAAATGAGGGGAAAGGGAAAAATAATACAAGGGGGAGAAATGAAGGACAGTAGAGGGGGTAGAGAGAGAAGAGGGGAGGGGAGGGGAGGGGAGGGGGGATAGTAGAGGATAGGANTTTTTTAAGGAATGAACTCCACGCAATGAATTTTCCTCTTAGAACTGCTTTCAATGTGTCCCATAGATTCCGATATGTTGTGTCTGTGTTTTCATTTATCTCTAAGAATTTTTTAATTTCCTCCTTGATGTCTTCTATAACCCATTGATCATTCAGTAACCTATTGTTTATTCTCCAAGTGATGTATGCTTTTTCCTTCCTTCTTTTATCGTTGATTTTCAGTTTCATTCCATTATGATCAGATAAGATGCATGGTATTATCTCTACACCTTTATATTGTCTAAGAGTTGCCCTGTGACATAATATGTGATCTATTTTTGAGAAGGATCCAACATGAATCCCATTTATACCCTCCAAACACTCTGCCATATCAAACAGATTTATCATAGTGCATGACTCTAAGCCAATTAAAATAAATAAGTTTGAAAATTCCTAGAATAGATAAATTCACAAAGTTACAGTTGACTTACTTGTTTCTAGGAATCCTTTTTAGTATGGGTATAGATCAGTGTTCACTGTCCATTTAGCCCAGGTCATTTCTGTCTCTCATTCTTTGAGTGCTGGTTACCTGATATGGACCTGAAGCATGTTTGCCCTCTGGTAACCTGTACAGGCATCGGGGTTATGCCAGCAAGTTTTTATATACACTGTGGGAAGATAAAGAGTCTAAGAAGTTAAATGATGTGTTCAAAGACATTAATTCAGACCGTTAAAGCCAAGACTTAAGTCCATCTCCTTAGACTCCAGGTGCTTTTATTTTTAAAAAATCATATCCTAAAACTGTCATCGGAGAATTATGTTATTTCTGCAGGAACTGAATCAGACTATAATTCACTTGCCTCTGGTCATGTAGATGATAATGTTAGAGCAGAGGTAGGAATCAGGTCTTCTGACCAAAATCCAGGGCAGTTTCCAATGCAAAAGGCCTCAACCTGGCTAATGCCAATTGACCAGTGACACTTCCTCACTCTCAGCCTAATGGCTCTGATCACACCTCCTTGACAATATTACTATATTTTAAAGTCTTGTACATGCTGTATGCATTCCTCTGATAATTGCTTGAATTACTCACACTGGAACAGCTCAGTTTTCCTCTATTATATCCCCAGGCTCTGGAGCATTGTGCCCACAGCTTGTGAATATTTAAAACTTTTCAATCCTTTTTGCTCCATACCCAGGCATTTTAGGCTTTGAAGGAAACCAGTGGGGGGAAAGTCATGCTTATTTATAAGCCATTTATTGATACTGATCTAAGAAGTCACCAAAGGAATAGAGATTTGGAAGAAGTTCTCACTATAACCAAGATATGTTAATTAATCAACTGTGAGACACTGACTTAGAGGCTTTAGGAGTTAATAGTCTTGTGTTGTAAAGGTTTCAGCACTGAGTTTAATTTTGTGGCCTTGTTTCCATTATCATCTCATCTAGAAAAAGACTTGGCTGCTTTACTTCTTGGGATGGCAGAATTTCTGTGAATTATCTAAAGAACCACACTGTGTCTGGTATTGTAGACGTTTCTTTAATTCTTTCAAAGCTACTTTTGAAAGGTATCCACTTGCATTTGGAGATACTAGTAAGAGATCTTAAAACTCCATGAGAGTCAGGTGATTTGAGGTTGGAACATGGGTCAGGCCTCAGGATGCAGGGTTACTGGGGGAGGTGGGGTTGAGGGGTTTAAGAAAACATCTTAAGTCAAAATTTAACATTTAAATAAACCTTGAATCATTCCTGTCCAAAGTATCTTTGTTGGATCATCATTTTGTTGCTTAAATGAATTTCAACCTTAAAGGAAATTGAATCAGGAAGGATTTTTTTTTTAAATCATAATTATCTTATTGTCATGCCATTTGAAAAGAATATTATCTTTCTGATTTGGGACAGGAGCATGAATATGGACAGTAACTAGGGAGTTTAAACCCTGGAACACCTAAGTGGTGAATGCAATTTGGCTAAGTGTGTGCTTTCTGTTCTTGTAGAAACAAGACTGGCTTCCATGAGGGATTACACTGGTGCCAATAGCAAAGCATCAATATCCACATTAGGGTTTTTGTTTTGTAAACACATAGTTGCCTCACTCAAGGAGATAGATCCCTGCCCTTTATAATATTCTAGCCTTTCTGGTTATTTTAATGCCTAAAAAGGCTGTAAACATCTTTTAAAACTGATTACACATAAATGATAGTTGCCTATGAATGATATTTGACTGCTAAGCCACATAAAATTATAAAACTGTTCCTGATTTTGTTCATTTTGGTTTTCATAATAGATAACCTATGGAATTGAAATTGTCTGCTCCTTTTGAGAAAACAATCTCAGTTAGTTTTCTGACTTTGGGGCAAGAGTCACTATAATATTGGCCATAATATATCACACAGTAACCAAATGTATATAACTATGCCCCAAAGTTAACTTCTGAAAGAGTGATTCCAACCTAAGGTCTGCAGGTGGATTTTAAGGTCTAAAATTGTATTGAGCTTTGAAAGGCGGCATTTCTTACAACATGATTTTGTACCACTCAGAGTTCCTGTGTCTAGAGTACTCAGCAGGCTCTTGGAAAATTTAGATAATGTGAGGTGATAACCTTGTTAGTTTATTACACATTTTAAGTGTAAAATAGATTAGTTTGCCAGAGAAATATACTACTCTCTATTCTAATCATATGTTCTTAAAGATTGTTAATGATTTAAGACTGCATTCACCTTTCTTCTTTAATATTTGATAATCATTAGGATGAAGCTTAAAGTGGTTCACCTATTTTTATGTCAGTCGTATACTACTGTTACATCTGCTGAATTTGGCTTTTTATTATTTTCAATATGAATCACATTACCAAAACAATCCACAAAAGATGAATATATATATATATATATATCAAGATGACAGTAATGTAAACATTACAATTCCAAATAGTATTTTAAATGCACATAGAAAACAATGCCCCCTCTGCCAATGTAGAATGTGAGGGTGTATGAGCTTAGATAAGAAATTATAAATTGTGATAACTTTTATAATAAAGAAATCAGGAATATAATAATGATTATTGAAATAAGGAATTATCTGAAAGTATCTCACCTTAGATCTCTCTTATAATCTTTGAAAAACATGGCATGAATCCTTAGAGATCTTCATGTCACTTTCAAATAAAGCACTGTGACTCCTCCAGTAAAATAAACTGTAAAATAGGCATAATGTGTTGCTTTCCAGAAAGGAATTAGTACGTGTTAATGTTAAAGGCAGGAAACAAAACAAAACAAAGCAATGGATCATTTAAAGTTATATTCCATGCAGGTAAAAAATAATATGTATTATGACAGGGCTGAAAAACTAGTAAAGATCACCTGAAAACTTAGTGATTTCTCCAGCACAGCTAACTAAAGCCCCATCCATTTTCAGGGATTATCAAATAATCTCTCCATGTTTGAGAACTAAACTGGGGAGTAGCTCTGCATACCCTCATTGAAAGATGAAGTATAAATTTGTTTTTATTGAATGTTCAGTAATCTGATGGGAATCGAATAAAAGTTATCCCTAAGCAAAAAAGGTCCACTCATACACTGTTGGTGGGACTGCAAATTGGTTCAACTACTCTGGAAAGCAGTTTGGAGATTTCTGGAAAAATTTGGAATGGAACTATGACCCAGTTATCCCACTCCTCATTATTTATCCAAAGGACTTAAAATCAGCATACTACAGTGATACAGCTACAACAATGTTTATAGCAGCAAAATCCACAATATTCAAGCTATGGAACAAACCTAGGTGCCCTTCAACAGATGACTGGATAAAGAAAATTTTACATATAACACATACACACACGCACACACAATGGAATATTACTCAACCATAAAGAAGAATGACATTATAACTTTTGACGGTGAAGAAATGAAACTGAAGACTATTATGTTAACTCAAACAAACTGGTCCCCAAAAGTCAAAAGTCAGATGTTTTCTCTGATATGAGGACAGTAATCCAAATTAGGGACAGAGGGGATAAAAAAATAGAGTAAAGATCAGTGGAGTAGACAAAGGGGATTGAAGGGGAGGGAGAAGAGATGGGATAAGGAAAGAACAATGGAATGAATCTGACCTAACTTTTCTATATACATAGGAATATCCCACAGTGAATGCCATTATTCTGTATATCCATAAGACACTCATTAAAAAAATAAACAAGTTAATAGCAGAAAGGTCAGTAGAGTAGAGGGAAGAGAATGGGGGAGGCAGGAGGGGAGGGGAAGGACAAGTACTGGGGACTGAATTAGAACAAATTATGTTCCATGCTTTTATCATTATATCAAAATGAATCCTAAGGTTAGGATAAAAAGAAAAATAAAAAGGAAATAATCTTAAAAATTCAGCAACAACAACAAAAGTCACCACTAAGAAGTCAGTCACCCCCTGGAGCTCGAGGTAGGCACAGGTATGGGTTTCAATTGAGTTACACATGGTGCAAGCACACCAAACTGAGCGATAAGTGAGGTAACCGCACAAGTCTAAGAAAGCCTCCTTATTCGGTTAAGGTGGAATAAGTGGGACTAGATTTATCCTCCTACCTGAAAACTTATATATATAAAAACACAAAATGTATGAAACAAAGGTTCTCAAGACACCAGGCATTAGGAAATTAAGGATATTGATCCTTAGAAATGGGAAAGAAATTATTTAAATGCTATGATCCTCCAAGGTTTTCACACAGAAAAAGATTCCAAGGACAAGGCTCAGGAAAGGAGCGCCTGCCCCCTTAGTAGAGGAGACTGCTGTGGAGGTTCTGAGGGGATAAGGGAGCTGGACTTTGAAGGGCAGAGAAGCAGAATAAAGACAGCTGCACAGAAAGAAAACCAGAAATCATCAGAGACTTTCCCTCAAATATTCAATTACTGATGATTTAGGGAATTACCCAAAGTTGGGGGTGGGGGGCAGAATACCCTAAAGAAGTATAGGGAACATTGCATGGAGCCCACACATCATTGGGAAGAGTGGTCGTTGCCAAAAGCCAGAGTGAGAAACCTAGCATTTATGGGTCATCATTAGTGGACAAACAACCCTAGATTAAATATCCTCTTCCTACCTGAGAAAACTTATAAGTTAGGCCCCAAAGGATTGAACAATTTACAAATAATTTATATGTCCCAAAATGAATCTCAAAAATATTTATAGGAATACAAAGCTCTCCAGTACCCTACAAGGGATAAATTACACTGCTTGAGATTCAAGTAAAATTACCAAGCATGCAGGAACCCATCCCGAGGAGAAACTTAATCAATGTAAATGAACTGAAAAATGACACAGATATTACATTTAATAAAAAGAACATTAAAAGATTGACAATGACCATATTCTATTTGCTGAAAAAGATGAAGGAAAGATTGAGCAAATAAAACTTTAAGGCATGAAATGACAATTTCTGAGATCAAAAACACAGAGAAGTATTAACAGAAGATTAGATGGTATGGCACAAAAGATTAGTGAATGTAAAGATATTGCAATTAGAAATCATCCATATAAAACATATAGAGAAAAAATATTTTCAGAGAAGATCATTGTGAACTTTGAGAAAATCCAAGAATCTAAATGTATGAATTAATTAGAGTCTCCTAAGGAGAGGTAAAGAAGGAGAACTTAAAAATAGATGAAAAATTTCCAAATTTGATGAAAATTACAGGAGAGTTAGTGAACCCCAAAGGCCCATCATAATCAAAGTGCTTAAAACTAGTAATGAAAAAACCCACAAAACCACTCAGAAAAATATATGCATTATCTTCAGAAGAATAAAGATAGAGATGACAGTAGATTTCTTATGAGAAGCGGTAGAAGCAAAAAGAGAAACAGTATCTTTAGAGTATGAAAGATAAAATGTCAACCTAGAATTTCATGCCCATCAAAATATTTCTCAAAAAAGAGGTTACAGACTTTTTTTTTAGACATATAAAAGTTACAACAGTTATTCATGCAGATATCTACAGTGCAAGACTTACGAAGAGAACTCCTTCAACTAGAAGTAAATTTTATCAGATGGAAACTTGAATCTATACCAAAAAAAAGAAATGAAAAAGAATTGATAGCAACCTGGGTAAACATAGGGACTTTCCTTTCTTAATATTTTTAATGAAGATAATAAGCATTCAAATATAAAACAATAATATATTTGGATTTGTAATATACACATGAGTAGAATGCATGAAAGCAGTAGGGCAAACTCTAAGTTGAAACTTCTGTAAAGAACTGTGTAAAACACTTCTAAATCAAATGATAAGCTATTGCATGGAAATAAGGTGTAGTAAATTAAAGGTGTATGATAAAGCAACAACTAAAATGGCATAACAAATGGTATAGGCATTAAGCCAAAAAAGCGATAAAATGAAATAATGAACAATGCTTAATTGATTCCAAAGACAAAAAAAGGAAAGAAAAGTGATAAAAGAACACATAGAACACAATCTTCAAGATGTTCTGTTTGAACTCAAATATACAAAAAAAATCACTTTAAATATAAATGCCTTAAACTTCCCAATCAAAAGGTAGAGTTTGATAGATCAGATAAGCTGGACATATAATTATATGCTGCCCATAAGAAACCTGCAACAATGTTTAAATATGAGGAGACAAGTTGGCAGAAAATAGCATGGCACTATAACATATGTGCCACAATAGTCCTAATTAAAAGAAAGCTGGTGTGGATATTTTAATTTTAGACATATTAGATTTCAGAAAGAATATAACCAGATATAAAGAGAGTCATTTTGGAATGTTACCAAAGATCAATTTATCAAGAGCACCAGTTTCTTAAAAATTTGTGTATATAGTAACAGAGTTCTAAAATGAATAAAACTGTTAGAACTGAAAGAAACTGACACACAATGATAGTTTGATAACTTTAGCATCTTTTCTCAATAATGGATAAGGCCAATAAACAAAAATTCAATTAAAATGTAATAATTTGAACAACATTATAGATCACATTGACCTATGTCATTTTATAGAATGTTCCATAAAACAACAGGCATATCAAATGCAAAAACAAAACAAAAATTAAAATTGACCACATTCAAACCATAAATCAAATCGAAGTAAATTTTAAGGGAGTTAATTCATACTTTGTTCTTTGAGCAAAACTGTATTAAATAAGTTACCAATAATAGAGGAAGAACCACACTATTTAACTAAATAACACACTTTAAAATAATCCAATCCAAAGCAGCAATAAAAATTGAAAATATTTTCAACTAAGTGGAAATTAAAACAGCATATCAAAATATGTGGGATGCAGCTAATGTATCACATAGAGGGAAATTTGTAGCACTAAACAATTTTATTAGAAAAGAAAAATTTTCAAATCAATAGTCTTAGCTTTCATCTTATTAAGAAGCCAGATTAAAAAAATTAAACAAAATCTCAATTAAACAAAATAAAGAAAATGATAAATATTAAAATGGAATCACTAATAAAGAAAACATAAGCCAAATAGAGAAAAGTCAATGAAAGTAAATGCTGATTATTTTAGAACTTATTAAAATACTGATAAATTGATAGACCTGTAGACAGAGTAATAAGGAAATAGAGAAGACAAATTGTTAATATCAGAAATGAGATGAGATAGGTGACATGATTACAAATTTTACAGATATTAAAAACTTTTTATGGATACATAATGACAAATAAAATGGACAAATTCCTTGAAAATGTGAACTTTCAAAGCTCACAAAAGAAACAAAGATAACCAGGGTAGCCCAAATATACTGAATAAATTGTGGTTAAATATTTAGTTTAAAACCTTTTTAGGGACATACAGCTTTAGCTCTGACTTGTAGTAAGCTTAGAAATCATAATTTCCATCCTCACAATGAGAAAAAACGGATGAACAGAAAATCAAAGATTGATTGTTCTTGGACCTATCAGAGAATTACAGTTTCAAGACAAGCTGCCACCCCCAAATCAGGAGAGCCAGGCACATCCAGAGAGATACAAACGCCCAAATCTGCTTACCTGGAGCCATAGACTTTGGAAGAAACAGATGGTAAACTTGATGAATTTCTGGAGACTGAGTATAAATTTTCATGAAATTAGTCCCAGAGCCATAGTCTTAGGGTGCTCCCCATACTTGCAGGTAGTCATTAGGGAATATAAATTAAAATCATAGTAAGACACTACCATACACTTGTTTAGAATGGCTGAAATTAAGAAGGCTGTTTACATCAAGTGCTGACAAGTAAGTGGATAAACTAGAACCCTCATACACTGTCTTAAGAATGCAAAACTTAGCTGGGCACGGTGGCACATGCTTGTTATCCTAGTGGCTTGGCAGGCCAAGGCAGGAGGATCACAAGTTCAAAGCCAGCCTCAGCAAAAGCAAGACACTAAGCAACTCAGTGAAACCTGTCTCTAAATAAAATACAAAATAGCGCTGGGATGTGGCTCAGTGGGTAAGTTTCCCTGAGTTCAATCCCCAGTATCCAGAAAAAAAAAAAAAAAAGCAAAATTTAAAAATTTAAATATGTGCCTTTCATATTATTTTATGATTCTATCTGTAAGTGTTTTCCCAAGAAAATGAAAGTGTATTCCCATACAAAGTCTTATACAAGAATGATCAAGAAGCCTCACTGGTTAGCCCCAAACTGGAAACAATTCTGAGTATCTATGAACAGCTTGTAAACTGTAGTACATTCTTTAAATGTCATACTACTCAACAATAAAAAGAAATCAAATGTTGGTAAGAAAAATAGCATAGATGAATCTAAAACTATAGGTCAATAAAAGAAGTAAATCAGAAAAGAGCTCATTATCTGTGATCCTATTTATCCAAGGATAAGGGAAATGCAAACTAATCTGTAGTAGCAGAATTGATCAGTGGTTGCTTAGGAATTTGAGGGTTAAGTGTGATTAAGAGAAAGAGATGATAAAGTAGTACAAAAAACTCTTTTGGATAATGAACATGCTAATTATTTGACTTACGTGATAATTTCATGGGTATCTAAATATGTCAAAATTTACAAAATTGTACACTTTAATTACATGGTTTGTTAAAAGAGAGAGAGACAGAGAGAGAGAGAGAGAATTTTTTAATATTTATTTTTTAGTTTTCAGTGGACACAACTGAAATATTTTATTTTTATGTGGTGATGAGGATCGAACCCAGCGCCCTTCGTATGCCAGGCGAGCACGCTACTGCTTGAGCCACATCCCCAGCCCCATATGATTTTTTAAGAAAAAAATACCTTAACAAAACTGTTCAAACGTTGTTTGGGGAATTGTTAAAAAAATCTGGACTCTTTGGAAAACAAAAAATAACTTCCTAAGGGAGACCCTTCTACAACCTATAGTACTATGACTGGCAGGGGAAAAAATACTTCTCAAAAAAGAATAGCTCACAGTAACAAAAATATTATAAGCCATTCTGTGAAAACAGTAAAGATTTTATCAAGACATTTCTCTGATGTGAAAGAATCTTAAAACATCAAGAAATAGTAAAATTGTCATTTGTAACAATAAATAAACATATTATGTCCAGTAAGATATAAAATGAATTTTAGATACAGTAAGATATAGTGATTTAAACTGTCCTGCCTTTGATCAGGACCTGGAAGCTAAAAGCAACTATTAAAAAGCACATCATTCTCCTTGTGAACTCTGAGTAGAGATAACTTAACAGCAGACACATTACCATGTAAACAATATATGAAAGGCTCCATTCTATGGAGATTTGAGTTTCAGAGAAGAAATGTTTTCTTTTTCCCAAAAAGATTGCCAGAAATACTTTAAGCACAACAAAGCAGCCTACTCACCTCTGATGCTCTCCACAGATTGGATTGTTTTGGAAAGGAGTCAAACGCTGTCTTAACACAGAAGCCAGAAGTCAGCATTTCTTGCACATATTCCCACAGTCACCTCCTGGCCTTTTCATCAGGAAAAAGCACTTAGAGAAACTCCAGCCCTAGATAAAAGAAAACCATAGATAGATGAACCAGTGCACTGAAACAACTCTGGATAACACAAAGTTTATCAGGAGGCTCTCGTTTCATATGAAATAGAAAGAGACTAAAATAACCAGGCAAAGCTTGTGTTTAGGAAAGACATGGGAAAATGTCATAGATGAGTACAAATTTAATATACATCTCTGCAGAAGGGAGCTCACATTTATTGGTCACTTGTGATTTATCTATCTATATATATATAATATACGTATATATACATATATACATATATAGTGCTAGATAAATCACATACATATATACATATGCGTATATATATGTATATGTGATTTATCTAGCACTATATATGTATATATGTATATTATATATGTGTATATATGTATATATAATTTATCTAGCAATATATATATATATGTATATATGTGTATTTATCTCACATAGATTCCTTCTTTTCCATGTGACAAGAGATAACAACTTTGGCTTAGCTGCCCTAATGAAATGGTATTTTTATAAAGTATCAAACACTTGCTGGTCACCACCAACGACTGTCATTTACTTGTTCATCTGCTTTCTGGACGGCTAGCTCTTTTAAAGTCAGGACTGTGACTTGCGCACTATGGAATTCCAGAGTTCTGAAGATTGTTAGACATATGGTATTAACTTAGTAAATGTATGTTGAATGACTGAACAAACATAAAAGTAGTCAGGCTGCACCGACTAGTTATGGTGTATTAATAACCTATGGAATGATCTGTAAAGTGAGTCCTTTTCTAGCAGGTACATGTGAATCTTCCGTAAGAAAAAGTAGATACTCTAACAGCAATCTGTGATTTGGATATAAATATCCTTCTTTGTAGACAATGAAATTGAAACCCAGGAGGATAAAGGAATTTTCCCAAGGTAACTCAGTATCTACTAAGTGATTGAGCTAGGATTCTCTAGCCAGTTCTGTTGGCCTCCAGAGCATTCCCACAGTCTTCTACACTAAATCCCCAGTAATGTTTCCATTTTACTTTCCGGCATCTGAAGATATCAACTCAAAGAGCTTCACAGAGAACTGTTTTCCAAATTGTGGGGCTCTGGGGGAGCAGGCAATGTCATTTCTGTATTGGGCAGTGAAAAATTCCACTATGATCTTAGAGACTTTGTTGTCCTCAGGGAACATAATTCCTGTCTCAGCTATTAAATTAATACCTGTTTTTGATGCTGACACAAACTCTTTCTGTTAGTCTCTGAAGAGTTTTCTTTTGCCAACAGAGTTACTTCAGAAATCACTTTAAAAAATTCAGATTTTTTTTTTTCAAACTGCATTGCTTTTTCCATGTTTATTAGTTTCTGACTCCCAACATATCCTGGGCTCCTTTCTTTCTCCACTCTGAAAGTTGGGCCACCTAAACCCAGCCTGTCCACCACGAAAAGTCCTCATCCACAGCTGACTTAGTGCACTGGTCTCCAGCACTGCCATCTCAGGAATCTGAGAATACACAGAACTGTTCTCCAAGTTTTAACCCTTTGACTTCTTCCCTTCCCTTCACAGTTTCATAAGACCTACTTTTCCTTACTTGCCACCTCAGTGATGCCTTTGTGTTCTCTTCTTGTCTTTTTCAGTTCTTCAATGCCTACTTAATAGTTCTGTATATAATAGTCTCTCTGTTGAAATAACTACAGCAAATTCTGTCTCAGAGCTGAATATTGATCCAGAAAATCTGCAAGAAAGCTTGGACTTTTTTTTTTCAGAAATCAAAAGCAGAGCTGTTATGGGTTGGATCTTACATGCCCCCCAAAGGCTCATATGTGTTAAAGGCTTGGACCCCAGCTGATGGTGCTATTGGGAGCTGGTGGAAAGTATATGAGGTGGGGCCTAATAGAAGGATAGTTGTCCTTGGGAATATTGGGACTTTGGCCCCTCCTCTCTCTTATTTACTTCCTGGTCACTGTGCTGTGAGCTCCTTTGTTCTACCATGCACTCTCAGCCATGATGTTTCTGCCTTACCATTGTCTCAAAGTGAGGAGGCCAAGTGACCATGGACTGTAACCTCTGAAACTATGAGCCAAAATAAATCCTTTCTCCTTTAAGTTGTTTATCTCAGGTATTTTGTCACAGCCATGGAAATCTCACTAAGCGAAGAACCACTGAATTTACTTAGAGCCTTAGTGCAATGGAACTTTGTTTTGGGCTCTAAATTTTATTTTTTCAAATGTCCAGGACAGATAGACTGATATGCATCATAGATCTAATCTTAGGTCATTTAAGCTTTGGTAAATTGTTAAGGTCTAGTTAGTTCAAACATGTTTCACTAGGGTTTGACCTCAGAGAAGGAAGAATTGTGAAAAGAGTATCTACTATATAATCATGACTTTGGGTAATTAAATAATCCTAAAGAACTTCTCAATCACCAAAAATTTAAAAACAAATGGTAATATTCCATATTGATGTAGCATTAGTTCTATTATACTAATTTAATTGTTTATAAAACTGATAAAATATGTAAGGGTGTCATTTAACTCACAGTTCCATGGGTGATTTGGTAAATCAGAATATTCCAACTTTAACAGAAATCTCAGTTTTAAAATATCTAGTTTTCAGAAATTTTTATTCCTGGGCATATACACAAACACTTATTCCTTACCAGTATGTCAGTTTTGTGATGAGCCTAGTATAACGTTTGATCACCTCCTTAATTTAGCCCTTTCCTTGGGCTCAGTAGTTATCTGTGTGCATCCATCTTCCTGATTAGAACTGAAGCTCCTATGAGCACAGAACAATTTTTTAATGTCTTTATATTCCTGGGATTTCACATTATGCTTGAAAAATTATAAATACTCAGTAATTATTTTTTTAAAGTGAAATGAGGAATTTCCCCTTCAAGAATAGAATTGTTTATAGGCCAAGATGGTCAATATTAAAATGCAAAGAATAGTCATTTAAAATCTTAGAAGATAGTTTTTTAAGTGAATAAATTTCCTTCGTGATACTAAATAACTAATAGTAATTGAAATGACTGGATAGACCCCCAAAGAACTTGATATTTTGTTGAAATCTGAGAAATGGATCTAAATTTGCAAATATTTCAAATGGCTCTCTAATATTGTAAGTTTTCCATAAATAAAACATACATTTTCCTATATGTAAGGCATAGATTTTTGCCCAAGTATATGCCAAAGCATGTAAATAATGCTATGAAAATCTTTTTTGATGAATTAATAAGTAAGGCATATTGCATTCTATTCTTCTTGATGATAATTGTAACAACACTATATAGTCAAAACAATGATATATTAATAACTTTCCTCTGTTTCTCTGTACATCATTAGAGTAAATATGGTATCTCCTGTGGTTGAATTCAATAGAATGGAATTTTAAAGAGAATCTTAGTAAGTATTGTTAGTTAAAAAAATGTCTATACTAGGGTTGCTTTTATAAAATAGGAATTCAATCTCAGTGGAGCTGAGGACAGGGAAAATAAGGGTGCAAAGTCAGTCAATAAGGGAACTCAGATCAGATCTGTAAGAAAGTGATTAGAGGCAATTTGTGATTTCAGATTCATGTGTAGACACTCAAGAAAAAATTTCTTGGTAAATAACGGTTTACACAGTAGTTATCACTGTAAGGCAGGAATTCAAATAGTTAAAGTAAATGATATCAGGGGGAAATGGATGAAAATTCAGAGAAAAACATTCTATTCATTGTACCTGAATTTTTGAAGTTTTTTTTTTTTTTTAATTTGTAATGGAGTGGACTAACCCATTGTATGGAAAACTGTGAGGTCAAAATGCTCTAAGAATAGTTTTTTTTACGTTACCACTCTAGACTGCAAAGGAATGGCATTTCTATTTTTGTTTTTGCCCTTTAATTTTGGATGTTCTTTAAGTTTTTAGCAGAATTCTGAAATCAAATGGAGAAAATTATATAGAAAAATGAAAAATATGTTGCTGTATTATAAAATATAAATGCGTATGATAATTTCTATCAGTGTTTGTCTCTCCTCTTTGCCCTTCTATTGATCGCTTCTGTCTAAATATATAAAAATTTTTATTTGCAGAATTGAATAAAACATATAAATATTTTTATATACAGATAAGGAAACTTCTACTATACATGTCTGACTCTTGAATTAATATAAATATGTAGTAGATGATATTCTTCTGGGAACATACTATGATATTTTATTCCATTGGTCAATTATTTTTGGAGAAACTTCGTGGAGAAAAACAGCTTCCTTGAGCAGGTAAAGTGAAGAGGGAGAAATTAATGTTCTGGTTTATACATTTGTAAAAGGTAAAGAGCCATTAGTCCTTTATAAGATTCTTATCTTTTACCCACCAAAGAGGATAATTTCTGCAGTCTTCACATCCAAAAATTTGGTCACACTGTAGCCTAGAAGGATATGTAAAAAAATAATTTATAAATCATCATGATTCATTAGTCCAGAACTATAGAATTTGAGAGCTAGAAGGCTTTTTTGTGATTCAGGCCAATTTCTTCAAAGCCAAATAGGAAAAATGAAACATAGAGAAGTCAAGTGGTTTGCCTAAGGTCATTCAGTTTGCTGATAGATTAGCTACTGAACAGAATCTCATAGGTAGAAGTAACAAACATTTGAAAAAAATCTTCATTTTGATGTATTACATTTATTTATTTGTTTTTCAAAAATGGATTAATGGTATTCTGGGTTCAATAAATTTCCATATAAATTTTAGAATCCATATGTCAATATCTGAAAAAAAAAAGGGGGTAGCTGGGATTTTGGTAGAGATTATATTCAAACTGTCAATTTAAATCTGTCAATCATCTTGACATCTAGTCTTCTGATCCATATATATGTGATTTCTTAATATTGATTTATGTCTTTATTATTTCAATAATGTTTTATGGTTTTCAGCATATAATTCCTATACTTTATTATCCAAATTTATTACAAGGTGTTTTATTCTTTTTTATGTGATCATAAATGCAATTTACTTTCATTTCTGAGTGTTCATTGCTGATTCAGTAGGTTGAAAAAAAATATGAACTAAAAACAAAAAAAAAGCTTTGTTTTTAATCAATTTTTAAGAATTTTCTATGCCTACAATAATGGCCTTTGCAAATAGAGATAGTTTGACTTCTTTATTTCTAGTCCGGAAGGTTTTGATTTCTTCTCTTTCTTTTTTCTCTTTGACTTATTTCTCTTTCCCTTAGCTAGAAATTCCAAGACAATTTTGAACAGAACTGGGGAGAGGACTTGTTTTGTTCCAAATCTTAAAAGGAGAACATTGTTTTTCACCATTAAAGATCATCTCAGTTGTGGGTTTTTCATGGATGCATTTTGTAAGATTGATCAAGTTCCTTTTTATACCAAGTTTGTTTAGTGCCCTATTATGAAAAGATGTTGGATTTTGAAAAATGCTTTTCCTGAGTATTTTAAGGTGATCATGAGGGTTTGTCCTTTATTCTTTTCATAGGATATACTGTATTGATTGATTCTCAGATACTATACCAACTGTGCATTGCTAGGATAAATTCTACATGATTATGTTGTAAAATTCTTTGTATATTTAGTGGATTTAGGTTGCTGTATTTTGTTTAGAATTTGTGCATGTATATTGACAAGGGATATTGATCTGTTATTTTCCTGTGGTTTCTTTGCTACGGGGGGGGGGTAATATTAGTGACTTTGTATAAATGGAATGTATTTACAAGTATTACTCCAATTCTAGTTTTGGAGAAGTTTTTGAAGGGTTAGTATTAATTCCTTCTTGGAAAAATTTAGTAGAATTAATCTGAAGCCACCTGGTTTGAATTTTTCTTTGTTCAGAGTAAAAATTACTAATTAAATCTCTTTATTGATTATAGGTCTATTGATATTTTCTATTTCTTCTTGGTTTCATTTTCTTACTTTGCATCTTTTTAAGATTTTATCCATTTTATCTAAGTTATATAGTGTGTTGGCATACAGATCTTCTCAGTATTCCCTATGTTTCTTTATATTTCTGTAAGGATGTTAGTGATATCTCCTCTCTCATTTCTGATTTCAGTAATATGAGTTTTCTTTTTTTATCTGGTAGTCTAACTAAAGATTTGTAACTTTTGTTGATCTTTTCAAATAACCTCCTTTTAGTTTTATTGATTTTTCTCTATTATTTTTCTACTCTCTATAATTTACCTCTGCTCTCATTTCTATTTCCTTCCTTCTGCTTATTTTGGGTTTAGTTTGCTCTTATTTTTCTAGTTTCCTTGGGTGGAATAAAAGGCTATTGGCTAGAGAGTTTTCTTTTTTTTTAATATTGCTATTTCTATGTTGTAAGTTTCTAAGAATTGAATAAACTGTCTCTCATAGTTGTGGAATGTTTTTATTTTCATTCATCTCAAGGCATTTTTTAATTTCCATCAGAATTGATTATTTGGAACCATTGGTTATTTAGTGGTATATTGTTTAGTTTCTGTATATTTAAATATTTCTCAGATTTCTTTCTTTTGTATTTATAATTTCATTCCATTGTGTTTGGAGAATATACTTTGTACAATTTTAAATATGTTTATGCTCATTTTATGACCTTTGTAATCTATCCTAGTGTATGTTACATGTATTTTTGAGAAAATGTACATCTGCAATTGTTTAGTGAAGTGGCCTATAGATACTTATTAAGCTTATTGGCATATAGTATTTTTCAAACCTTTAATTTCATTGTTGATCTTCCACTAGCAATTTTATCCAGTTTTGAAAATGGGGTGTTGAAATCTCCAACTATTCTATTTCTTACTTCAGTTTTCATTGTTTTTACACATATTGGGTTCTCTTGTTAAGTACATAGATATTTATAATTGCTACATATCCCTGATGAATTTATATTCTTATAAAATGTTCTTTGTATTTATCAATAATTTTTTAAAGTTAATTTTGTTTGATATTTGTAGACACTTCTGTCTTGGGGTTATTGTCTGCATGGTACATGTTTTCTGTCCTTATAATCTCAACCTACTTATGTCTTTACATGTAACACTTGTGTCTTACAGATGCATGTAGTTGGATGATTTTTTAAAATCCGTTATGCTAATCTCTTTTTGATTGGAGTATTTAATACATCTGCATTTAAAGTAACTATTGGTGAGGAATTTGGTTTTGAATTTTTAATATTTGTTTCCTATATGTCTTTCTTTTATTTCTCTATTGCTGCATTTATGTGTAGGTATATATTTTTAGCATATCATTTTATTTTTTAATTTTTTCATATTTTCTACTTACTTTTAGTGGTTACTTTGAGATTCTAATTAGCATCTTTGCTTGAAACAATCTAATTTGAATTAATTCTGACTTAATTTCAATAAAATACTAAAACTTCTATTATACCTCTATCCCTGTCCTGTTTTATGCTATAATGTCATAGTAATTGCATATTTCTACATCATGAGCACACTGACACCGATTTACAATTGTTGCTTTCTGATGTTGAATTTTAAAGCAGGTTAGAGCTGGGTGCAATGGTGGTACATGCTAATAATCCCAGCAACTAAGGAGTCTGAGGCAGTAGAATCGTGAATTTGAGGCCAGCCTGAACAACTTAATGAGACTCAAAATGAAAAATAAAAATGGCTGGGGATGTTACTTGGTGTTAAGTGCCCCTGAGTTCAATCCCCACTTTTCTTCTCTAACTTCCTCAAAGCAAGTTAGAGAAGAAAAGTGTTATAATGCAAAGACATTTATCCCTTCCTATAATATTTACCTATGTAGTTACCTTCTGGTCTTTCTCTACCTGTTGATTTGAGTAATTTTCTAGAATAATTTCATTTAAGATGAGATATATTTGAACTTCTCCTTAATTTTGGGAGGGTTTTGTTAGATAAAGAATTCCTGGTTGAGAGTCTTTATTTTTCCAGTACTTTGAAGATATAATCTGGCCTCTAATGTTTCTGGTAAGAAGTCAGTTATCACTATTATTCAAGATCCTTTTTAGAAAGTAAGTCATTTTTCTCTTGCTGATTTCAAAATTTTCTCTTTGTTTCTTTCGTCAATTTGACTATGATGTATGTAGATTTGGATCTCTAGCTCTTTGAGTTTATTCTATTTGGAGTTCATTGAGCTTCTTAGCTGAGTAGATAAATGTTTTTCATCTAATTTGGCAAACTTTCAGTCAGTATTTCCTTAAATTTTTTCTTCTCACCTTTTGTTCTCTTCTGCTGAAACTCCATTATGCATACTTTTTATCCTTTATGATGTTCCATCCATATCTGAGACGCTGCTGTCTGGGGCACTGTTAATTTTTCTTCATTCTTTTGTTCTTCTGTTATTCAGACTGCATGATTCCTGTTGACTGATCTTCAAATTTGCACTTTTTTTTTGCCGTCTCAAGTCTTTTATTGATCCCCTGTAGTGATTTTTCATTTACATTATTGTAGTTTTAATTGCATAATTTTTATTTTTGTAAGATAGGTTTTTTTCTGTATCTTTTGTGTACAATTTCTGTTTTTCTATTTGGTGAGGCATTATTCTCCAACTTTCCTTTAATTCTTTGAGCATAGTTTCATTAAAATTTGTCATTTAAAATAACATTTAAAATTTATGTCATTTTCTTGAAAAATTTGGGCTTCCTGAGGACATTTTATGTTAACCTTTTCTCCTGTGGATATTGCATATATTCTTGTTTCTTTGCATGTCTCATAGTTTTTATTAAAATTTTGAAATTGAAAATAACACATTGAAGCATCTCCATTACCAGATACTTATACTGCCCAGAGTTTGTTCTATAATTTTATTATTGTTTTTTTTTTCCTCTTGCTACTTATTTCTTTTAGCAACTTTTATGGACAGATTCTATAGATTCTCTAGTCTCTGTAATGAGTGACCATTGAGTTTCTAGCTAGCTTTTTAAAAATTTTTACACCTGACTTTTCAGGTCACCTTTATGTCATTATAATTTGGTGACCAGCCAGAAGATTAACTCAAATGTTAGTCTGCATGTCTTCCACAAGATGCTGGGTACCTCTGGGTGAAGACACATCTTCAAACTTAGTTTTTACAAAAGAGTCTTAGAACTCCTTGTTTTTTTCAGAACATCAATATAAGCCAGAGTTGTTTGACAGGGGCCTATTCCTTTCTTTGTTTTTTTTCCTGGTCATGCACATAGCCTTGCACATACACATAACCTTTAAGACTATGTCAGAATTCTTTAAAATTTCCTATGGCCATCTACTTTTCCAGGACAATCTTGTTTGTCTCATTTAAAATTATAGATTTAGCAGCTGTGGTGGTGTCAGCTCTTTGCTATTGCAATTCATGAGTGAAGAAATCCCTAAAGAACCTACATGGAAATGCAAATGGGTTTTTCACTATAGATTACATAATAATGCCCAGTAGTACTGCTTTATTAAGTTGGGATCTTCTACGGCATTAGGATCTTGCGGCCAAGGAGATAGGGACATATTTTTAAGTGTAGGGAAATTTGGACTAACTGAATCTTGAGATCATCCTCATTCTAGAGCCTGTACAGGTGAATGACTTTGAACTTTCTGGAGGCAGTATGAGAATATTGTCCCAAGGTAAAAGGGAGTAGAAGACTAAAGGAAGGTGTTGCAAAGGCCTGTGGGGGTATCTATTCACTAACCTGACACATTGTGAAACTGCCTACTCCATATTGTCAAAATTTCTTTTCTTTTTAAATCTGATTCCTACCAATCTTTAGTTTTACCCCTTTACAGATACTTTCCATTTCCTCTTTCACATCCACTCTCTACTCTGCCATTTCTCTAGAAGGCTGATCCAAGCGACAGTCTTCTTAGACCTGTGGTTACAAGTTTGATTTGGCTAACAGAGACAACAGCTGAGGCTAAACGGAGGAAGAGTGAGGTTAGGGTGTGTATTCCCCTGGTTCTCTCCTTGCAGAGTCTCCTTGGATTTGCTGGTTCTCCCTCCAATGACTAAAAGCCGCAGATTCTATTGGGCGGCCCTCCCATACACAATCCTCTGTCTCTATGTTCTAGTTATCTTTTCATTCCTTGGCTGTTTCAGGCCTAGAAGTGATTTCCAGGATGCCTTACCAAACCTTCGTAAGCAGTTCTTTTATTAACTGCTCCTCAAATTCTCTAGTTTGAGTGTGCCAGCTGTTTCTTGCCGGGCCCCTAACTGGTATAATTACCATGTGCACCATCTTTCTGTTGTCTGTGTTCTATTATCCATGCTTTAGTAGAAGGCAACAAAGGATGAATGTCTTTACTTGCAAAAGCATATGTTTTAGTTAGGGTTTTGTTGCTATTGTTTTGCTTTTAGGTTTTGAGGAGCTGAGATATATAATGGCTTCTTAATAGGAGTTTGTTTTGAGGAGATCAATAGAAATAAAGAGGACAGTAACTTCTACCATAAAGTTAGCCTTTGTAGAAAGCTGATGTTGCAGTACAGCTGGATCTCTGGGGACTTGGAAGGCAGTCAGAGGATTAGATAGTTGTCTCAATAGACCCATGATCTAAAGACCTGCTGTTCCTGATTGTCTTTGCCTCATGCCCCTTTCATCCCTATAGGTGGCTGGGCCTTTGGATTCTTCTTGATGAGCAGCAAATGATATATCTTAAGGATGTGTGGGCAAGGGTCTAGGTTTCAATTACGTCACTACCTCTTTCTACTCCTGCAGAACATCCAGAGCTTCTATAGGCATTTACCTATGTTTTACCTATGCATAATTCTCCTGTTGAGGTCCAAGGATCACATCTATACCCCTCAAAACCCATAAATTCAAAATAGCATCTTTAGTGGTTAAGTGCTCAGAACCTGATAGCCTTCATCTCTGGCTTGAGTCTTGACTCCAATCACTGGCTGTGTGCTGTTTGTTCAAGTTACTAAATATTTTCAGTCCATTTGTACAATGAATATAATGACCAATCTTATTCTGGCTCTTGGGGAGGAGGAAATTTAGTCTGATAAAGGGAGAGAGGGAGAAAACTAAGTGCTCTGCCAATGTGAGATAGTTCTTCCACCACTTTACTTAAAAGTGAATAGTTAAGGCATTGACTTAGGGGAAAATAAATCCCTAAACTCCAGTGTGGCTAGAAGCTCAAAACAATAAGGCACACCTCTGGTGCTTAAGTAACTTGATCAAAGAAGATCTGTTAACAAGGACAGTGTATGAGGTTGGCGAACTGAGAGTACCCATGGTCAAGGTCAACCATTATTAGAAAGCTTTGGAGATCAGTTGCAGCACCAGTGAAACAGAGAACACTGGTGAACCTGTGCCTCAGTTGCTAGTTAGGACTCAATTGCACCTCATGGTCCAAGGGTCTAGGGTCCACCCCTCATTAAATCAGCTAATTGCTAGTTTGAGGGGTGATGTAGCAATAGCATGGTACATTAGAAGGAGCTTTGCAGGTGATAGGTGTTTCAGAGATGGCTCATGTAGTATAGAATATAAATGCTCTAACCCAAGTGAATTTTATGGTATTAAAATTATACTTGGATAAAGCTGTTTAAAAAAAAATGCTACCTCTCATTTCCAATGGTGGAAGTGGGAAAGAAAAGACAAATGATATTGAATGTGGTCTCTGTAATGAATTTCAGGGAGTGTCATCTAATAACAAACACTTGTTGACATCTACTATATGTCAAATTATATACTACCTACTGAAAATAAAATATAAATAGATAAGTTTCCCACCCTTATTGAGATAATACTTGGGGTATCAAACCTATATTTTATTTCTTGGTAGAAGTGTAATGTAGGTGGCATTGGAGTATAGATTTTGTTTTTCTGAGCATATGATAAAAAGAACTATTTATGTGTCTTGTCCACTGAGTATTTATGGAGCAACAGCCTGACAATCCAACACATGGAGTGTGTCAAGAAAAATTATGTTCCAGATCAAGCACTTTCCAGATAGGTTATTACTTAAAATTTGAGTAGAATTATAATTTCAAAGACTTGATGTCTAACTAACAATGTAAAACTATTTTCCCCCATTACCTGGAGATTTCAAATAAATAGCCCTTGCCCTCATGAGAATAAAAATACATTTAAATCTATTACTGTCATGGGTATATAACTTACAATCTTTTCCATGGCCATGGAGCAATCTGTTTAATTTTTCATTTTCCATGACTTGTGTGTGTGCATTAGCAAGAGAGTATATAAGAAGTGCCTGTGTGGTTTTCATTAAAGAAATATTTCCAGCTACACTATTCAGCAAAGGTAGTCATCATTGTTTTTTCATTATACATTTACCACTTTAATTAACACATATTCATTTATCTAGTCAGCAAATCTATTTTGAGTGCCTTATTTGTATCAGGTTGTAGTCTTCATGCTAGAAAATGCCAACTATGATCCCTTTTACAAAAATAAAAATTACTGTCCAATGAGAAATAAATGTTGTTCTGCATGTGGTCTTCCCTTCAACTTTTATAAATGTCTGTGCCTCTTAGTGTTTTACAAGAGGGGAAAATAATTCATCAAGTCAGTCAGGGGCTATATCATTCCAAAGCCAAGGGATGTTCACTCTCCTAGTAAATATATCATTCTGAATTTATTCTGTGCAAGAGTTGGCTATTAACCTGAGTGTGCTTTATTTTTTTTTCTATGATATTTCTTTAGAGAAAACATGTGAGAAACATTGGTGACATAAACAAAGATTCTCTCTCTCTCTCTCTCTCTCTTTCTCTCTCTCTCTCAAAAAAAATGAGAAGGCAAGGAGTATCACTGAGGTAGAAACAAGATGATAAATGATTAGCTTAAATTTAAGAAAACAAGCATATGTAATCCTAGCAACTCAATAAGCTCAGGCAGGAGGATTGCAAGTTTTAGGCAAGCATCACACAACTTAGCGAAACCTGTCACAAAATAAAAAAATGAAAAAGGCTTGAGATGTAGCTCAGTGGTTGAGCACTCTGAGAAGAAAAATTTCTCGCCATTTTACTCTGGAAATAGAAGAATCTCTGCAGGTTGAATATTTTTTTTATGTTGGAATAGATTTCCAGCTGTGGCACTCTATGAAGATGAGATTTGAGTTATAATATTTTAAAAGTATTATCAAACAATTTCTTATCAAATGTGAAAAAATTAAATAACTCCACCGAAGTTTTATAAGTGTACATTACTAGGAAAATAAACCATTATGATGACAATTTTTATTCTGAAGTTGACAGTTTTACCATTTTAGGTTAATTTTGGGAGACCTATCAACTTTCTTAATTATTTTTTCACATTATAAGATTATAGAAAATAAAAATAATCCAAGAAATTCCATGTTTTTACTTTAACTATATATGGTACTTCTTTTTTTTAATTTTTTATTGTTGGTTGTTCAAAACATTACAAATTTCTTAATATATCATATTTCACACTTTGATTCAAGTGGGTTATGAACTCCCATTTTTACCCCATATACAGATTGCAGAATTACATCAGTTACACATCCATTGATTTACATATTGCCATACTATCTCTGGGGCAGAAAGCATTCAGAGCTAAGTTGCAATGGAATCTGTAGATAGATTGCTTTCTAAAGCTGTTGTAATAATTAGCAGTATTAATACCTCATTTATCAAATTTGCCAGTTCTGAATTTTTGCAATCTTTGTATGACATTTTAAGCTAAACACACATATGAAATAGATCAAAACAGAATCATCTTGACTGAAGTGGGAGACCAGCTCAGGAAAGCTCCTCCAAGTTGGCTTCACTTTTCCTTTTCCTGAGGGTCCTTGGAAGCATCTATGGGGACTTCCACAGATTCATTAAACATTATTTGAAAATCATGGTTTTCTAGTTTTTTAGTGCGTTGGTTAGATTTTCATAAGTAATACTAATATATCTTTTCTATCATTTGTAGCAAAGACACTTAGCTTTCAAATTAACAGTATGTTTCTTTTGCTGATTATCTTTGAGTTTTAATGGTATTTAAATATTATTTCTAGTTCTCCAGGCACAAAAGAAAAACTCATTATGTGCTTATGCATTGTTTTCAGAAACTATGAAACAAGGTCTCAGTAGGATGCCAACGTAAGTGTCTTATTATCTTCAGTGCTCAGATGTCATCATCGTTACAGTCCATGTGTGTCGCATTAACTCCTTCAGGTCACAAGAGAATCATTTAGTAAACTCCAAGGGTTGCATCTTTAAATGTAAGAATTGGTGTATTCCATTGTCAGGGAAAGCCTTCTAAAGACAGAACTAATGCTTATGAAAATTCATGCTTAGGTTGAAAGACTTGTGAGTAAACACCAGGACAATTCAATGAATGCACAGCATTCTAACTACACTGCGTCCCCTAGTCCATGGGTAAAATTTGATATATCAGTGACAATGAACCTTATGCATTATGTTCTCCATTTATCTTTTTCACAAAGTCAGAGTATGAAATTATACTAAATAAGCATAGCTATAAACATGATAAGAAGCACTGTGATGCATTTGTCAGATATGAACTCTCCTAAAGAGTGGTAGGTTTCAGGTCCTCTGAACTTGGTAAAGAAGTAGGGGAGAGAACAGCAGCAGTCTGATAATCCAGGAACTCATCATCACCTTGGTTTGAGAGAGAAGTGATTGTATGTTAAGGACTAGGGGTAGGCAGCCCCCAGTGGTTCTCATTTCTGGGTATGGGTACCCTTGTTTAATCCCCTCTCCTTGAGCATGGGTTGGATTGAATGACTTACTTCTAGAGAGCAGATGGCAGAAGTAATAAGGTGTTGCTTTGAGATTAGATTATAAAAAGATGCTTCTGTCTTGGGTACTCTCTCATTCTTATTTATTTCTGAGACAATCTTGCTTTGTTGGCTCAGACTGGCCCTGAACTCCTGGACTCAAGCAATCCTCCTGCCTTATTCTCCCAAGTAGCTAGGACTTCAGGCATGTGACACCATGCCTGGCTCTTTCAGATCACTTACCCTGAAAAAAAATCTAGCTGCAGTGTTTTGTAGAGAGGCCTTCCTGGTGAGGGACTGAGACCTCTGGTCAATGAAGTAAGGACTAGAGGCAGGTGGCCTTCAATCCTCCCTTCATCAAGCTTTTAGGTTAGACCATAGCCCCAGCTCATGGCTTGAATGCAGCCTCATGAGAGACCCTGGGACAGGGGTCCCAACCTAAGCTGTTCCTAAATTCATGACAAAAGTTGATTTTTGGTATTTTAAGTTTCTAAACGTAATGATTAATTTTTGGTGTGATGCTGGGGATTGAACCCAGGGCCTTGTGCATGTAAGGCAAGCACTCTACCAACTGTGTTATGTCCTCAGTCCTTGATGATTAATTTTTAAACAGCGGTAGATAAACAATAGAAACATGCTCTTTCTATAATATTCTGAATAGAATAAAGGTTTAGAAAAGCTAGCGCTAAGTGATCCTGTTTAGCAAACTTCAGGAAACTTGATCTTGCTGATAAATCATCCAAGGAGGGAGGCAACACATTGGTCAATGGGCTTGCCATCCCATGGTGAAGGACAGCCATCATTACCATTAATTGTATAGCTTCTTGGGTGTGACTAAGAGGCCTTTAGGGCACTGAAACCCTCTCTAGTCCAGATTTAGAGGATGGCAGCACCATGCCAGGGTTTTCCATATACCAACCCATTTAATCTTCTCAGGAGCACCATGGATTAAGAATTATCATCATTATTTTTAAAATGTGGAAAAAGACTCAGAGATGTTGCTACTTTGATCAAGGAATCATCATAGGTTGAAAAAACTGTAGAGATAGAATAGAATTCATGTCAATCATGATTGATTTCTTCATAGGTTGGGTTAAAATTTAGGTGAGAGGAATGAATATGATATAAAGGACTTCAAAGAGGAATGATTAATTATAGGAAATGAACAAATTTTTCATATGTTTTAAAGGGGAGCCAAGAGGTCTGTGTTACAATTTGGATCTGGAATGTCTCCCAAAAGCTCATGTGTGGAAAAGTTGGTCTCCAAGGCAGCAGTGTACAGAGGTGGAACTTTGTGGAAATGTTTAATTCATGAGGCCTCTGACCTCATTAGTGGACAAATCCATCACGTTGAATGAACTAGTAGGAAGTGGTGGAAACTATAGTCCGGTGGGGCATGTTTGAAGGAAGTAGGTCACTAGGAGTGTGCCGTGGGGACTATATCTTGTCCCTGGCCCTTCCCTCCCTATGACTCCTACATTTTCACCACGATGCTCTCCCTCACCTCAGGCTCAAAGCAATGGAGCCAGCTGACATGGATTGAAACCTCTGGATCTGTGGGCCAAAATAAATATATTCTCCTCTAAATTATTGTTTTCATGTACTTTTGTCGCAGCAGCAAAAAGGTGACTAACATAGCCTATGAAAGGGAAAGGCCTTGTGTCAAGAGAGACAAGATGAAAGACTGGAAAATCAGTGGAGCCAAGAATGAAAAGAAACTTAATACTCAGCTGATCTGACATAGCTCTGCCACTTATAAAATAAAATAAGGAATAACCCACACCTTGTTTGGCCTCTAACTATTCCTAACTAATTATAACTAAGAAGGAGATCTGTATCAGGAAATTGCTATGAAAATAAATATGTACAATCTTTATAGCAAATTACTCACATTAAATATACTTACATGTATGCTTTAGCCTATTTTATTTTTTAGCCAAAAAGTATCAGTGAGCCTTTGTAATTATTTTCCATTTTTTTTTCAGTTATGATGTTTATGAAATTGAATTTGAATAATTATATCCTTTTGGATTTTAAAAATATTGTTGTGAGTAAAGCTGAATTTGCAATGCTTCATTTGGCATTGCTGAAGGAAAGAAAAAGATACTAAAATATTTTGAGCTACAGCTTTATATAGACAAAGAGAAACTTCAAATACTGGTTACTGATTACATTCATTATTTTGCATAAAATCAGGAGAATTGCAAAGACATTGGACAAGATTCATATTTTGGTATTATTTCCATTGTGGAGTTTAAATGTTTTATATTTGATGTTTTGGGTAGTAAGAATTTAAATGGGTTAATGCCAATCTGTGTGCTTGGCTCAGAGTCCTGGAATAATGGAGGCATCTATGGAGAGTCCTACTTTCACCAGGATATGAAACTTGACTGCTGGAGGTACTCTAAAAAGTGGGATCGAGCTTTCAGATGAAGTGGTGTTGAGGAAGGAAGTCAACATTGCCACCAACCTGTAAACTTCAGAGAGTTGCAATTCCTAAACTTCCTTGTGGGACCCAGGATTGATATTGTGGCATTTAAATGGTAGTGACATCAACCTAGCCCAATGCAGTTAAAGGAAATGACCAATCTGTCCTTTTGGAATACTGATTAAAAAAATACAATTCTTTCCCTTCTCTTTGAAACCTATGGTCAAAGTAGTTGACATGAAGAGGTCCACAGCAGCTGTTATGGTAAGCATGGGTTTGCAACAAGGTCAATATCTATGAACTTGGTGGAAGTTGATGAAGCAGGACCTGTTGATATGTGTGGTTTGATGTCATAGATATTTCATGATCTTAAAAATGATCTTTATATTACAGTTTATTGGTTGTATTGCACTATGCTGCACCAACAGCCATCTGCACTGTGTATCCATCCTGACCCACATCTTACCTTTGGCCCTTACACTATTGTTCATAGCCCATCCTTGAGTTTTACCCTATCCCAGGTTCTCAGGTAAGTCACTCATACCTACTGAAGTTGAGAGAGAAGTTTCATTTGTATATAATTCATTGTCATAAAAAGACAAAGAGTATAAGACCCTATGTCTTAGGGTCAAGTCAAAAATGTAAAACTGTGCCTTGTACAGTCAGAACATCATGTGTCTGGAAGCCAGAATTATTCTCACAAATCAGAATGGAGGGAGCATGGCAGCAGCACTAAGAAAGCAAAACAGTGCCACAGGAAGATTAAACACACAGCTTAGGTCTACATGCCCCATGGAAATATGTGCTGTTCTCCTGTAGAATGTGGTGGTGGGGATTTAAAGTGTGAAATAAGGTTAGATTTACTGAACGTTCAATACATGCCCTGGGGTGATTGCTATTTGGGTAACAATATTTGCTGTTTGATTTCATCTTGAACCCCATAATTCCCAAGTTTGATATAATTGACCTCATTTGGAAAAAAATAAGAAATTGGGGAGAAAAGGTTAAATAATTCTACAGTTAATTTTTTGAGTGTTGTTTGAACTTAGGCTCTTCCAACTCATTCTCTATTGTACCCCAGATTTGAATTTTGTTCTTTTGAATTGTTGGGGCATCCTGGAGTTTCAAAAATCACCTTCTTGTAGGTTTAGTGTGTGTGCTTGCACATTGGCATAGTAGCATCCACAAATGGTAGAGTTTCAGGCTGTTGTGGAAAGATGAATTATTTAAGAAGATTGATTATGACCCATCTGTGACTAAATCCTTACTGATTTGTAATCTATTCTGGCCAAACAGTAGGAAATAAAATTGATTCCCATTAATTTAGTTATCACAAGTTAGAGGGAAATTGGTAATATATTCAACTGGTTCTGAATTTTGCCTTGACGTAGCCCCTCCCTAAGTTAGGAATGTTTCCTGAGGACTATTTGCATGCGTTATTTTTCAGTAAAATGTGGTTAGGAGACAATTGGAGGTGGGAGAAAAGTTAGAGTTCAAGACAGGTCCTATAGATTAGCTGGCTGAATTAAATTTGAAGGTCAATTCAAATGGTAAATTCAAAGTCTTAGCCCTCCCACTTACGGACAGCAGGAAGAAGAAAGAGGATAAAGAGAAGGAAGAAGGAGATTAAGAAACTACTTTCTAAAAACAAGATCTTAATATTGGTCTATTTTGAGCCATTTATTTTTTCCTAATGAAATCATTACATTTTCCATTATCAATGATCATTCATGCATGTCTTCAATGAGTGTTTCTTTTGATGGGGTGAATAAACCTCTTATCTTTTCAATTTTATTTATTTAATATTAATTATACAATATTCACTATACACAATAGTGGGTTTTGCTGAGGCATATTCACACATGCACGTAAGTTGATAAGTTTTACTCTCCAGTACTTTCCCCTTACCCTCTCCTCCTTGCTCCCCCAATGTTATTCATAGAGCTGCAATTCCTAAACTTCTGAGGACTATTTGCATGTGTTATTTTCCAGTAAAATGTTGTTAGGAGACAATGGGAGGTGGGATGCTTTCCATTTTACTTTCATTAAATCCTTCCCCCATACCTTCCACATGTGAGAAAAAAATGTGATATTTTTCTTCCTGAGTCTGGCTTATTTTATTTGACATGATGTTCTCTAGTTCCACCATTTTCCGCAGACAATATGATTTTGTTGTTCTTTATGACTGAATAGAACTCTATCATGTGAAAATACCACATGTTCTTTATTCATCTGTTGATGGTTATTTAGGCTGATTCCATAACTTGGCTATCATGAATTGTTCTTGTGACAGACATAGGTATACATGTATCTCTAAAGAATGCTGACTTAAATTCTTTTAGATAAATATTGAAGTGTTTTATAGCTGGATTATATGGTAATTCTGTTTTCAGTTTTTCAAGTTAACTCCATACTTATTTCCATAGTTACAATACCAATTTAGATTTCTACCAACAGTGTTTAAGAGTTCCTTCTTTCATACATCCATTTTTGTTTGTATTATTAATGATTGCAACCTGACTGGCATAAGATGGAATCTCAATGTAGTTTTTTTTTTTTTTTTTTCTGTACCAGGGACTGAATTCAAAGGGGCATAATCACTGAGTCACGTCCCCAGGCTTTTCATATTATTTTGTTTATTTATTTTTTTAATTTTGAGACAGGTTTTCCCTAGGTTGCTTACAGCTGTGTTCCTGCTTGGATGATAAATTATAGTGCCACCTGTTTAGTGCACACCTACTATGTGCTAGAACCTGGAGATAGATACAAAAGTGAACAGAAGAAGCATGGTTTCCTATCCTCAAGAAGGTTCTGTTCTACTATAAACATTGATGTGGCTGTATCCCTGTAGTATGCTGTTTTTAAGTCTTTTGGATATAAATCAAAGAGTACAATAGCTGGGTCAAGTGGTGGTTCCATTCCCAGTTTTCCAAGGACTTCCCATTCTGCTTTCCATATTGGCTGCACCGATTTGTAGTTCCACCAGCAATGTATGAGTGTACCTTTTCCCCTACATCCTCACCAACACCTATTGCTGTTTGTATTCTTAATATCTGCCATTCTGACTGGCATGAGATGAAATCTTAGAGTAGTTTTGATTTGCATTTCTCTAATTGCTAGAGATATTGAACATTTTTTTGTACATTTGTTGTGGTAAAAATTTGCTCCCAAGCTGTGGGCTCTCTATTCACCTCACTGGTTGTTTCTTTTACTGAGAAGAAGCTTTTTAGTTTGAATCCATCCCATTTATTGATTCTTTTTTTTATTATTATTAAATTATTTATTTATTCTAATCTGTTATACATGATGGCAGAATGCAATTCATTTCATATTACACATATCAAGTACAATTTTTCAAGTCACTGGTTGTACACAAAGTATTTTCACACCATTCGTGTCTTCATACATGTACGTAGAGTAATGATGTCTAATTCATTCCACTGTCATTTATACCCCCTTTGCTCCCATGTTATCTTCTTATTAGTATTAGTGTGGTGTGTTTGTCTCCATCTGACTGGGGGAGGTAGTAGAAACTAGGATCTGGGCCTCGTTGGAGGAAGCAAGTCAATGGAAAAAGCCTGAAAGTATATAGCTGGTGCTTGGCCTCTTCCTTGTGTGTCCGTGTTCTCTCTCTCTCTCTCCTCCATATCTCTCTCTCTCTCCTCCATATCTCTCTCTCTCCTCCCTGGCTGCCATGAAGTGAGCAGTTGTTTTCTGCCTGGCCCTTCTATTTAATGTTGTACCTCATCATAGGTCCAGAAACAGAAGAACAAGCCAACCACCATGAATTGAAATCATGAACCAAAATAAACCTTTCCTCCTCTAAATTGTTTTGCTCAGGTATTTTGTCATGGCAATGGAAAATTGACAAACATACTATCATTATTCTTCTTATTTTGGTCTTCCACTCTTTATCTGCCATTTGTGGCTCCAATTTAGCATCCCAAATGATTCTATTTTCTCCACTTCCTAGCAAATAAAATTATATTTCTTATTTCAAACATTTTTAGCAGTTGTCTTAGAGTTTGTATTACATATATACAAGTAATCAAACACCATTTTCAAGGAGAACTATACCATATCATGGATGTTATAAGCACCTTTTAATAACAAAATAATCCTAATTCCTCTCTCCTTTTCCTTGCATTTAGCCTATTTATCATACTTCTTTTAAAATCATGGTCTGGTCCATTTATTGATTCTTGATTTAAATTCTTACATTATAAGATTTTTATTAAGGAATTAGGGGCCTAATGTGATACGATGGATTGTGGGCCTACTTTTTCTTATAATAAGTGCAGTGTTTCTGGTTTAATTCATAGGTCCTTGATCCACTTTGAGTTGAGTGGATGTGCATGGTGAGGGATAGGTGTTTAGTTTCATTTTGCTACATATGGATTTCCAGTTTTCCCAGTTCCATTTGTTGAAGAGTCTATCTTTTCTCCAATGTATGTTTTTGGTGCTTTTGTCTAATATAAGATAATTGTAATTATGTGGGTTTGTCTCTGTGTCCTCTAATCTGTACCATTGGTCTGCAGTCTATTTTGGTACCAATACCATGCTTTTTTTGTTACTATTGCTCTATAATATAGTTAGACTGCTAGGATCTAGACTGCTTTTTCTATTTCTATGAGGAATGCCAATGGGATTTTGATTGCAATTGCATTAAATCTGTATAGTGCTTTTGGTAGTATGGTCATTTTGACAGTATTAATTCTGCCTATCCAAGAGCAATGTAGATCTTTTCATCTTCTAAGGTCTTCTTTGATTTTTTTTTTCTTTAGTGTTCTCTTTCACTAGACTGTGGAAGCAACCTAGATGCTCTTCAGAAGATGAATGGATAAAAAATATGGTATATATACACAATGGAATATTATTCAGCATTAAAAGAGAATAAAATCATGGCATTTTCAGGTAAAAGGATGGAGTTGGAGAATATAATGCTAAGTGAAGTTAGCCAATCCCCCCCCCCAAAAAAAATTGCCATATGTTTTCTCTGATATAAGGATGTTGATTCATGATGGGGTTGTGGGGAGCATTGGAGGATCAAATAAACACTAGATAGGGCAAAGGGGTGGGAGGAAAAGGAAGGGGACATGGGGATAGGAAAGATGGTGGAATGAGATGGTCATCATCACCCTCAGTATATGTATGAAGACCCAAATGATGTAACTCTACTTTGTGGACAACCAGAGATATGAAAAATTGTGCTCTACATGTGTAATATGAATTTTAATGCATTCTGATTTCATATATAACAAATTAAAATATTTTTTTTTAAAAAAAGGTTATGTTCTAATGGAAGACCAAAACAAGGTAACAGAAAAAAATAAAAGAATTGTAGGGTAATATGAAGGAATCGAACCAGGTTGAGATAATTAGAAATGAGTGGACATCTTTAAGTATAATGATTAGGACATTCAAAGACCCACAGGTTAAGGAGTTAGCCATGCAGAGTCAGGGGAAGAATACCCCTGGAAGAAGGAGTGGCAGGTGCAAAGGGCCCAAGGCACTAATACAATGATGTATTTAAGAAATTAAAAGAACACCTGTGAATGTTATTTAGAAGAAGGGAAGAATGCTAAACGGTGGTAGACAAAGCCCTGATCATGCAGGGTTTAGGATCCATACCATGGTAAGAATCCCAGATCATATTTTGGTATAATGGGGATCTCGTAAAGAAATTTTAAATAATTTTTATAGTCAATTATAAGATTAGATTCTCTCTATTTAAACTGTTAGCTTTTTTAGTTTTTTGGAGATTGAACTCAGGGGCTCTCAACCACTAAGCACATTCCCAGTCCTATTTTGAATTTTATTTAGGGACAGGGTCTCACTGAGTTGCTTAGTGCCTCACTTTTGCTGAGGCTAGATTTGAACTCATGATACTCCTGTCTCAGCCTCCGAGGTGCTGGGTTAAACTGTTAGCTTTTAAGAGCTGAGTATGTAGTTCAGTGGTAGGCACTTGCCTAGAGTGTACAAGGCCCTGGATTTGATCCCTAGCACAGAAAAATAGATTATAGAGTGTTTATATTTATATTCCAATATAGAGAAATGCACAAATTAAATTATCTATAATTCATTCCTAGATTGCCTGATTATTTTTATTAAAAAGAAAAATTATACTTTTACACACACACACACACTTCTCTATCTTACTTAGCACTTTCCCCAAGGGGCATCATTATTAAACAGTTTATTAGGCTTCCTTCAAAATTAGGAGCAAATACAAAACATTTATGTGTGTATATGCACATATGTAAATGGAATTGTATTTGTATTATGTTCTGTACCTTAACTTTTAACTTAAAAAATATCAGCACTTGCACTCACAGATTATTTTATTCTTATTAAAAGCTACATAATACTGTATTTTATGGGTATACAACTTTTTTTTAACTTTTGGGGGTTGTTTATATATTTTTTTCCATAACAAAAAACACTATCACAAATTTTTATTAATTCTAATAGAAAATTATGGCACATTTCTTTATGTGTCATAATTGAGTGATTTATTAGATGTTTTTAAACTTTTGAAAGATTATGCCAAATTTCCCTTCCAGAATGACTTCAATTTAAAATTGCTCCCCCCAATAATATGACAGTGCATATTTTCTTACACCCTCCTGAAGGCTGTCTATCAGTGAATATTTTCATTTTTGCTTATTAATTCCTCGTGAAATGATCAATTTGTAATTAAGGAAAGTATGCCTGGTGATACTATAACAAATATGTTTTCCCAGCTTGATGTTATGATATCGAGGATTTTGATTTCAGAAGGTCAAATGCATCAATTGTTCTTTATGGCACTTTTATACCATGTTGTAAAGACCTCTTCCACCCTACAATGAAAACAAACTAAATAAATTCAGCTACCTTTCACCTGGAACTATCATTGTGAATAGTGTTGAGCAAGGGAGTAATGTGGTTCAATTTATATTTAAAAAATTTATTTTGGGTGCTATATGATATATGATATTTAAGGAAAGTAAGAATGGACTTGGGGAGCCAGTTAGGTGGCAAAGAGATGACGGGTTCTGGAGTAGTATGGTAACAGTCTCCCGGGCGGTGGACAGTTGCAAGACACTTCCAAGACTGTGCTAGCAGGACTTTAGTGTGCACTGGAGGAAGGTACTGCTGAAGGGGAGGAATCAAGCCCATTTCTAGAATATTTTTTTTTTCCTGCACCTGGGTGGATATCAATGATGCTCATTGAATTGAAAAAGATTGGAGTTGGTTTTGTGAGATGTTTTGTGAGAGAAAATCTATAGTTCTGGTTTATGCATGTAAAGTCTGAGATGTTGAAGAGACATCTGATTATAGCTGTTGGATGTTGGGTCGGTACTGAGTATATTAGAGTGCAGAGGTACAGTCTGGCCTGGATGGTATTTCAGTCATTGAAATCACCAGAGAAGACTCCAGAAATCTCAACACTTATATCAAGATAAAGGGGGAAGCAGCCAACAAAGGAGGTAGGCACCATGGCTGCTCCCCATCCTCGAACACTCACAGCATCACCACCACACTCTGCTTTGAATTCACCCCAAGATCCTCAGTATAATCATCACACATGTTGTGACTTCATCATCAGAAACCCAATTTTCCTCTCACATTCCCTACTCTAACATTATAAGCATCTGCACATCTATTAAATTATTTTCTTCTTCCTCGACTTTTGAAAGTCTTCCACTTAAACTTCATCCATTTTATTTAAAGTTTCCTTTACCTGACCCATTTTTCTGAACACTGCCCTTTTCTTCTTACTGGAACAGAAACCTGGCCCTCTCAAGAGGACACTGCCTTCCCTATAGTCATATTAAATGGTGGTTTTCACTTCCATAACTGCCAGGCCCAGAGCTGGAGTCAGATTCTGCTCAGCTCGCCATTGCTCTTTTCAGACAGTTCTCACTGCTTCTCTAAAAATGTTCAACTTTGACTCTCATGCCATTAGATAGAATACCAGCCTTTAATCTTCACATCCCTCCACATTCCATCATTTTAGCTCCAGCCTAACTGGAACTCTCTAATACTACTCCTATCATAATTCTTTTCTTCTTTAAATACACTTGGTTCTTCTGAAACCAGCACTCTTGTTCCTAGAAGCTGTCTCCTCCCATGGGTTTTCCTGCACTCTGCCTGAGCAGCTCATTCCTGTGTGCATGCCTCAGGTCTTCCTGCAATCACTGCTGGCAATCCCTCCATCATCTCAATGTGTCTTCTCTTTCCACCTCAGTGCAGGTAGTACTGCCATTCTAATAGTTCTCCAGTGCCACAGGATTGACAGTACACCAGCACTGACCACCTTTGCATTGTTCTTCACCCCTTGATGTTTGTCTCTCCTTTGCTCAGTTAATGGTTTCATGGTCAGTTATTAGGACCACTGCCCCCTGTCTACTTCTTTGACTCTCAATCCTCTCTATATTCACTTCCATGGACCTCAAGTGTCCTCTTAATGCTGCTTGGCACTCTAATTTTCCTAGTAAATTTTCACTCTCAAATTCTTGAGACAATTCCTTCAGGGTCTTTTCTCTCCTCAAACCCTGAATTCCACCCTCCTCAAACCACATTCAGAAGAAAACCTTTCTACTTCACGAAAAAATGGAAGCACTCATGCAAGACCTCACTCTGCCCACCATTTTCACATTTATCCACCTACTAACACCTGCATCCTCACTCTCTGTTTTCTCCCTCCATACTGTGAATGACCTATCCATTGTCTTACTTAAAATTAGTTTCCTGAGCCGTCTGCTTCTCACCTCCCTCAGCCCTCCCATCCACTCAAAGATTCTGCTCTAGCATCTCCTTTCGCACATTGTTGGCCTTTATTCTTAAATGGAATATGCTCATTAGCATACAACAGACTTTTTCTCTCTTTGTTAAAAAAGCACACACAGAAAAGGAAAGAAGTCAAAATTTTCCTACACCTATGTTTTTACATCCATTTCCCAGGACTCTAGGATAGCCATTAACAGTCATTATTTTCACTGTTCCTAATGTCAAAACTTTCTCTCTTTAACTCAGGAGGCTTTTACCCCAACTACTTCACCTAAATTCTTCTGTTATAGTCACCAGAAACCTCAGGTTGCTAAATTCAGTGGCTGATTCTAATTCGTCATTTTAATTGAATTTTCATCAACATTTGGAGTTGTTCAACCTTCTGCTTCCTGTACTGTCCTTATTTGACTTCCAGGACTCCTAGCTTTCTTCCTCCATAAGCAAGTTGTGCCATTAGGGCCTCCTTTTGTTGAGTCTTCTTCCTCTCCCTGGCCTCTTTGTATTGGTGGATATCATAGCTCAGTCCTTTGTCCTTTTATTTTTCTTTTCCTATATGCACTCACACCATTAGTGATTCAGTGACCATGATTCTTGATTTTATATCTCGAGTCCATTCCTCTCCCCTAGACTCCAGGCATACATATTCTATTACCCACTGGTCATGTTCACTTGGAGATCTCACATGTTGATCTTCAGGTCAGTGTGTCCTAATCGAACTCATTGTCCTCCCAAACCTGTTCCACCTACAGCTTCCCTTTTTCCTGCTGATGGCAATGTGACTTTCACACAACCCTCAGACCAGGTGGAATCATTCATGATTCTCTTCTTTCTCTCACTCCATTCAAATCTCTCAGGACATCATTCAAATTCTACCTTGAAAACCCATCCAAAGTCTGACCATGTCTCCCTCTCCCTGGTGGAGTCAGCATTGTATTTATCTAGAAATAGTCTCCTAACAGCTCTCCCCACACCCACACCAGTCTATTCTTAACACAGAAACCAGAGTAATCCTTCTAAGTATTAATCAGATTATGCCACTCTTCTGTTCAGATCTGTGCAGTGACACTCCCCTAGTATCACTCAGAAGGTAAGTCCTACCATGTCTCCAAAGTGCTGTATGTTCCACACAGCCCAGCTGCCCCTTTGGTTATTTGCCTTCCTCTCCTACTACTTTGCTCTTAGCTGAACTCATAATGTGCTTCTTTGGTGTTCCTTGAACTCTGTAGACTAGGCTAAATCCCCGACCCATTTCATCTTTTAGTTCAAATTTCAACAAGGTCTACTTAAACTAACTTACATAAAATGATGACCTCTCACCTTGCTGTCCCTCTCACTCTATACCTTCTTCCTGTTACACCTAATATGTTCTGATATGCAATGTATAGTTAATGTTTAAAAACAATTGTGGCTTATTCTCTCTCTTCCTGTTGGAATGTAAAATTCATAAAGCCAGAGAATTTAGTTTTTTTCTTCATTGCATCATAAGTACTTAAAATCATGTCTAGCTGATGGTCCAAATTCAATAAATATTTTGAATTACTTATTAATGTTTTTAATGAATGAATGAATAGTTCCCAAGTCACCAGTCACTGGCAGTCAGATTCCCATCTTGGTGGTCAGGTGCTGGAGCCTGAGCTCTCGAATATCCATTTCCACTTCCATTCAACGTCTGCATGAGGCAGGGAGCAGATGCACACACACAAAGGCAAAGGAAATTGGCAGAGACGTTTGTTACTCTGTAGGACGTGATCATTGGCCCACTTACTACTCATAACATCTCTAAAACCTATTAGACTCTCTAGGGTCTGTTTACTGAAATCAATGCTACAAGCCACATTATTAAAGAATTATGATAGTAAAATTGAATGCTTGAGTGCTTTTGATATACAGCCAATGATATAGGCAAGCAGAGCCAAAAAGAAGACTTGCTGTCCCTTTTTAATCTTTATGACTGGTTAAACACAACCTTTGTTAATAAGAAAGGAAGAAAAATTGAATATTTTCCAACATTCTGAGCCTGAGAAAAAATTAAGCCGGATGTTTCTAGAATGTTGGGTAGAATAGACAGTACCCACTGCTGGTCCCCTTTAAAGCTGTGGTGATGTTGATGATGATGACTTCATTAAAACTGACAAAGTAGCAGCTCAGGTCTACCTTTTACTTAGACCTCAGATGAAATGGAATATTCAAATCTCATATTTCCATGAAAGGCTGTGTTTTCTTCCACTCTGTACTTGCAGAAATGACACTAATCTGTTATTTTAGAAATGAATTGGCTAACATTTTAGAAGTAGAAAATGTTTGCAAATTAGTTCCTCGGGTTCTAAAACCCTATTCTCCTTACAACACAATTGTATGTATTTGTGTATGACAGAGGATAGGGGCATGTGAGTGGGTGCTCTTAGTTGAGAACAGAATATATTTGTTATCATCTCTTTCCCGAAATGCCTCTTAATCCACTAATTAATACTTAAGAACTCATATGCTCCCCTGTGGATAAAGTTTTAGTTTCCATTCACAGAGTACCTGCCTTTAATGAGGCATCCATCTAGTTGAGGGCTTAAAGGCTGTGTGTATATGTGTGTGCACAAACACATATGCATGCATGTGTGTATACAAACACACGTGCATTCAAGAGATATGAAGTTTATATTTGGAACTTAAGACATTTTAGGGAGAGCAAATCTGGATGGATCCCTATAGAAAATGTTTTTAAAAATCTTGCAGTCCCAGAGACTTGGGAAACTGACAGGAGGAACACTTGAGGGCAGAGGTTTGAGGCCACTGGACAAATATAGCATAGCAAGACCCCATCTTGTAAAAAAAAAAAAAGAAAAGAAAGAAAGAAAGGAAGGAAGAAAAGAAAAGAAAGGAGAAAAGAAAAAAAGAAGAAAAAGATGAAAGAAGAAAAAAGGTCTGATAATCATCATGAGATTAATTGGTGGTGTTGGGGTAGAGGTAGGGAGCTGCAGAACTGGTGATGGGAAGTTCTAGAGTTTCTGACATCTGGTGATGGAAAGGAAGAAAGAAAAGGAAATGTTTAATAAATATTTGTTAAACAAATATTTGTATATCAATAAAAGAATGAGTGATAGGACATTCTATGAACTCAGAGGGTGATTCTAAAAATCATCTGACATATTTTGTAAGATGTTTGGGTGCATTTTTCAGATACCATTGATCAAAGTGTGTCTTTGGGAGCGAGCAGAGGATTTATTTTTTAAAAAGCAGTTTTGCGTCAGTTTTTACCCTCAAATCCACAGTAACCATTTAACTTATTCTGATGGTTTTTCCTTTAAAACCATTTTTTGTTAACATCTTTTAAATTTTTTTTCCTCTTGTATTATTAGTCAAAAGGATCATATGATCCAGACCTAGTAATCTGAAGGTGACCTTCCTTATAGGCAGTATGTGGAAAGGAAAATTAGCTTTTAAAACTCTCTTTTTCTTGGTTTAAAAAAAAATCATTCCTGGTCTTTACAAGGAAGTGACTTTTGTGCATTCAGGCTAAATATAGAGCAAATTTAACATTCCTCTCTTCTTCAATATGGAAATGAAAAAAGATGCTTCTTTCTAATATAATAAATGTTTCCACTGTTATGTTGTTTTTTTCTCCCTCCATCTCCTTGCATCCCTCTCAACATATACCTACATATCTATATCATATATATATATAACCTTTTCAAAACTTTGGGTGTTACATTGGGAGAGGGAGAGAGAGGATACAATTCTTTGAGTTTGTACTCGAAGTAAGCAAGTACCAGAGTTTAATCCATTTGTTGCTCCAAAAGCTGAGGTTTCTCTGAGCATATTAAGTAAGTTGCTTCTGGTTATGACACTGTTATTTGAAGTAATTTGAGACTATTCCTACAAGTAAAATAAAGTAGATGACTTAAAGTTGAATAGCAATCTGTCAAAATTGAAGAAAAGTCTACCATGGTTCTACTTCATAGCTGAACATTTATACAACTGGAATTTTGTTGATCCCAGAACCGTGCAATTCTACTTTGATCTGAGCTACTGTCTCAGCTGTTTCTTAAATAAGGCACTTTTCAGTTGAAGTTTGATGTTTAAATGTTATAAAAAGTAACTAGAAGAAAGAGTGCATTAGGATGCTTCAGAGAAACAGATTCAATAAATTTTGCAATTATCTATCTATCTATCTATCTATCTATTTATCTATCTATCCACCAATTTATTATAAGGAGTTGACTGACTGATTATGGTGGCTGATAAGATCTAAGATCTGTGGCAGCAAATGTAGACCCAGAAGAGCTGATGGTATAATCCAGTCCAAAGTATACAGACTTGAGATGTGGGGACAGACGATGACATTTTAGGTTGGGTCTGAAGGCAGGAAAAACTGAGTTCCAGCTGAGATGCAGCCCAGCAAGAGGTATTTATTCCCTTTATTTAGCAAAGGGTCAATTTTCTCCTCTATTCAGGCCTTCAACAGATTAGATAAGGCACATTCTCATTAGGGGAGGCAATCTGCTTCACTCAGTTTGTCAATTAAATGATAAAACTAATGGCCAAAATACCCTCACATACATACCTAGAATGTTTGATCAACTATCCTAAGCATCTGATAGCACAGTCAGGTTGAGACATAAAGTTAGTAATCCTTTGTGTATTTGACACTCACATATATATTTCTTTAATCCATACTTAATCTGTAGATGAAGACAATAGCAAGGTCATAATTTCACCTAACATGGATAAAACTCCTGCATATGAGTGCAATGTCATGGACTAAATGTTTATGTGCCCCTTGAAATTCATATGTTGAAGCCCTAACCCCCAGTGGGGCAGTATTTGGAGAGAGGCCCTTTAAGGAAGTAATTAAAGTTAAATGATGTCATAAGAGTGGAACCCTGAATTAGTGTCCAAAAATAAGAGAAATCAGAGTCTTCCTATGATCCCCTTCACTCCAGTGAGCACAGAGGAAAGGAAATGGGAGGACATAATGAGAAAGTGGGCATCTGCAAGTCAGGAAGAGAGGCCTCACCAACAACCTTATCTGTTGGGGTCTTTGATCTTGGATTCCCTAGCATTCAGAAATGTGAGAGATTAATTTTTGTTTATTTTTGTTTTTTAATGACAGCCTAAGGAAGTTATCACAAAGAGAAACTATGGACAGCAAGTAATTCTAATCTTCATGCTTCTTAGTATCAGAGATTTCTTAATAGTGTGTTTATGGAAGGTTTCATGACATATAATGAAATGATTATGGTCATCAAAGGATGACATGAAGAATAGGGAAATCCTTTCCAAGCAAGTGTTTCTGTCTGCACAAAGCACTGAACAAAGTAGGAAAACCCTGAACAAAATGAATGAATGATTTTAAAATGAATATTGAACAGTTATAAGGAAAGTAAGTCACAGAAAAGTTTTTAAAGTTATATTCACACAGATACACTTCTTACATTATCAAAATAATACAATGAAAATAGCCTTAAATTGTCAGTACAAAGGGATTACATAAGTTATCTACTTAGTGGAGTATTTTATATGATAACCAAAGATCATCATTATAAATGCTACTTGGAAAAAAGTTTGTTTATACATTATACAAAAGTATAAGTGTTCTACTAAAATCCTGCTTACATAAAATTATGTCTGCATATGGATATGACCTCCTCCTTTCATTTTGTAGTAATTTCATATTAGAATTGCTTTTACAATAATTTTATATTTATTTAATGATAAAATTGTTCAGAGCTGCCAGTATCTGCCATGCTGTGTGGCCTGTCCTTTATCATCCTAATGCCGGTTATAGTTTCTTTTGCTGCTTAGCCAGATGGCATGCATACATCAGAGAGAGCTGGGCCTGGTATCCATCTGAGTCACACTAAATGTACATGTGGTGAAATATTTTTCTGCTTCCTATAAATCTTTCTCATTAAGTACTTTCTCAAAGAACACAGATTTCCTTCTTCCTCTGAAGTAGAAATTAAGATGAAGTGAGTGAATGAGGGTAAAATAGGTATCCAAGAGGGAGAAAACTGTAAAAAGCTGAAAATGTATTCAGAATCATAAACCTTATTGTTAAAGGGACAGTAGTCAACTTTAGCATTATTTTTAACAACAACAACAAAATCTCACACTATTCTCCTACACTCATGCACACATTGTTTTAAGGACTTCTAAATTAATCAAAGTGGTTTTAGATAGATTATAGTATATAAAAAGGCATTGAATGTTTTAATGGCCATTCCGTGTCCTCCCATATACCTTTATGATTCTCCCGACAGGGAGGTCCCTTGGTGCCTGGCTTTGGCTTCAGGCTGTCTCTACCACAGGGACCTTTGAGATAAAGTTAAGGATCTGTACTGATCTGACAGGACATGGGACATGGCTGGGGGTGGGGGTGGGGGGGTAAAGGACATGACTAGACAAGTAATGTGAGTCCAGGTAGTGAGTTTTATAGGTTTTAATATCTATTTTATATAACAACAACAACAATAACAATATATTCTGTATGCTTCAAAACAAAGCTGTGACATTACTGAAGGAAAAGAATGGGAATTTCTGGATCCACTGCTAAGGATTCTTATAATTCATACAACCCATTTGTCATTTTCATGGTTTTTTTAATCTAATTATTTCCTTGGCAAAATTTCCTCTTCAGCAACATTCTCTTTCAGATAGTCAATGTTTCTTCTATCAGAGAACTCTCTGTTATTGTGCCTCCAGGATGTCTCAGGTCCCCTGTGGGACATTTGGCACATTTGCTTGATTGATGGTTCATTCAGAGTATTCAGCAAAGGCACCCTCCCAGTACAAGGTACTAATGTAGACCTGGGGGACTAGTCAAAAACCTCCTTTTATGGAGCCTATGTGTTTTCCTAGATTATGTAGAAAATTTTTATTTCATTCTCATAACAGTCCTATGAAATAGTCATTATTATCTACATTTTATGAAGAGGAAGCCAAGACTATGAAAGATTTAAGTTGCTTGTGGCAAGGCCATGTAACTGGAAGAGGCATTCAATGACCAATCTGCTCCAATCAAAGATTAGCCTGTGCAAGAGTTTTCAGTGACTTAAATAGTGAAGATTTGTATAGATAGCTCCTCCAAAATCAGTTTACACACTAAACAAGTATCAACAAGCTCATGCATCCATTTAGCCAACATTTAATAAGCTTTCATTATGTTCTGAACAGTATTCTGGAGCTGGAGAGATAGTGGTTGTCATGTCAGACAGGTGGAGGAGGGCAGATGCAAATGGCAAATGGGAAACAAAGACATGTGTTTTCACATGATATATGACATTTTCAGGTGGCAATGAAGGCCATAACCATTAAATAAGATAGAGCAATCTTCACTGATGTGGAAGAGGGGACCCTTCATATGTGGTATAAACAAAATCTCTCTCTAAAAACAATATATTTGAGCAGAGACCTGAATTCAGTATGTGATCAGGCTGTAAATAGACCCGAGGGAAAATTGCACCAGGAAGTAGGAGGAGGCTTTGCTGTGAACAGGCTTTCCAGAGTTGCTGGAGTGGAGTGAGAGGTGATGGAGAGCAGGCCAGAAGATAGAGGATAAAGTCCATGAGGAAGGACACTAGAATTTGCATGATCCAAGGATCAGAAGTTTGGCATTTAACCCAAGTGCAATAGTCAACCAAAATGGGGTTTCAAACAGAGGAATTATAATAACTTAGTTGTATTCTACCAAGGGATCCCCTAGTAAAGAAATTATTCATCAGGAAACCCTGACTAGCCCTGACTAGATCCTTGCTAGGTAACTGTTAACCAATTGAATCTTTTCACAAATACTTCCTAAATAATTTGGAGGCCTCAAATCTCAAAACCTTTCTGAGGGGTCAGAAGAAGGAAATGAGTTAAAGAATTGAATAATAGGACCTGAGAACAAGGTTTAAAGTGATTGTATTTTTATTTCCTGCATAAGAAACATAATATTTTTCTATCTTTAAAAAGCAGTAGCCAGTTTGCTTTTCTTTTTCACTTAGTAGAATGCTGCACAGATTAAATGTCCCTTGATTGTAAGGACTCTGTCCTGTACCTAGGATCTTGGTCATGCCATACATGGAGTTGGCATTCAGCCTCTGCATTTAATATCCAACACTATTCATCCAACAACTAATCAGTCATGCCAACTATGTATTCAGTTCCATGCAGTGTGCTGCTAATACAAGTGAAATAATCCCTCCCAGTGTGATGAGAGAGACAGAGAAGCAGGGTCCCATTGGAGAGTTCCCAAGGAGGGAAATATTTCATACCAAGGCAGTTAAGGAAGTGACAGTTAAACTGAGCTCTGAGGGATATACAAGGGGAAACGGAGGGGGCAGGGGATTAGCAAGGATGGTGGAATATGATAGACATCATCATCCAAAGTACATGTATGAAGATATGAATTGGTGTCAACATACTTTATATACAAGCAGAGATATGAAAAATTATGCTGTATGAATGTAATAAGAATTGTAATACATTCTGCTGTCATTTTCTTAAAAATCAATTTTAAAAAAAGGAGTTATCCCATCTAAGGGGAGATATGAGGGAAAGGAAAGGAAGTCTTCCTTATTGAATCCTGAGGTGAGAAAAGCCTTACAAGTCCAAGGACTTCTCATTAGAGAAGGTGAGAGTCAGATGTCCTGTATGATGAGGGGGTCAATAGGTCAGTAAGGTCAATAACGGTCGTGAGCATCAGAACTTAATCTGAGAGTACTGGAAGGCTTTCAGTGGTTTTTTAAAATAAAGCACAGATTTTTAATTTAGGAATGATTTTTCATATTGTTTTAAATTCAAGAATGAGATCTACCCACAGAGAAGTTCAACACTACAAAAAGGATGACCAGTCCCTCCTTTCCTGGAAGTCCTAGAAATTGGGACAATTTCCTCTCTCTGGACTGCTTAAAATGGCATTGATTGCTGTGTGGTAAATAAGAGTTTGATCCTCAAAAATCACATTTATTCCGGGTTTCACCACATACATCTCTATTTCCTAGTGGCAGTGGGTATAATAGGGATCCCTATGGGACTGCTCGGGGTGTGGCTTATGTTTTCATGTGTTGACCAAAACCTGAAGTGTGTGTACTGTCCAGAATATGTGTGCCAATAGAATTCACACTCAGTTCTGCATTACATTTGGAAAACATAGTTCCCTTTAGTTCTTTTTGACTTTTTTTGTCCAGTTTTTGAAACTGTGATAACATACACATAGCCTGCACAGAGAATTGCCAAATTAACCATTTTCAAATATACAGCCAAATGACATTAAAGATACACCTAATGTTCTGCAACCACCACCATCACCCAATTGCACATTTCTTTTCACCTTGTAAAACTGAAGCTCTATATTCATTAAACAATACTTTCCATCTCCTCCTTCCTCCAGCCCTCGCAACCACCACTCCCATTTTCTACTTCTTTTTAAATATTAGCTGATGGATAGTAAAGCTTGTTTTGTAAAGCTTATTTTGCTTATTTAATAAACAATTGTCTTTAAGAAAGGCTCAGTATAGGATGTGGTACATAGTAGGCATTCAGGAAATGTTTGCTGTTTTTCTTCTTCTTCTTCTTCTTCTTCTTCTTCTTCTTCTTCTTCTTCTTCTTCTTCTCCTTCTCCTTCTCCTTCTCCTTCTCCTTCTCCTTCTCCTTCTCCTTCTCCTTCTTCTTCTTTTAAGATAGGTTTAAAGCTGATGTTCAATGGTCTATACTTATTTGTGATTCCTGGTGCTAGCACAATGGACTTCGCATCTCATCTCATCTCAGTCCCTTATATTTTTTTTTTGTTAAAAGGTTCTTATTAAATAAGTTTATGCCCTGCAACCTATCCCTGATATAAATCTGCTGCTGTGACTAGTCCCTGGCCTCACTTCTACTCTCCTTACTTCTAATCTCATTTCTCCTTGGTGGTTGTTCCTGGCACCTCCTGAAGGAAAAAAACTTTCATTACCTGTGGTTTTCACAAATGTCAGAAATGAATGCATTTATTAAATGCTAACTTTAAGGCACTGCTGCATGAAAAAGTTTAAGATAAAATGACCCCATTCCAAACACTGTTCCTACACAATCTTGTAATATATTTTCCTAATTGTAAATGTTTAGCTCTTAGTCCTTCTTTTGGGTCTCCTCCACTTTATGAACAATTTCTGGTTAGAAGGATCATGATTCTATTTCAGGAAGTAATTATAATTGCATATTAGAGAATGACATTTTTCCCATCATGGAACCATACAGAGTGTTCACATGGGACACATTATATAGAGTGGGTAGGAGAGGGTCTTGAGCCTGGTGACATGCAGGCATATTTGGTATACCCAATGATGTGGTAGAGCATATAATGCAGATACCTCTTAAATGAGTTAACCTGCATGGGCATAAGTGCCAAATGCAATCTTTTTTTTTTTTTTTGCCTGCTGCCCTGGCCTCATAGTCAGACTTCATGGAGAGAAAGCTCTGGGTAGATGCAACAGGATCTCTATTGTTTTAGCAAAAGTATCTGTGAAATTGGATACAAGTTGTTCTTCATCTCAGAACAAACCTTGGGCCCGCAGAGCTTATCTCAGAAGATCAGTATTGGTACCTGGCTCCAGAGAACTAGATGAATCCAAGAGCAAACACAGGGCACTTTGAGGAGAGCTGAGGTATTTCAAGTCAATGGGGGCAATAGCTACTAGAACTTACATTGTCATTATCAATGTTCTCCTCACTGGAGGCAGACAGGTTGTTGAGACCTGGGAGCAATTAAGTGAAAGTCAAGCTCTTCCTTGATTCTATTTTACTGTAAATTGTAAGGTGAGCCACTTTCTTAATAACAGCTCTTTTGCAGGGAGTAAGGAGGGCAAAGTAATACAGATCAATCTGAGGTCCACATCAATTTTAAATGATATATATATGTGTATATATATATGTATATATATATATATTCTGATTCCAGGAACTTTTAAAATTGGATGGAAAAGTGGTTTTTTTGGATCAAGGAAATATGGTCATAATTCCATGTTTGCAGTGTAATTTACTGGTATCCATTCAACTGCATTACAATCCAGAAATTGCTTTGGAGTCCAAGAGAATTGATTTTGTGTTGTGGCTCTTCAACCCTGTAAGTTACTTAACAGTTTATTTAGGCCCCTGCAACTCAGGTTCTTCTTTAATGTACTGAGAAAATAATGATTAAATGAGCATCATAAGACAGAATTCTTGAAAAGCATTTAGGATATTGACTGACACATACCAAAAGTGGTAGCTATTATTATAAATTTTGAAGCAATAGAAAAGTAAAACTTCACTAAAATCTAATCAGGAAAATGATCTAGTAACCAAATGGTAATGATGTGCTGTTAATGAAGCAGGAAGTGGGGGCAGTAAAGATAAGAGGCATAATTATTAATTGTAGTGTGAAAGGCTATCATGTACATAAAATGGGAAACAGATTTTTTGGATAAAAATCTATTATTTTTTTTTTAAATAAAGGTTCTCATACATTTACAACCACACATTTTCTTTTAGGGAAAGTCTACTTTTAGTTATGTATTTATGCTTTTTATTATGATACAACACCAGGATACACCTTGACATAATCACAAAAGCATGGAACCTAACTGGCTCCAATTCAGTCCCCAGTACTTTCCCACCCTGCACCCCACGCCAGGCAACTTTAATATGTGCAAAGCTTTCTAGGATCACGCTCAGACTGAGCTTCCTTGACTCCAGTCCAGTCACCAGCCCTCCTTCTGACAACACATACCAGTTCTTATTGATGTTGCTTATTTTCTGCTTTGATCTGCATGGAGAGAGCAACAGAAAGACTTCCTGAGGTCAGTGGCTTAGAAATGTGAAAAAAGTCAACAAAATTAGTAGTTTTTGACTTTGAGGTCACTTTGGTGACTTTTAAAAAGCTTTTGTTTTGGGACTTTTATGTGGTGATGATGTGGGAAAGAGGCTGGGTGTCTCATGGGGAAAAAATGCTAAATGGTACCTGAGGTGGTCCTAGTGTTTGTTCTATTAATCACAATCAGTAGAACCTCAGGAAATTCCCTCTAATATTTTTTGTGATACAAGCTCCTTACCTATAGGAATAAATTAACAAATATAGTATTGAAACCTCATGCAAAAAGGCTGCTTTGAGCTAAGTCATATCAGTTTGACTCCACACTCAAATGTGTGACAGTAAAAGAACAAGGCCTGGAGTTAATGGTAAATATTGCAATACTAAGATTCTGATGGCCTTCAAAGTAGTATTTGCCTTGTGATTAACTGTGAACACTGAATCTTATTCTTCAAATGCAAACCCTGGGCCCTGAAGAGCCCGTAGCTGCTCTGTGGTAGGGCTCTTACTCAGTCTGTTTCTTTAATAAACTTGATCCAAGTGTGACATTAATAAAATGTTCTGTGTGTATGGACAGAAGAGTTCTTAGTTTCTTACTGTGATTCTCCCACAATTACATTAATGACTATGTTGAACTAGTAAGTTAGTATGTAGTTTTTGCAGCCCTGTGATGGGAACAGGTGCAGGTTTAAGGAGACTCCAGGGAAAAAGGCAAGCACTAAGACAAAGCAGAAGCGTTGCCAACAGGCTGGGCTGGGAAGCTTCATTGTTATGCGCTGCACTGCTCCTGTGTTCTAGGCCAAGCAAGTTTCATTGCTGCAGGCAAGTAGCTGGATCAATCTGTTGTAGGCATTTGCTCCATTGTTGATCTGTCACGTTTGCAAGGGTGTAGGGATGCATAATGTGGACAAGGCACTGAGGATGATTTTGTATGTGCCAGATGGGAGTGTATGATATCGTCTCCTCTGACTGCAGAAGTGACTAGCTTAAAATGTTCTTAAGCTACAAAGGCATCTCCTCATTACTGTGTACAATTAATTACATCCTATCAGCTTATTGTTTGCTATAAATAGCCACAGATTTGTCTTCATTTACATTTTAGAAGGCTTACTCTTTGCCCAGCAAAGCATCGTGTTTCATAGGAATGTGTGTTGGAGAGAAATGCAGGTGTTCTCTCTCTCTGGGTGGTGTGGTAAGTCCCCAGCAGAACTCTGGCATTTTAAACAGTAACTCCTGGATATAAAGGATTTCCATTCCTTTAATCATTAAGGAATTCTTTTATTCCCATCTTCATCAAGCATATCGTGTTTTGAAAATTGTTGTCTATCAAACTACTTATTCAATATTAAATAAAATTTCTTCCCATTTCAGTTAACAATAGCAGATATATGATCAGTTGACACAGTTATAGCTAAGAAAAAAATGTGTTTTAATCGGGCTTTTATTGACCTTTTTAGAAATATAAAGTATAATTTCCACTAGTTATTCTTTAATGATGATGAAAAACAGCTACCCAAGTTATATGAATGCCTTCACAGCCCAGCAAGAGTTCAGGTACTTTTGAATTACCAATATCCTAGGACTATTATTATTATTATTATTACTGCTAATTTTATTTTATTTTTAAAATTTATTTATTTATTTTAATTTGTTATATATGACAGCACAATGAATGTCAATTCATAGTACACATATGGAGCACAATTTTTCATGTCTCTGGTTGTACACAAAGTAGAGTCCCACTATTTGTGTCTTCATACATGTACTTGGGGTAATGATGTCCATGTCATTCCACCATCTTTTCTACGCCCCTACCCCTCCTTTTCTCTCCCTGCCCTTTGCCCTATCTAAAGTTCCTTCATTTCTCCCATGCTTCCCCCCTCCACCCGCCACCGCCATCCCCATATGGATCAGCATGCTCATATCAGAGAAAACATTCAGCATTTATTTTTGGGGGGATTAGCTTACTTCACTTAGCATAATATTCCCCAACTCCATTCATTTACCTGCAAATGCCATGATTTTACTCTCTTTTAATGCTGAGTAATATTCCATTGTGTAAATATATCACAGTTTCTTTATCCATTCATCTACTGAAAGGCATCTAGGTTGGTTCTACAATTTAGCTATTGTGAATTGTGCTGCTATAAACATTGATGTGGCTGGGTTACTATAGTGTCCTTTGAGTATAAACCAAGGAGTAGAAAGTTAGTGAGATCCTGTCTCAAAAAGGAGTGTGATAGCTAGGTCAAATGGTGGTTCCATTCCCAGGATTCTAAGGAATCTCTATACTGCTTTCCATATTGGTTGCACCAATTTGCAGTCCCACCAGTAATGTATGAGTGTGCCTTTCTCCCCACATCCTCACCAACACTTATTGTTGTTTGTATTCTTAATAGCTGCCATTCTGACTGGAGTGAGATGATATCTTAGAGTAGTTTTGATTTGCATTTCTCTAATTGCTAGAGATGTTGAACATTTTTTCATGTAATTGTTGATTGATTGTGTATCATCTTCTGAGAAGTGTCTGTTCAGTTCCTTGGCTCATTTATTGATTGGGTTATTATTTTTTTTTTTTGGTGTTAAGATTTTTGGGTTTTATATATATTCTAGAGATTAGTGCTCTATCTGAAATGTGTGTGGTAAAAATTTGTTCCCATTCTGTAGGCTCTCTATTCCCCTCACTGGTTGTTTATTTTGCTGATATTCTTATATTCTTTTTAGTTTGAATCCATCCCATTTATTGATTCTTGATTTTATTTCTTGGGCTATAGGAGTCTTATTAAGGAAGTTGGGGCCTATTCTAACATGATGAAGTATGGGGCCTATTTTTTCTTGTATTAGGCGCAGTGTCTAGTTTGATTCCTAGGTCCTAGATCCACTTTGAGTTGAATTTTGTGTATGATGAGAAATAGGGGTTTAATTTTATTTTGTTGCATATGGATTTCCAGTTTCCCAGCACCATTTGTTGAAGAGGCTATCTTTTCTCCAATATATGTCTTTGGCACCTTTGTCTCATATGAGATAACCGTATCTGTATGGGTTTATCTCTGTGTCCTCTATTTTGTACCATTGGTCAACAAGTCTATTTTGGTGCCAATAACATGCTGTTTTTGTTACTGTTGCTCTGTAGTATAGTTTAAGGTCTGGTATAGTGATGCCACCTATTTCACTCTTCTTCTAAGGATTGCTTTAGCTATTCTGGGTCTCCAGATGAATATCATGACTACTTTTTGTATTTCTATGAGAAAAGCCATTGGGATTTTGATTGGAATTGTATTAAATCTGTATAGTGCTTTTGGTAGTATGGTTATTTTGACAATATTAATTCTGCCTATCCAAGAACAAGGGAGATCTTTCCATCATCTAAGGTCTTCTTTAATTTATTTCTTTAGCATTGTGTAATTTTCATTGTAGAGGTTTTTCACCTCTTTTGTTAAGTTGATTCCCAAGTATTTTTTTTTTTAGGCTATTGTAAATGAGGTGCTTTTCCTAGTTTATCTTTCAGAGAATTTATCACTGATGTACAGAAATACCTTTGATTTATGGGTGTTGATTTTATATCCTGCTACTTTGCTGAATTCATTTATTAGTTCTATAAGTTTTCTGGTGGAATTTTTTGAATCTTCTAGGTATAGAATCATATCGTAGGCAAATAGTGATTGTTTGAGTTCTTTTTTTCCTATCTGTATCCCTTTAATTTTTTTTGTCTGTCTAATTGCTCTGAGTTTCAAGAACTATGTTAAATAGAAGTGGAGAAAGAGGGCATTCCTGTCTTGTTGCTGCTAATTTTAAAAACAAATATAATGTATAAACTTTGCATAGAATTTTCTTGTACTATCTAATTAAATCCACAATAATAATCCTTTCAGATGAATTTTTGTTCCCATAAATATGAAGAAACTAAGAGAAGAGAATACATTTGACTTGTCCAATATCACAGAGCTATTTTGAGACTTCTACTTAAAAGTCCAGGCCCAAAATTGCCTTTTTATCTTTGGTTTCAGAAACTCTGTACCCCTTTCTCGCATTTAAAAGTTGATATTTAAAATTTTTCATCACAAATTTAAATAGCTTAAAATAAAGTTTTGAATACATCAGATATATCAGTCTTGTATTCCGTTGCACTTATCATCCATTATAAAATACATGAAAAATTTTTTTCTCTAATAGTCAGAAATTAACATTCTTTTTTCTCTTTGGTCTTGTGTTTTTATTCCATTTTCTCTGTCAATGACATTCAAAGGAGTTTGTAAAGTACTTTGGATTCCATATCATCTAATGGAAAGAGAATATTAGAAGTTTGCAACTTTAAATTTATAGCAGACTTACCTTTCTTGAAGAAATCCTGCAGAGCACAATTAGATGCATCAGGCTGATAATATAAAAAGAATCTTCATAGTCCAAAATTACTCTTTTTTTCAGCAAAGATTCATTAGGTTGGCACCTTTTAAAATATGGATACCTTAGGTGTTGGTGCACATGTGTAATCCTAGCAATTTGGTAGGCTGAGATGGGAGGATCACAAGTTCAAGGTCAGCCTCAACTAGTAAGGAGGCTCTTAGTAACTTAGTGAGATCCTGTCACAAAAAGTAAAAAAGGATGGCAATGTGGCTCTGTGATTAAGTGCCCCTGGGTTCAATTCCTGGTACCAAAAATAATTTATATATATATATACACACACACACACACACACACACACACACATACACACACACACACACCTTGGTACATTTATATTGATAACCTATAATCAACTGGAAATAAAAATGAAACATCTATGAAAATATACCACTTAAATATAAACTTATATTAAATATGTAAATATAAATATATGTAATGTATGTAAAATATAAATATATATAATATATAAATATACTTCTTCAGATAATATAAAAATATTATTCAACTTAGGAATGGTATATGTAGTTCAGGAATCTATTTTATTTCATCATAAAATTGTACACCTATTTTCCCCAAGTTTTGCCATTTACTTCAACTACTTGTTCTTCCTTTTGAAGTTAAGTTATAGTACATGAGAGGGGCTCTTAGACTGTGTAGTATTATGGTATATTGATGACATGACAAACAAGTACTGGGAAATAGTACTTAAACTATTTTTTAGGCCTTGATACAAATACAAACATAAATTTTTATAAATTTCTAAAATATCTAATAAAATTCAGTTCTATGTTCACATCTCAGTAATTTTCAGTTTTATGATTGTACATAGAACAAGTTTCATTTAGCACTGAAAGGTTGGACTGAAGACATTTCTAAATGGCAATTCTAGAAGATGTAGTTCTTTTATTGCCAAAAGGCAGTGAAAATTGTGTTTTCCCACATAATTTTGAATGTAAAAAAAATAAAGCAAAGAAAAATTTCCAATTTTATGGTTTAGCTGAATGTCACTGATCAGCATGAGTCTTTGCTGAAATGTCTTCCTTAATAGCTTCGTAAACTGTCATTTGCTCTAGAATTATATTGGTTGTAGAGATGGCAGAACAACACCATTCTGTTCTTTTTAAGTGGTTTGACTTTTCTTATCTAGTTTCCAAAGATAGCTTTTCAGCTGTCTTGCTTTTGGTTTGCTGGAGCAGAGAAGGAAAGTTGCATGAAAACTTGTTTTATTTAGCATGGATCTTCTGTGAAAACAACTATGTTGAGGAAACTGGTTGTCCAAGGAATCCAAAGTACTTCACAAACTCCTTTGAATGTTCTTATTGTTAGCTAAGGAGTAGGAGCCATTCACTCATGGGCCATGTCTTTCTATCAGTACAGTTTCTTTTGGCCTAAGGGTAACTAGGGATAGTGTCATTTATGCCTATAGTTTCAAAAACACAATAGGAGAGTAGCCTTTAATCACAGTTTCCTAACTTACCACAAGATGGGGCTAAATTGTAAGTAGACTACTAGTTTTGTTGTCCATCAGATCAGGCAGTTACCTAATTTTATTTTTGCTAATGTTGCTATGGTTGTGAGTCAGGTAAAGCACACCAACTTTAGTGACTGAAATATTTTTAAATAACTCTGGAAGAAATATTTCTTCTTCCCAAATGATCTATTTTAGTTGATGTCTATGGATCACTTTTCCTTGAGTCTTTGCATTTGCTATATTAGAACCCTAAGTTATTATGCTGATTATGTGTCTGCATGTGTAACATAGAATGGTACTTATAAAATGATTTTTGTAGCATTCCCTAAGATGAAATATCATTTCCTATCTTTGCTTCTTTCCCCACATCGTCATGTCTCTTTCTTTTTGTCTCCTTTCTTCTCTTTTCTGCCTCCCATTTACATAAGATGGATAATGGTGCTTTTCCATCTTCTTCCCACTCCTGTGACTAGGAAAGGCTGAGCCAGCCATGCTCAGAGAGAAATGAAAAAATTTACTGGTCTGGAAGGAATGTGTATCCAAAGGCTGAATCATATTCTACTGTGTGTATACACCACATTTCCTTTATATATTCATCCATTGATGGATATTTAGGTTGATTCTTTATCTTGGCTATTGTGAATAAAGCTGCAATGAAAACTGAAATGCAAATGTCTCTTTGATACACTAACAGTTCCCTTTGGATATATGCTCAGAAGTGGGATTGCTGCATCATAGATAGTTTTAATTTTGCTTTTTTTTTTTTTAAGGAAACTCCAATTTTTTTCCATAATGGCTAATTTACATTCCCACCAACAGTATATAAGTGTTCCTCTTTCTCTATCCTCTCCAACACTTGTCAACTTTGGTCTTTTTGAGTCTGATCTTTCTAACAACTGATATCTCATTGTGGTTTTAATTTGCACTTCCTGAATGATTGGAGATGTTGAACATATTTTCATGTACTGGCTGGTCATAGTAGGTCTCCTTTTGAGAAATACCTATTTATGTATTTTGTCCTTTTTTTTTTTTTAGTTGTCAATGGATATTTATTTATTTATTTATTTGCAGTGCTGAGAATTGAACCCAGTGCCTCAGATATGCTGGGTAATTGCTCCACCACTGAGCTACAACCCCAGCCCTGTTTCACCCATTTTTTTAGTGGGAGTTTTCTTTTCTTTTCTTTTCTTTTTTATTTACTATTGACTAGTAGAAATTCCTTACATATTTTAAACATTAACCCTTTAGCAGATGCATGGTTTGCAAATATTTTCTACCACTGAGTATGTAGTTTTTTCGCTGTTGATTGTTTCCCTTGCTGCCTAGAAACTTTTTAGCTTGATGTAATGCCATTTGTCTATTTTTTTTTGATACCTATGATTTTGGGGTCAAATACAAAAAGCATCACCTGGCTAATGTCATGAAGCTTTTCTCTTACGTTTTCCTTTAGTGGTTTCACAGTCTCAGGACTTATTTTTAAGTCTTTAATTGTATTTTTTTCTCTTTGTGGTGCTGGGGATGGAATCTAGGACCTCAGATGTGGGAGGCTGAGCCACACTCCCAGTACTTTAGTCCATTTTTAAGATTGATTTTTAAAAAAATATGGGATGAAATGAGGGTCTTGTTTTTTACTCTGCATGTGAATATCCAGTTTTCCCAGACACCATTTGTTGAAGATTTTCTTCCTTGTTGTATGTTCTTGGCATCTTTGTCAAAAAGCAATTAATAATAAATGTGTGAATTTATTTCTGGGCTATTCTGTTCTATTGGGGTGTGTGTGTGTGTGTGTGTGTGTGTGTGTTTTCTATGTCAGCACTTTGCTGATTTGATTACTATACTTCTGTAGTAGATTTTTAAATCAAATAGTGTGATGCCTCCAGCTTTGCTGTTTTTGCTCAACATTGATTTGGCACTATGAACATTCTTGCACACATCTTTTGGAAGACATGTGCTTTCATTTATTTTGGATACATGACCAAAAAATGGAATGTTGGGGTTTTGTTTTAACTTTATAAGAAATTTCCAAATACTTTTCCAAAATGGTTATACCTTTGTGCCCCCACCAATAGTATAACAAGTTTCCAATTGTTCTTCATAGTCAACTTTTGGGATAGTCAGTCTTAATTTTAACCACTTTCATTCATGGATGCTGGGAGCCATCTGTGAAATGTGGGTGAACCAAATCAACCTGGAAGCTATTGGGTAGAAAAGGAAATTCTGGTATATGGGAAATCCCAGTGGTAACTCTGCTGATTTGAGACCTCCCAGTTACATGTGACTTCCTACTGTGCTCTGTCAGGTTCAGCACTGCAGTGGAGATGGAGTGACACACTGGAGCCACACAGTCTCTCAGAGACGGGCGTGACTTGCCAAGATGCCAATCAACCTGTTTGCTGCAAGACCCCTGCCACACCAAGGAGAAGCAAGACTCCACCCACTGATACCTTATCCCTGCCTTTGATGTACTCTCCCTTAAATAAAGAACCTGAGCCATTTTAGGTTCAGTTTAGCTCCTACCTGGACTGGAGAATCTATCAGGTGCTCCTCTTTGATCTAATTTCGGACTCGGTATCTTATTTCTTTACTAATTATTTCAGACTTTTTTCTTTTTCTCAGGTGGCTGACAACCTTCTGAGCAGGAAACTACTCTGGCAAGGTGCTGGTTGCCCTGCAACACATAGGTATGACTTAGTACTTTAGTGTAAAGAAGTGCACCTAACCCAGTAAGTGTCTTTATTAATAGTACTACAGAGCTATGAAGAGCTTAGTGGGAAGACTTATAAGAGAAATCAAGAGTTGCTGGGTGGTACACACTTGTAATTCCAGCTACCTGGGAGGGTGAGGCAGCTGGATTCCAAGTTTGAGGTCAGCTTTAGCACTTCAGAGAGACCCTGTCTCAAAATAAATAATAAAATGGATTGGGGGATGTAGCTCAGTGTTAAAGCACCCCCAGAACCAGTCCCATATATATCTATGAGAGGAAGAGAGAGAAGAAGGAAGTAGGAAGAGAATAATAACAGTAATGATAATAATTTGTACAGGAAAAGAGTGAAATTGTGGGGATAAGACTATCTGGTGAAGAGGAATGAATGATCAGAGTCTTTCATTCTGAGCAATTGTTTGAGATAACAAGGGTAAGAATCACTTGTACAGGCAGAAGCAAGGAGAGGCTCAGATAGGTGATGCAATCAGCTGTTTGTAACTCAATTGATTTTTAGCTTCAGCTTTCCAGATATAGTCTCTATGATGGTGGAATATTTGAGCTATTTTAGCTCCAGAACGTTTTCTTTCTCTCAGAAGTATGGTATCTTTAAATGCTGGTTATATTCTACGGAGTTAAACCTCTTACAGAACATTTCATCCTAAAGAGTACCTTAAAATTAAATATCCCTATTGTACTTTGCCCTTGACCCAGACTCACCTACAGATAGGATAAGCTGGCTTGAAATCTTTCTGAAAGCTGAAAAAAGTGTTTCTCCAAATCATCTCATAATAGACGAACATAATGTCTTTCAAATAGATAAAATAGAATTTATTGCTAACATAGGTCATTAAATATTTGGGGGGATTTTTTTACTTTTTTATATTTTTATTATAGATACACACAATATTGGGGTACTTTTGACATAATTATACAAGTATGGAATACAATTTGCTTCACTTCAGTGTCTAATGATTCTCCTTTTCTCCCCTCTTACCCCCACCTCCCCATTCCTCTTCCATCTCTCTAGTAGTGTTCCTTCAATTTATTTATAATTTTTAAAATCTGTGCATTATGGATATATACAAAGGTAAAATTCACTGTGATATCTATCTATCATCTATCTATCTATCTATCTATCTATCTATCTATCTATCTATATCTATGATGGTTTGGTCAATTTCATTCTACCATTCCTCCCATTTCCTGTCTCTTCTCCCTCCCTGGGGGATTTTATTTTTCATAAATCTAATGGAGCTAATGTATTTAGATCTTGGTGATAAAAAAAAGCCACTTACTTCTATGGTCACATTTCTCTGTTTCAAATGTTAAAATTTGCATTTTCAAACCTGCTAACCAATCTTTTTCTTTGAAATAAGCATTTTATTTTGGAACAATTTTAGGTTTACAGAAAAGTTGTGAAGATGACATAGAGTTTCCAAATAGCTTTCACCCAGATTTGCCTACTGTTTACAATTTATATAACTATGATGAATTTGTTAAAGCTAAGACATTAACATTTGTTGTTGCTGCTAACTTTATTTGTACTTTGATTGTTTTTCCACCAATATCCTATTTTGGGATCCAATATAATATACTGCATTGATTTCTTTGTCATATCCTTAATCTCCTCTAATCTATGACAGTATCTTCATCTTTTCATCTTGTTTTTCATATCTTGATAGCCTTGAAGACCCCTAGTCACATATTCTACAGAATCCAATCTTGCAGGTTGGATTTTCTGATACTTTCTACATTGGACCAGGGTTGTGATTTGAGGGAACAAATAGATGTTAACTTTAATTGGATAAGGTGACATATGCCAGATTTCCCTGCTGTCAGATTTTTGTTTTCCCCATTTTACTCTTTTCTTTGGAATGAGTCACTGAGTTCAGGGCATGCACATGGAAATGTTTCTGGTAGGAGAAAGGGAGAGATGGCCATCATATTACATCTCTATGGGGAAGGATTACCTATATGTATTATTTGGAGTTTTTCTGTAAAAGTCTTCTCCCTTTTGGTTTTTTATTTAGTAATTTGTTTATGTTATATGGACTTGTGGAAATTTATTTTATAACTTGGATTATAATGCAGGAGTACACTATTTTATTCAAACTTTCCCAGTGGGGGGCAATGGGGGCTCTTTTAGAAGAGTTTCAGTGTCCTTTTAACATTCATGCCCCTTATTTATTTTCTTTACTGCTTCTTCACATAATGGCACTAGAAGATGCCCTATAGTCATCTTGAGTTTTACTTGTACCAGTTCTACAATCAGCAATTTCTCTGGGATCCCCTAGTTTCTTTTATTGGAAATTATAGTTAGAAACCAAGATCTGAGTACCCAATGCCTTATTGCAACTGGGAGTCATGGCCTGTAGATCTTCTCTGTGGCCAGAGCTAGTATGCATATGAATATATGTATTGTCTACTAACCATATCTGTCTGTCTATCTATCTGTCTATATCTAATACTAAACATGAGTTTATACTGATGTATTTCACTCTTATAAGCACCACAGGAGTTACCCTAGACTTTTACATTTTTTGTTCGTTTGTTTATTTGTTTGTTTGTAATTTTGCTCTCAGATAGTGAGAAATCTGCATTCTATTTGTCTCCCATTTATTCATTTATTTTTTAGCTTTAGTAAATATGTCAAGTAGTTTTCAAATTCTTAGTTTATATCCCTTTAAGAAACAAATTTACTAACTAGCTTTTTGTGCTTATATATAGTTCTTTCTGCCTTTAGCCTTCACAGTTAAGTAACATCATTTTCCTTTGCTAGTTAGCTAAGCTCCCTTCTTCCCTACCACCTGCAGTGATGTTGTATGGTGTATTTATAACACAGGGGGACTCATTGTGTCAATCAATTTTTATATAAAGAGGCTCATTTTTCTCACTGTTGCTACTCTTTTGTTTAGTGCTATAAGTGGCTATACTATATAGACATCCTTGGTATTTAAAAAGACTTAGTAGTCAAGGTACAGTTTTCATGTGTAGAGTAGTTGGGCAAGAATTTGGGCAGTGACTCACATTAAAATTTAAAATTCTATATGAAACATAAGTTATATGATGAAGTTCTTTTGCACAGGGAAAAAGGCTTAACAATGGCTTGGATGAAATACAGAGAGAAATATCAATATTATGAAAGTTAAGTGATGATCTCTCCCTTGTACCAGCTGTCAATCCTGTATAATGCTACTTTTGTGTAGATTCTGGTGCTGGGGGGACTTGGTATATCATTGATAGAACATCTAATATAAACTAATAAATCAAGTGCCTGGATTATATTTTGATGTTTGTTTTTTAAATGGAATTTACTACTAATAATTTCTTCTTTAAATTTTTAATCTGAATTTTTCTCTACCACAAGTATTTCTTCCACTAATTCTTCAGGATATTACTAGGATTCTTTGCCATCTTTTATCTTTTCTGTGCTTCTGTATTTTACTTTATTTCATTATCTAATAAGTTCTGATATTTTCAATGCTTAAAAAAAACCATAAACAAAATTTTACCTACATACCACAAACTATTGCTTCCTTCCTTCAACCAGCACTCTGGGTGGTTAAAAAGCAGATACAGTAGTTTGATCTACTAGCTGTTTTCACCCAGTGATGTTTCTGAGTACAGATGTATTAAGTATGCTCATCTCTTCCTTCTCCTTTCATAGTTAATATTGGGTGTCTGTGGGCCCTCCTCCCTTTCAGTTAACTCTTCTTATTGTTGTTGCTGCTTTGCTGCCTTTTTTGAAGCATCTCTCTATATACAGTAGGGTTGTTCCTATTTGTTTTTCTTTCTTCTACATATTCTTTTTTTATTGGTTGTTCAAAACATTACAAAGCTCTTGACATATCATATTTCATACATTTGATTCAAGTGGGTTATGAACTCCCATTTTTACCCCAAATACAGATTGCAGAATCACATCGGTTACACATCCTGAAGATCTTCTACATATTCTTAGACTGCACATACTCAAAGCCCTCCACTATCCCATGGTCTTGACTGGATACTCATACCTTTACTTGGTTGTGATGGATAATTTTATTTATTAATGTAACTGGGCCATAGGATCCAGAGATACCTGGTTAAACTTTATTTCTGGATGTGTCTATGAATGTGCTTCCAAGAGAGTCCACATTTGAAGTGGTAAACTGAATAAGGCAGATGGCCCTCCCCTGTGTGAGTAACAGAGTTAAATTCATTGAGACTATGAGTAGGGTAAAAAGGCGGAGGAAGGTTGAACTTGCTTGTGCTGGACATTAGTCTTTTGTTCCTGGAACTCCTGGTTCCCAGGCCTTGAGACTTGGGCTGGAGTCTACACCATTGTCCATTTGACTCTCAAGTCTTTTAACCATATCACTGGTTTTTCTGGGTCTACAGCTTGCAGAGAGCAGATCATAAATATTCTCAGTTCTTATGATCATATCTGCCAATTTCAACATTTTATATATGTATGATATATATTATATCAAATATAAATTATACATAGCATTTAAATACATTCATATATAAAACACAAATATAAAATCTATAAAGATTAGAATACATAACAGGATACAATACACACACATACACACACACACACTCATATATATATATATATATATATATAGTATTCTGTTTCTATGGAGAACACAGTCTAATGTGCTTGGTGATTATCATTGTTCAAGTAGTTGGGTGATGCATATTCATTATTTATAAATTTATATTATCACCATGTGGAGATAGGAGTCAAATGTAAAATAGTTTGTTTATCATCTCCATTTCCTCACTTTCCTTGTTCAACTCACTGCAAACTGGCTTCTAGCCTACACTAAAGCTACTCTAAGTTTTCTAAATACTTCTTTTTGCCAAATCCAATGACTATTTCCCACTTAAAAAAATTAGTTTTGGACTACTGTACCATGCTTAACTCTTGAGTCTCCATTCCTGAAGTCCTTTGACAATACTCTTTTTGATTCTTCCTGGTTCTTCTCCCTCTGAGAGCTCTCTTTTTTAGTTGATGGTGTTGCTCAGGTATTTTTGTTTGTTTTTATTTCCACTCTACTTTCTCTGTATTTTGATTTCCTATTGCTGCTATAAAAAAATTACCACAAAGTTAATGGCTTAAAACAGCACACATTTATGCTCTTATTTTTCTGGAGGTCAGAAGTCCAAAATCAGTTTCCTGAGACTACAGCCGAGGTTTAATTCTTCCTCCTCAGGGAGGGCTGGTTCTTTCTGGAGGCTGTGAGGGGACAGTATATCTCCGGTCTTGTCCAGCTTCTAGGGCTACTGTCTTCCTTGTCTTGTGGCCCTTTCTGCCATCTTCAATGTATAGTCACATAAATTTCTAATTGAGTTATCACATCACCTTTCTCTCTTAGTCCCCTTATGAGGACCTTGTGGTTACATTGGCCCCACACATATAATCCAGAATAATTTCCCCATTTCAAATCCCTCAACTCACAGACTGCATTTTTTTCCATGTAAGGCAACATATTCACAAGTTCCAGGGATTAGGATGTGGCAATCTTGGTGGTAGTGGTGGGCTTATTACTTAGTCGGCTGTGTTCTTGTTCATTCTTTTTATCTCTGTGGTTTTGATTAAAACCTAAGTGATGATTTTCATATCTACAATTCCTTCTCAGTTATCTCTTCTGCTGTCAAGATCCATGTATCCAACTGCCTGCTAGACATTTTCATCTTGATCTATATCAAATTCAATTATAAGAAATAGACGTTATCATCTTCTCCAGAACATTTCCTCTTTTTGTGTTCTCTGTATCAGTGGATAGTCTCCAAAATTGAAACATCGGGTTATTCTTAATTTTCACCCCTTTCTTAGTTCCCATATTAAATCAGTTGCTATGTCTAGTCAATTTAACTTCTATATTTGTCTTTTCTGTCCCCGCTCATACATCCATATTTTGATTGTCATTATCTTCATTCACAAAATGAAATGATAGTGTATAATTCTAGTAAGCATTATTATGCCAACCTTACAGATAAAGAAACTGGAGCATAAGGAGATCTGGACCTTGTGCAAAGTTCTATAAAAAGTTGGGATTTAGACATGAGGTCTGTCTTCTTCTGCTGCTCTAGATCCTCATATCTTTTCTAGGGCACTCAAATAACCTGCCCATTTTCCTTGGCATCAGTCTTGGGTATTCAAGTCTGTCTCTTGGTCACATGACAATCATGCTTCCTCAAGCAGGTATACGAGATGATCTGGCATCTGACTCCTCATTACCACATACATCTGAGCCATGTCTTGCTTTAACTCTATACTTTAGCAACTTTGAACTATTTGTATTTTCTGATGCATACCTGTTAGCTGATCCTCAGACTGGACTACCTTCCTTAACTCTCCTGTTTTTTAAGACCTACTTATTCTCTCAAACTCAGTGAAGATATCATCAAGAAGATCTTTAAACTTCATTTTTCCTACATTTCTATTAGGTGCTCCTCTGCATCCTGTGTTAGAACTCCACTATTACACCTACAATTCCGAAATTACCAGTTTTTGTGTGTTTCCCTTAAATGTTTTATTGTTGTTTTTGGTCTATTGTTGGGTCTTTGATGAGAAAAACTGTTTCCTGCTCCTCTCTTTGCACAATATCTAATATAGTGCCTGGCACAAAATATTATTCAATAGGTACTTTTGAATGAAGGAATGAATTTATGTGTGCATACTAGCTTTTTATTATTTTTCTTGACAAGTTCTGAAACCAATTTTTGTGCTTTCTGCATGAAACAATTATCTTTAAGTCCTTAAATGATCATCATAGTGGGGATAGTTACCATTAAAAAAAGAAAATAAATTCACCCTTAATATATATTGTTTTCTTAATAAGAAATTGCTTTTTTACAAAATGTAAGTGTGATATAAATCATGGAGTTAATGTTTACTAGAAAGGATTTTTTTTGCCCTCTTGAAAGAATTTTCTATTTTTGTCTCATTCAACATAAATACTCTGAAAGTATAATAAAGAGAAAATGTAAAACTTTATTCATATAATTTAAATTTCTCATAATTAGTGATAGAAGTAAAATGTTTTCCTGTTTATATACATATCCATTCAAGCATGAAAGCACTAATAACTTCTTTCAAAGTGTCAATATATCTAACAGTAATAAGTCTATTTTTGTCGCTTTATGTCATTTACCAGGTCAAAAGTTAAAATATTAAATTGATGATCAATAACTTGGAAAAAGATTGTTCTTATTTGTGAGTAGAGCATGCATCTTTGTTTTAGAATATTGGGCCTTGCTACAATCTAATATCAGCTTCTTCTGTTACTGATGCTGTACTCCAATGAATTTGAGTGACAATCCAACTTGACCAGTACTCATGTTTACCTAATTTCCAGGTGTATGAAGAGTATTATAAGCTGTTTTATAGATTGTTGCTGTTAGATGTTTATAGTGACTTCTTTTTAAATTTTGCTGGATTGTACAAAAGTTACATTATGTAATTTTATATAATAAGAATAATGCATATTTTTTTCTCTTTTGCTAGTGGAAAACTGCCCAAACAAAGCAAATAGCAAAAAAGCAAAAGTGTTCATTTTTGAAATAGGACACCAATAGAGCAGGGAACAATTGAGGAAGAAATCCTGCTAAAATAATTGGGATTCAAGGACACTGACAATCTATGACCTCAGCAGCCTGGAGACAATTAATTTTATTACGGTTCATTACATAACCTCTTGAAAATACAAGAACCATGTAAACTAAGAAAAAATAAAGGAGCAAAGAGAGGGATTATTGCAAAAAAAATAAGTCAAGCATTTCCATTTGGTGGCTTTATTGATATTTTGGTTTCCAAATACATTAGTCATCTTGTTAAAAAAAACTTGGAAGTAATTAATTGTGATATTTGGATGGGGTACTTGGATTTATATTCCAATAAAATAATTGGAATCACTTTTTGAGGCATTTAAAGCAAAATTACAAATAGTGGCTACTGCTTTATGAAAATGGACACTGTGGAGGGGAACTTTAGGAGATGACCTGATTTTAAATCCAATTTTTATTTGTTTTCTCATATAAAAGTAGTGAACACTCTCACTTGTGTTGTATCTGGATAAAGATTCCATTTGTTAAAGTGTTCATTAATTTATTAATTAATGCTCTGGCCTAAAGCTGCCAATTTAGGCAAATGATAAAGTGAAATAGGGAGGTGATATGCTTCGTGTGGTGCTCTGGCAAGCTCACCTAATCAGTACTTCAGCATTATTCCAGCCCAGTGATTTCAAATATTGCATCTTCACTGCTGTTGGCCCATCTCTGTTCTAGGATTGTATTTGTAGCTAACCTCTGTCATACACTCCCTACCCCAGGTATCCTACAGTCACCTTGACAAATCTCAATATTCATATTTCTCTCCATTTTCCCCTCTGCCTCTAATACTTTCTGAACCCTGCTGAAAGTACTTCCATTGTGTGTACTTCTCCTGGCCCATCAACTGACAAGACATTCCTGAGGGCCAAACTTTTCGTTTTGTATGGATGAACATTCTGTTTCCATTTGTCAAAAACAAATGTAGAACACCCAAGATTGTTCTCTGATAGAAAAGGACAATGTATTAGATTGAAAGTAAGGCTGCACTATCTTTGCTATGAGTCATGGTGGGTTAATGTTTATTGACCAATCTGGTTTCGAACCTTTTTCCCTGAATCCATAAAGTTATTGTGTTAGGATACCAAATGAAAGATTTCAAAGTCTGTTTGTTAAGTAGGAGACATCAATGGCCCTAACTGTACTTTTTGGATCTTTTGGAGGCTCTGTTTTAAAATGTAGTTTTTAAAGGTCAATTTGTGCTCCTATTGGTTTATTAAACAGTACATGCTTTGAAAATTGACCAATTTAAACAAATGATAAACTGAGATAGGGAGGTGATATGCTTTATTGACTGAGTTTATATTCTTGGACAATATAATCAACAGATAATTTATAGCAAATGTGACACAAGTTTGAGCAGCATAGAAAATAGTTGTGTGTGTGCACATGACTCTCTCTCTCTCTCTCTCTGTGTGTGTGTAGGAAGGAAAGATCATAAAGAATTCAAATGCCTCCATTTTAATGGTATGCACTGGTTTCTTCCACAAGTAAGGCAATTTGCCCTGCTGGTTTATGTTCTTGGGAATAATGAGCCAGATAGATAATTGAATAGCCTTTCTTGACCAGGACAAAACATTCCTCATGCCACTTCCCATATCAAAAAGTTAAAATGATTTCTTTCAATACCTTCCAGAGAAAACCTACAGCAAGCCTCTCTCAATCTCATCTTTTCCTTATTCTATTTCTCACTATTCCTCAACCGGTGCTTCTTGATGCAGTTTGGATGTGATATGTAGTATTTTCAGACAAAACTTACGCACTCCCTTCTCCTTTCCCAATTCATTAATTTCCATCTGTTCAATTTTTACCCATTCTTCAAAGACTAATTCAAGCTCAGTTTGATTCAGAAGGGAATATCTAGAGTTTATCTTTCTTTTTCTCCTAAAATTTTATAACAGTTGCTTTCCACATGAAATCTAATCTGGTACTATTTTTCTGTGGTCACTTGTGATATTATTTAAATATTCCTTATGCTTTTTGTAGTGTAAGTTCTCCAAAGGTAGGGACTATATATTGTATTTATAATGTTTACTATGCTTGGTTTAACTAAAAATTTAGTTACTCAAATGTGTTTGAGTTGAATGGATATGGATGAGTTAACTTAGTCATTATGGGTCTATGTAACTGGATTAACATAAACCTATTATTACCAATGTAGTTCTCCCTTATCCTTGGGGAATATGTTCTAAAACCCTTCATGGATGTCTGAAACTTCAGAGAGTACTTAACCCTGTTTTTACTATACTTTTCCTTTACATACATATCTATGATAAAGTTATGCACAGTAAGAGATTAATAGTAATTACCAACCAAAATTAGAACAATTGTAACAACATACTGTAATTAAAGTTTGTGTTTGGGCACCTTATTAAGTAAAATAAAGTTATGTGAACATAAGCACCGAGATACCACAATGGTCAATCTGATAGGGCTACTAAGTGACTTAACAGGAGAAATCATATACAGCTGTACAGCATGGATATGCTGGACAAAGCAGTGATTCAAGTTTGGGAAGGAATGGAGCTGGGTGTTGTGACATTTTATCATGTTACTCAGAAAAATGCACAATTTAAAACTTAGGTTGTTGTTTATTTCTAAAATTTTCCATTTAATATTTTCAGTCCATGATTGGTCATGAATTACTGAAACTGAGAAAGCAAAACTGTGGATAAGAGGGTACTTCTATACCTGAGAAAATAAGTCTAATTATATATATAATATATATATTTATTAACAAAAATGAGCTAGACTAATTTTTCCATCCCCACTGTTAGTCTGTTCAAGAGTACCCTACAATCAAACTATGCAATGAGATTTGTGCAGTGCTAATAGCATACGTGTGATTAACTATACAACAGTGGACCATAAACAAGTTCATGAGTAATGAATACTTGGATACTTTGTTTCTCTATCAAAAAAAAAAAAAAAAAAAAAAAAAGAAATACAATGAGCGCCTTTCCTCTACTTGACAGTAGAAGTTATAGGGGATAATGAGCCCTACTCTTGTCTTTCTCTGTTCTTTTCAAACAAAAAATAGTTATTAAGATTTCAGAGTCAAAAGAAAAAAATCAGAAATCTTAAAAAAAATTCATAAGCTACTCTTATTCTGCTATACCATTATGTATACAGTCCTTAGAAAAATCATTAAATATTTAAGCAAAATTTTCTGTGTCATTTCAAATTATTTTGTTTCTATTATGTATTCAAAGTTTGAGAAATACTTAATGATTTGAAACTTTATAAAACTTAATTTTGGCCAGGAGTAGTGCATGCTAGTAATCCCAGCTATTTAGAAGGCTGGGGCAGGAGGATTGCAAGTTCAAGTCCAGCTTCAGCAACTTAGCAAGACCCTGTCTCAAAAAATAAACAGGGCTTGGGAATGTAGTTTAGTGTTAGAGCACTCTTAGGTTTAATCCTGAATACTTCTGAACAAAACAACACGCCCCAAAAAAAGAACTCAAAAAACTTTAATTTCAAAATAATGTAGTACATATAAATCACAAAAGCATAGGCAATATTCTGTGTACACATTTATTAGAGCAGAAAATGACATTCAAATATATAATCTTTATTTTACATTTTAAAGATCTTGTCTATTTACTAAGTCTCTGTTCAAGATTAAAGACAAGCTTTGCTGAGAAATTAAAAAGAACTGAGCAAATAGAGTTCCCAAACCATGCATCACGGACTCCTGGGATGCTGCAGTGAATGCACAGGGTGATTAGGGATGTTTGAAAATTTTGAGGGAAACAGTGTTACTGAAGAATGGTCTATAGGACACTATTAGCTCCAGGTGTTTACAGTCTTAATATTGGATCATGCTATATTATTTCAATCACTTAACACATTTGTAAAGCTGGTTTTTGAGGCTGCTATGGTAAGAAGGAAGAACTGTGGGGGTAGCAGTGTGGAACAGGAAATGAGAGTAGCCAAGCCAGATCTGACCCCAAGATTTGAGAAGCTGTGCAGTGCTCAACTTAATTAGCTAAAATAATTAAGTGATTGCTGCTAAGGATGAAACAAAAATATGTTTTCATTTGCTTTACATGTATCTTATTTTCAAATATTATTAAATTTTGAAGCTATAAATATTTGCTAGGTAGTTTGGACCTACAATGCTATTAAAAACTATTGAGAAAAGCTTAACAAACCAAGAAAATGTGGGAATTTTCTTCTCTGAGATGAAAGCACAAAGATTTTTTTTTGTGATGGAGCAGAGGTGGGTCAGGCTTAGGTTTGCATCTCATGGAAGGAGATATGTTCACTTTTAAGGTCTTGGTGAAAGGACTGAAGTGGGTTTACTTCAAAGGTTGTCTACATATGTTGCTTATCTGGAAGCAAAGATTTCTATACCACTGTGGTCCTAATATGAATTAGAGAAATGGAATATTTGATTTTAGTTAACTGTGGTATACAGACACCTGTCCATTTTTGTATACAAAAAAGAGGAAATAATGTTCCTGTTACTCACTATAAAGAAAATTGTCAGAAACGACCTAACAAATGTTTTAAGTTTTACTATTTTCAGTGTAGAAATGGTTTAGAATTATTTTAACACTAATGTGGCTTTTTAAGTTCAAACTAATCTACTGATTACTGAGGTCACTCATTTCCATGTCTACCTTAAAATATTTTCCAGAAATACTATAACATTATCAATTGTCATTTGTTTCTTTTTTTTTTTAAACAGAAAATTATTTCCACTAATTATATTAAGGGTTATAGTACTTTACCATTGAATCATTATTTGTAACTTTTTGCTAACATTCCTTTATTTTGTATTTAGTGACAAAAGCACATTTCATTTTTAATGTTAATATTTCTAAAGAATTCTAGTATTTATATTAAAATTGTATTTTAAAATGTATCCTTACTTTAAAATAATGATTAAATAACAGCTTGAATGTATACTACAAATTAAACATATTTAAGTAAATGTCTATTATCATTAACAATATTATATCAAGACACTTTTACAAATAACTCATACTTGTTATTGTTAGCCATCAAGCCTAATAAACTGTAGACAGAATGATATGATTCCTTTCTATAATATAATAAAGCAGACAAAAGAATTAGGTTAAGAGAAGACAGAGAGATGGAAAGCATCTAACCAAATATGATTGAGATGAAAAAATTTTTTTATCTACTTAATTCCATGGGTCTTGTTCATGGCAGTTTTGTATAAGGAGAAGGCCTTAGGTAGTTAAAGAAGGGATCTGCAGAAAAATTGAATTCTCAGAAAGACTGTAATAGAGAGGAAAAGAGAAGATAACTTTAGGATGGTGGCAAGAAATTTTTCTAGGCACAAGATATTTCTGGAAAGAAAATGAATGACTCAATAAGTAGAAAAGTTATAGAATACTGAGGATTAATGATAGGGATTTTACCTAATCTTTTTAATTTAGAGATGATAGGTATGAGTTTCAGAGAGGTTAAGCAACTTGCTGTGGTCACACAGGTAGTTATCAGTAGAGCAGTTCTAGAATGTAGAGCTTCTGTATTGTCAGTGATTTTCTATGATATTACGTTCCAGGAAATAATGCAAATAGTTTAATGTAATATTCATTTTTTATGCAAAAAACCCCACATTGTGATTTTAATTCAGCAGACTTTTCTCTCTGTGTTTTTAGGACATTAGAAGATGATTATAAGAGGCAGGCCATGTGTCAGTGGAAAAAAAAAAGGCAGGGAAACAGGGTTTAGGAGTCGGGATTGGATTCTAATATTTATGAACTCCATGACATTGAGGAGGAATGTAAAGTCTCTCTGCCAGGATTTCCTTATTTATATAATTGGGAAAACATGTCTTATTGCAATATAGTAAAGATTAAGTGAAGAAATAAATAGAGACTAGTACATAGTTGGTTCTCAACCAATACTAATTTGTTAATGAGATAAGGGGTGTGTGCTGCTTGTTACCCAAAATTTAATATTTGGGAGATGAGAGTTGATAGAAGCAATAAGGTTTATTTAAGGGTCTGCCCCTTGGAAGATGGAATGGTTATGATCTCAAAGCTCCATTTTGGGAAACTCAGTGTTGAAAAGGGCTTTTATAGGGAGGGAAAGGTGGTACAGTGAGAAAAAAGGCAGGAAGGCTACTTGCTGAGTGAGGTTTTCTTGGTCCACATTGGTGTACCCTCCCCACCTTGCCACCTTGGATTAGGATATCAAAATTGATCTTGACCTCCTGAGCTAATTCCTGTATTTTCTTAAAATAGACATGTTACTTTTCAGCAAATTAAACCTCACAGAAGTCCATTTGCTTGTGTTGTTAGTCAATGTACAGAACTAAAGATTAAGCAGGGTGTTAGAAAGGTCACTGAAAGTTCTGTACATCTAAAGAAAGATTATTTAGCAGTTAACATCTTGATCTTTTAGGTGCAGCTTCTCTAGAATTCAGAATGTAGGGCAAAGGGAGGGGACGTAGTCTTTCCAAAGGGGGCATATTACCTTGCAGAAGGGCAATGGTAGGGAAGCAAAACCTAACTCTGCAAGGATGACTCCCCAAGGAGTAATCACTGTTACAAATTTGCCTTTACTTAGTAGATTTGGAAGGTAAAAGGGTGTGGAAATGGATACAAGGTAGAAATAAGTAATTAGGGAAATAATTAAGGACCACAGTGGGCCATAATCTAATCACTTATTTACAAAGTATTGTGCTTATTATATACATAAGGTCAATATTGTAATTGACAAAAATGTATAGAAAGACATAAATGATCTTCCAATATAGTCTGCACTAGTACTTAAAAACAATCTCAAAGTGTATAGAGAACTAATGATGCTAGGATTGTTGAGTCTGCAGACAAAAAGGCTGAGAATCCTGAGAGGTTGTGGTGCTGATATTAATATTTCAGGCATTGTAGGGTCTTTTCAAGAGGAAAATGGACTTCTGTAGTCTGTTAGAGGCATCAAAATACACTGATTACTTGCCAACTTTCTTGGATCTGTTGGTATAAAAACAAGGCCACTATCCTAGCCTTAAGTATTTTTCTAGTACAAATTCAACTAAGTATAGCATTGACTTTGGTGCTTGCTTTATTTTTCTCTCCCTTTTCCCACAACTACTACCTCCTCTTCCTTCTTCCCCGTCTTTCTCATGTTCAAGTCCTTCTCCTTCTCTTCTTCTGCAGTAAGCACCCTGCCTCTTCACAATAGTTTTATGATAACTATAACCACACAATGATAGAATAGAGTATCTTCCATGTGACCCTTTATATACAAATAAGGTGATTGTTGTTCCCACTTTGATATTATCCTTAGTATTTAATTTCACTTATTTTCTCATAGCCATTCACTGAGAAAGTATGATAAAGTATGATAAAGTGAAAAGGTAGACAGACCTCATTCTCAAGTAACATGGCACACAGAGTTAAACTGGAAGGTGAGGGGTGTGTGTGTGTGTGTGTGTGTGTGTGTATTTCTAGGTTAGGGATACAGAAAAACTTGCCCTAGTTAAGAATTCACCAGCTACTATGTTCCTTTGGATAACTTGTTTTATTGTTATATGTATAATTCCTGCCAGTTGCCAGATTTATGTAAAGACTGACTATAGGGAGAGATTTCCTCAGTATTTTGATAATAGGAAAGAACTGTGCTCCAAGGAATGCTTATGCAGATGTTGCAGGTTTTCTTGCTGGAGACTTAGATGGATGAAAAGAAATTAGGAGAGTCTGGAGCTTTGAATGCAAAGAATTCAGGGAATGAGGACGGATTGTAGTTTTTATTTGAATTTGACAGAGGTGATTTTTCTTTAACTACTTCTCTGGGAAGGATGAAAATCAAATTAAATGAGGCAATGTAAGTGAAAGGAGTTTATAAATAGCAAGGCTTTGTATAAAGGCAAGGCACAGTTACCATCTTGACTACGATGAGACATCTGCTTTCTTAGGGAGTCTTTCTCAGTGCTTGATCAATCTGAATGAGTCCTCAGGTGTCCACACCAACTTCACAAATAAACCAAGTATATTTATGCATTTTTATTTTTCAATTATATTTTGGACTTAAAGGACTTTATTGAAACACAGTGCATTCATTGGCCAAATTTGTGGGCATGAGCTATGCAAATTTATTTTCCTAAAATCAGAGCACAGACTACTTGTTTTTAGTGGACTACTCTTTGCCTTAAGTACTTAGGCTGTGTTTACTAGGTCTAAGGCATTTTTTTAAAAATGAAGACTAGGTTATGCTTCCTCTTAAAAATGTTAATTTAAATATAGAACACAGCACTCTTCCTATTAAGAGCTTTTGAACCCTCCTCCTGAACAGAAACACAAAGGAAACCCTTGAAAGCAAAGCAGATGATGTACTGCCTATATTTAGGCCTTCATTTGTTTATAGTTTAAAAATCAGTGGGAAAATCATGATCAAAGCAGGGTAATTCATACAGAAAATTGTAAGACTTCTTTATCTGGCTATATTCTGTTAAGAGTCTTTGATTCAAATGGTTCACACAAAGAAAAAAATGTCCCATAGGTTAAGAGTTCTTTCTGGCAATAAACTTCCAGTATAAACAGGAAGACTCTTGGGCCTCTTGCAGATTTTAGAAACAAATGATACTTACTGCCTTGCACTCAGTAATTTTGAGTCTGAGACAACTGTTGGGATGGCTAGTAAAATGTTCCATTTCTAAGTTCAGTAGGAAGGTTTTGTATAATTACCTTAATAGAACCTTTCTTTTGTGTTTGTGTTTTTTTTGGGGGGAGGGGTAGACAGTAGCATTATGGAAAGAAGGCAAAACATATGCTTTTAATAATAACTCTAAAATTCTATTATGTAAAGAACTTAACAATTGCATCATCATTGCTATAGAGGAGTACTAAGCATTCCAGCTCCTTGTGCTGTGATTGATACAACAGCAAAAATATTAGTTTCCCGAAAGTTGCAAGAATGTACTTTGCAAAGGTATCACCTACTGTAGTTCAGAAAAGGCCAATTAAACTTTTTCTCTTTCTTTCTTTCTTCCTTTTTAGCACCACTGGTGGTTATTCTTGAGGATAAGAAATGTAGTTTGTGTCTAGATTTTTGCAGAAAAAATGCATATAGAATTAATTGAAGCAATGGGGGAAATAAACCATAGATAAACCACAAAATCCTAATAATAATAATAATTTATTATTTTTAAAAAGAGGCCCACATTTCCTCTGCTGAGAAAGCATACAATTAGAAACTTTTTCAGTAGATTGAAAACAAAAACAAGCAAAGAAACAAACAAAACCTCCTCTCTCTCTCTTATCTGAACGATAGTGAAGACACTCATTTAGGATATGGGAATAAGGCATGTCTCTGAATCAGTTCCAGTGGATTTACCAAAGTACAAAAGGAAACCTCAAATATCATTTCTATTAGGGTTCTCATAAACAACTGGGAAGATTTGAAGTTAAAAGCAAACTGGGATGAGGATGTTGTCATAGTTTTGTTTTTAAATATACAGTACATACAAGCCTATCTGCCTTCACCTGGACCAGTTTTGGAAAACAAAAAGGCCTTGGCTTTGATGTCCCTAGGGAATAAAACCAGGGACCCTGGAACTACCCCCTCCACCGAGCATGGGGAAGGTGGGGAGGGCGCTCTTCTGCTTTGCTGCCATGGGAAAACAGCCTGGAGCTCCTCTTTTGGGACACAGCTATTTCTCCCTTCTTCCTGTTCCTTACCCTGAGGTCAGAACAGGTCCAAAGCTCTTCTGGAGCTAACACAAGGGCTGTGAGATCAGGCTTTGGAAGGACAGGTTGCAATAAAACGAGCTTTAGAATGAAGCCACTCCGCTGAAAACTCACAGTAAAAGATGTGATCACGCTGTGGCAAGTCTGTTCTTGGGGTTTGAAACGCTTTTCTTCCCACACTCCTAAGCATTCTGAGAGGCATTTGCAGCCAAGTGCAAACAGATCGCGTATTTGGCGCAAAGAGCCCAGAGAATAAGGGACACAGGATCCCTCCCTGGTGTCCTTTGAATCAGGCGCGAGGTAGTAGTCTGTGGAGGTAGTGTTCTCACCCTGTTACCCTCGCGGGCTAATGAGGCTGCAGGTGGCAAGCGGAGCTGTCCAGCACTAGTGCGGAGCCAGCTGGAGCCCAGAGCCCTGCGCCCCTCCGCACCGTGGCAAAGCAACAGGGCTGTTGCCGGAGTAGAGGTTCTACTCACTCACTGCCTCTCGGTTCTGGTCTCGCTCCGCGCCCACGCAGCCTCGCCCGAGGAGGAGAAGGCTGTCCCCACGAGCTGCTCCAGCAGGGTGGGCGCCAACACGTTACCCTTTTCCTCCCCTTCCTCTGTAAACGTCTACTCCGGAATGATTGGGCTGGACCTTTCAGCCTTTCCCTTCCGCCTCGGAACTTCCTAAATAAACTCGGAGGAAGGAGGGGAAAAGACAAACATGGACCCTAAACCCTCGCTTCACACCGCCAGACTTCCCTGAGGTGGCCGCAGAGAGAAATCTCCCGCCTCCAAAACTGCGCCCCTCTCCCCTTGAGCACCCGCGGGCCCGTCTGCTACTCAACTGCCTTTCCCGAGGCCCAGGGATAGGACATTTTGGGTTGGGGACCCTTGGTCCGAACCCAGGCATGGTGCGCTCCTCCTCGTAGCCGGGGACTGTGGCAACGAGGAGGGCGCGCAGAGGACAGCAACGAAGTGTCCTCGTTGCTCCTGAAACGTGGCGACAGGCGAGGCAGAGACTCCCAATGAGTATGATGGCGACACGTGATACCGGCGGAGGGAGAGCATGGGGTGGGGGTGGATAAAGGGAGAAGGAGGGAGGCGGGCAGTAAGTGGAGAGAGGCGGGAGGAGAGGGGCGGGAGGAGAGAGGGGAAAGGGGCGAGATAGTCGCGCAGGCGGCAGAAGCCTCTGCCTCCCGGACCGCACTGGCCGCAGCCCTCCCC
>NW_026000242.1:16456119-16488283 GCF_001458135.2 Marmota marmota marmota
GGCCAAGAGGGCGCAGCGCCGAAGGCGGGTCAACCTGGACTCTCTGGGCGAGAGCATCAGCCGCCTGACGGCGCCCTCGGTGAGCGGGGGGCGCAAAGGGGGCCAGCGCTTCGGGAGAGGAGACTGGGATCGGGAAAGTTGGAGCCGGGCGACTAGGGTCTTGGGCGCAGTGCCCGACCGCTGGGGGGCGGCCCGGACTCACCCTGCGGGTCTTAGGGTTCCCCGCGGCCCCTGGAGGGATCCGAACCCCTTGGCTCAGGAAGAATAGGGGATTAGGACATGGGAAAGAAGTCAGACTCCACTCTTGGTAAATCTTTTGGTGTGAGGGAGTCTGACAACTTGTAGCCCTGGACCCTACTTCATCACTGTCTCCCCGGATGGCCCCTGTGCTTCTTCACACCCACCTGTTTTCTTTCCCCCAAACTTTCCCAGGTACTGGGCTGTTCAGTTCCATTTCCATGTCTTTGATTTCTGTTCTCAGCATCCCAAAGGAGCCCCAATCCATGCCGAGAACCTATTCCTCTCCTTATTTCCCACACTCTCTTGATCTTAGGGTGACCTTCTCTGACATCTTTGAATTCCACAGGCTATCTGCATTCTATGTTGCGTCCCTTTTCTCAAATCTTAAGAACTGTTTCATAGTTTTCTGAGCTGCCTTCTGACGAGAAACCTGCAGTCTCTCATCTGCACCCTTAGCTGTTTTTTTCTCTCTCATTCACTGAACATTTATTAACTTAATCTTCTTCTTTGGGTAAACTTAGTGTACAGTTTTCTAAACCTCTCTAGTAATTCTTGCACCCTCAACTTATCCTTCACTCTCTCTTTCCTGGATTCTTCCGTCTTTTTTCCTCATTTTTTCATGCCTTCTTTATGTTAGGCCCTTCATAAATATTTGTTCAATGAATAAATGCCTTCATAAACCTCTCCAAATTTGTACTAATCTTGGGATGTCTGTATCAGTAGTTCCAGGTGTACACCAGATTCCCCGTTTTAGGCATCCTTCCATAGTACTCCTGCCCAGGCATTTCAGCTACCCTTGACCTTTATTGTTTGTAGGAATAACAGACCTCTGATCCAGTCTGTCTGAGTGAACTCTCTTTTGAAGGAATCCACTCTATTGCAGACAGAATCTGAAGGAAATTCAGTGTGAAAACTCTCTCCACCATTAAGCCTCACCCAGACATTGGAAGCAAGGACTTTAACTCCTGACAGCACCCCCCACACACCCCCACCCCACCTCTAGGACTTTAACTTCTTCAAAGTTTCCACAATAAATCTGAACATTGATCTTATTTGCCATAAAGTTTCGCTTTTGAAAATACTCTTTCAAATGATGTTAGGAAGGACTTGAGAAATATTGGGATCCTTAGGAAAAGGGCACTGGTACAGGTAATCTTAGAAGTGTCCCCTTGGCACTTGCACTAATGGAGAGTGACTTTTTTTTTTTTTAACTACTCACAGTCATTTGCCTCTTCTTGTGTATTTTGCCCTTTAATATACCTTTCTGTCACCTTTTCCATTGATAACCTAGAAAGAAAGTTCAGAATGGGCTAGAGCAGTTTTCCCTACAAACATTTCTCAGGCAGTATAGGTTTAGGAACTATTTCATGTTGCAAACTGAACATAATCCTGTATAAGAGGAATTTAGTAAGGGTGTATCTGTAGGGTTGTGTCATACCTAAAGCAACATTTGTACAGTATAATAATTCTTCAATATAACAGATCCATATTTAATATAATAATCTTATTAAAGGTAATGATTAGTTTACAGGGCAGTGCCTTTAGAATCCTGGAGTTTTGTTTTTGTCTAAGAATTAGAATTTAAAAATTTCTAAAAAGTAGTGGCAGCAGTGTCTCTGGTAATGCCAATTTAACCTAAGACTATTTTCATCAACTTACATGAGGAGTAGATAAATTGTACTTACTGCTGTAAGTCAAATATGAATGATTTTGTTATGAAAAGTTGTATACTCAGATAATGATTTCCAGAGTAAGAAATTTAGAAATAATAATGTTGATCAAACAGTGCAGCAGCTCTATGTACTTTCCAAGCCGTGTGCAATTCTTTTCTATTTTGAAAAAAGTGTGTCAGGAGGATGATGAGAATATGCAGGTGAATAGTGCAAACATCTTCAACCCCACAAGGCAGGGGTAGAGAAATTCTTGTTGGCCAAGTACATCACCAGTACACTTTAGTGACACAAAGAAAACAGGTTATATTTCAAAGCAGTGACTTATTTCTGTGTGGTCTTACCCAGTTCTTTTATTTGGCAATCAGGATTTTGCCTCAAAAAGTTCTAGTAGATCCATTTTCTTACATTGTCAGGATTCAATACTTCTCTGAGAGCAAGCACTTGGAGTGATAAAATATGCCTTGTCTATTCTCTCTTATTAGGGGTGAACAACTTGTAAAACTCCTCTAGAATAGACAGGGCATGTATAGATAGGAATTTCTGGTTGTTTTTTTAATACTGTGGGCTTTCTTGCATTCTATCACAATATGCTTTAGGAGAAATTGTTGCTATCAGAGCTCCTGTTTACCAGTAGAACTATGGTGAAATTTATCAATCACTTGGAATTTGCTCTTTATTGGAAGTGGAAGAATGAAAATGAATTTAACAAGTAGTTGGACATTGCCAAGTAATTTCATCCATGGAATATTCCAACTTACAGTTCTTATATTTTAGTTGTCTTTGATGTTGGTTATAAAAATTAAAATACTTTATATTATTAAATAATTTAAGTAAGTTGAGTTGGTGAAATTGAAAAAAGTTCCAGAATTCAAGAGACCTGATTGTAATTTTACCTTGAGCAATGAAATATTTGTATATCTCTGAGCTCATTGCTTTAACTCTCTAGGGTCCTTTTCAACTCTACAGTGTTATACTAAGGTTTCCTCCCTAATATGAGGTTTTACAAACATATATATTGTATTATCAGCCCTTGGATAAACAGTGATAATGGCATATGAGAGAAAAATAGGGCATATATTGTGAATCTTAAAACTTTGGAAGGAAGCAGATTACTTTTTTTTAGCAGCATAATTCATCTAATTATTCAAAAATATTTGAAGATTTGCTCTGTGGTAAGTGTTGTGGAGAGCACTGGCAATACAAACACCAAACAGACATAACTGGTCTTTGACCTCATGGAACTTCTTTGACTTAGTCTTTCTTTTAAGGAATCTGTTGAAGGAAAACATAAGAATGCCATTGGTATTTCTGATGTCTAGGGAGTTTTCTTTATCATCCACTTTGGTGGTTTGGTTCACTGTAAATCTGTGGACTACAGATATAATAATAAAATAACTCTAATGACTGGATTTAAGACATAAAAATCATTAATTGCATTAATTATTTTAAAATAATTTAATACTTGGGAACACATGGAGAAACAGCTGGGAATTTTACATCAAGTGTGAATTTAATCATTCATTTATTTATATTTTATTTTTGTAAATGAGAGTTGCTTAGTTGCCTTATCACTTTGACATCAGTGCTGGGTTTTGCTAATGTCGGCCTGTCATCATCAGTGAAGGTATGCCAGTAGACAAACTCAAGGGCAAGACTTCCCCAGGTTTCTTGTCAGAGAACTGTTGGTTGTTTACAACGTTGCAGGTGGCTTTGAAAAATCTCAGAAGCTAAAGAGAGAGAATGGCAGGAAGAAAAGTAACAGAACTGGAAGGATGGAAAATAAGGGAGAAAAATCTACAGACCTAGGGAATTATCTAGAAAAGTGAGGAGGGAGAAATGAAAGGAAGCTGGGTTTAAAGGATGAAAAGGCCAAAATTGTTTTCATCATTTTGGGAAAGGAAATTATATTCACAAATGCTTAGGAAAAGGTGATAGGAAATAAAAAATACATATTTAACCTAATAAAGTTAGCTTTCTGACATGTGTAAATCCTTAAGAAAAATCCTTAGAAAGTATGAGTATACGTAGCATGTAGACAGTGGGAAATACAAATAATTATTTGTGAAGTAGGAGATTTAATAATTTATGTATTTTAATTAAGGCTCTTTAGATTTGGGACTCAGTTTGGCTAAGAAGTTCTGAGGGACAGATTTATTGCAATTGAAAAGTAGATAAAATATATTGCACTAGTTAAATGTTTTCACATTTGTGGAATTTAGATGGCATAATTTTGAAATCAATAGTTAATGGCTGTCTATTGTCTTTCTATACCTTATCTCTAATCCTGGAGAAATGGCATGGTAGATTTGAAAGAACAAAGATAATAATCCCCCACAGAGTTCCTTACTCAGTGTGAGACCCCAGAAAGCTGCCTCCTACCTTCTTTAGGCCTTGGTTTCCTCTTTTGTGAACTAGAAATAACAACTACCTTGTAGATTTGTTGAGAAAGAGGAGTAATAGTCTTTGAAAAACTCCATGAACCCAGTAAATAATAGTTTCAGGGTGAGATCCATGAATTTCAACCAAATTTGGATCCAAAAGATTTAAAATTTTTTTCCTTTTCCCCCAATAATTCACTTGCTTATAATTGTATTGGAAAAGTTTATAGAAGAGTTTAGCAGATGTTAAGTCCAACGGGAGGGCAGGCAGAGATGAGAAGCACTTTATTTTGTTGGCATAGTCAGCCAATCCATTAAAAAAAATTAAAACTGGAGACCTTTTTTTGGCTCCTTGGCTATGATACACACACATACACAGGCATATATAACGATTGCAGATTCAAACATTTCCACCAAACTACTGACCGTTGTGTGCAATATGAGAAACACTTTTATGACTTCTCTAATAATATGAGGGCAATTGTATTTGGTAGAATGTACGTATTTCACAGCAAATTAATTTTAAATTAGAAAAAAAAATTAGATGAGAGAGAAATGAGTCATTTCATTTGTCTGAGAATGTCAAGCATTCCCCATTTATTGTTTTCAAAATAATCTATGTATGTATATTTAAAGGGCTGAGCTGTGAGATGCAACAAATACCCAGCTAAAGACTCATGTGCTTGGTGTGTGTTCAGTGCTCTATTTGTTGGCTACCAGCTTAGTTGCAAGACCTTTGTTTTAAAAAGAAAATTTGACAAGAAGAAATGCTGTCGGTAATTATGAGTTTGTAGTAGAGGTGACGTGATTATACATTCCTCTTTAGTGTATATTTTGTCACCCTTGAAGGATTGCTAGATGCATGGAGTAGTGCTTGAATGTTATATATCTTTCCACTCTATATCCTCATTGCTCTTTTTGTTCACCTTTGCTTTTGTTTTGTTGCTTCTATCATACAAAGCTAAAAGTAAAATAAATACATATTTACTAAACATAATAGCAAAATTAATGTACCATCTCTAGACACAAATAATGTTTATCATGAATTATTAAGAAACTACAATTTTCCCTTTTGGGATTTTATACATCTTGGGAGCAATTTTTAATTTTTCTTTTTCTTTTTTTTTTTTTTTTGCTATGTTGAATATCGAACTCAGGGTCCTGTGCATGTGAGGCAAACACTTTACCACTGAGTTAAATCTGCAGCTCCTTCCTCCACAAAAAAAGAAAAAAGAAAAAAAAGAAAAAAGAAAAAAAAATCATGTGGCATAAGCAGTGAGAATGTTTGCCAGGGGCTATCAACTAACTGGGTTTTCTTAGCAGGACCTTGTTTGATGTATGAGCCAATAATTTAACTCAAAATTCAAAGCCTCTACTTAAATTCTCCCTCTTATCTTCAATACACATATTTATCTGGTGTTTAGTACAGAACCTGGAACTTAATGGGTATTCAATAAAGTACTCAGAATAAAGGAATGTATGTTTTTATTTGTCCAATTGTGTTTGTTTCTTTTGTGTCTGGTATTTTTGTGGTGTATTTTGTTCTATCAAACAAAATGTTTATATTTTGCATCCAGCCTCAGAGAGACATACTCAAGAGTGCAAACCTGTTTGAATTTTTTGCTTTTGCCTGTTGTTTAAAGCAAAACTTCATAATGAAGTTGTCTTAAAATGAACATATGGAACAGTATTTTCCTTCTAGGACCCTTGGTGGCCTATTTATATTTTAAGAAGTTAGGTAAATGTAATGACTCTCCTCCAGTCTGGATTGCTTACATTTTCTACACAATTCTCTGTCAAATGAGAGAGAAATGTTTGTCAGCAAGTGGGCTACTGTTGCCAAAAATGCACTGCAAGGGGATGGAAATGACATCATCTTGATCCTCAAATATCACCTCAGGACAGGATCTGAAGGTCTAGAATTAAGTGCCATAAACTCAGAGTACCTTATAATATTGAAGATTCCAGGCCTAGAGTGATTAAGGAAGTAGGGAGCTAGAAATATCTCTGAAGCTGGAGATTTGTTGGGACTGTTATGGGGAATTGAGAAAGAGTGAACATGTTTATAAATAGGATAGTGAGAAGTCACTTCTTGAATAGGCTTTAGTTGAGGCTTATTAGCAGTTCTTCATTTAAATTAGTGGTTATCAAACTTGTAAGATGTATCTGTAGAACGTTGTTAGAATGTAGATTCCTGGGCCCTACCTTCAAAGATTCTGGTCTGATAGTGCCAGAGAGGGGCCTAGACTGTACATTTTGAACAAAACAGTGAATTTCTGGACACTGTAAAGCTGTGTTGGAAGGTAACTGAATCCCATAACTTGGAGGCAGTCGATCTAAGCTCAGTGAGCTCTTTCTAGTGATTATTTTGAAACAGAGTCTTGTCAAGTACCCCGGCTAGCCTTGAACTTGCAATTCTCTGGCCTCAGCCTCCTGAGTGGCTGAGATTACAGGCATGTGTCACTAGGCCCGTGTCCTTTATTTTTTGATTGGTGCATTATAATGATACATAATAGTGGAATTTGTTGTTACATATTCATATGTAACATATATATATTCATTGCTACATATTCATATAATTTGTTATTCCCTAGTATTTTCTCTTTCCCTCACTCTTCCCTCATCATGGTCCCTTTCCTGTACTGGTATCCCTTCCATTTTCACGAGATTCTCCCAACCCCATTCTTTTTCTTTTTTCTCTCTAGCTTCCACATTTGAGAGAAAACATATAGTCCTCAGCATTCTGAGTTTGGCTTATTTTGCTTAACAGGTCAAGATAATCTCCTTGGTTGTGCAGTAGAAGTCATTTGAAGTTTCACCATTTGTAGCTTTATTTGTGGACTCTCCCGTTTTCCCCAAGGATGTTTATGTTTAGTAGATCACATATCATTACTATAAATATCTTGTGGATCCCTTCTTCAAAATAAAGGAATAGATACTCAAAAACATCGGGAATCTTAGAGGAAAGAGAAGAAGAAAGGTTGTTTTGAGTGTCAATTTGATGTCACCATTTGCTTTTCCACATATTGATGCAACACTTCTCAAACGCTCCATCTACTGGTTCATTTTTGAAGGAGCAATTTGTTCCCTGCCAGTGAAAAATTTAAAAAGGTGAAGGAAGAAATCATCAGATCTGAATGTCAGATTTTTTTTTTCTAGAAAGAAAACAATAGGAGGTTTACATATGAGATGTATAGGGCTACCCATCAAACACTACTTCACAAAAATAGTTGTGGTTGCTAACCTCTACAGCCTCAGCCAATTAATCTTTCTGTCATTTAGTGAACATGTCAGATAGGAGTCTAGTTGAACTCTCTAAATAAATGATGATTGATTATTGGGAGACTTGGCATTTGTAGACAACTTGGCATTTGTAGACAACCAGTCTATCATGAGAAGAAGCTATCTGCTGTTACTTTAGTTACAAGTCCTTAAAGTCCATTTTGACTTCTTTTCCATTCACTGCACTGTATGTATTATGTGTAAATGTACTGTGTCTCGTGACAAATCAATTTCTAAGATACATTGTTCCTTGTTGCTTTATGCCTGTGCTTCTTCATGCACGAACCCTCCAACTTAATGGAGAGGATTTTTTTTCTTTTTTATGCACATACACCCTGTTTTATATGACTGCATTTTTGCTTTGTGGAATACTAAGTTATGGCTCACATCTGTACTATAGGCCTTATTGCACTGAAGTGTGATTTCACTGTATTCTGGCTACTTAAGACAAGAGATCGTGTCTTATTTATTGGAGTATGCCTACGCCTAGCAGAGGGTCTGAGTTATAGAGGGACTCAATAAATGTGTGTCAGAACAATGAATAAATGATTGAATAAATCCTGGTGTAGTTTGTGTTATGTCTGGCATTGCTCTATAGGCAACAACATATTTTGTTTTATTTTAATAGTTCCATTTTTAGTTTTTTTCTCAGGCATAAATAAGAGAAATATAGTTATAATACTGTTTTCTAAAATGCTTCAAGCATTTCAGAAGAGCACCATACTTGGTGTTTTATTGAAACTTCACAATAATCTGTGGATTTTATGGTGATGATAGTAATAACACTAGTATTGATTTGTTGAGTCCTTACCATGTATCAGGCACTTTGCTAAGTGAGCTACATATTTCATTCTATTAATTATGGCAGTAATGCAGGGATAATGTGTTTCCATGGTCTATAAGATATCAAGAGCCTGTGTCTCTGATCTCATCTTGTGATATGCCAGTCCACACTCATGATTCTGTGATATGCTCTTTGAATATGTCCTGCAAGCATCATCTTGGCTCAGGACTTTTGTCTTCTTTCCCAGGTCAGAAATGCTCCTCACCTACACCCTCTCTCAGTTCTCCACATGACTTCAGCTCAGGTTACCTCATCAGAAGTGGCTTTCCCCACCAAACTATCTCTCTCTTATCATCATTTATTGGTTGTTTTTCATCATAACACCCATCACCAGAAATTATCTTTTAGTTTACTTGTTTACTAATATATTGTCATTCTTCCCTCACTCTAGCTTAAGTTCCACAGTGGCAGGAACCTTGTCTGTTGCTCACTGTGCTCTTTGCAGCCCCTTGAATAATCCTGGCTAGAGATCATTTCTCAGCACATCTCTATTAATATGCAATTTTGAGGGAATTCCTAGGACTTGGAAAAGAAAGAAACTAGTTTAAAAGTACCATATGCATGAGGAGGATTAGATTGCATTAGACAGCTATTATGGATCTAGCATTTATGAAGTATTTTTATAATATATATCATTGATTTCTCAAAATCATAAGAAAATTTAGATTCAGAGATGTTGAGAGACCTGCCTGTGATTACAGTTAATTATGGATGGAGATAAAGTTAGAATCTGGTCTAGCTCCAAATCACATCTTCCGTCTGCTGCCTAGGTGCCCCTTTAGAGATGGACTAACTCCCTAGATACCTAGAGTACAGCTGCAAGTGAAACCTCAACTGTCAGCCCTTATATATATGGCCTGGGTTGAAGAAGCTGCCTTGCTCAAGGTCATGCTTCGTTTCTGTGACTAATCAGTGTAGGGTAAAAAACCTTGGCTCCCTTGCCCTAATTCAGGCAGTTCTGATGTCAGAATTCCACATAGGGTCAATTGAGGCCTCCACTGAGACTACATTACAGTCCAACTTTCCCTCTGTCTAATCCTACTTCCTTCTTTGCTCTTTCATGGATGTTGATGCCAAGAGCATTCCCTCATAAATTCCCTGCATGCTGATCTCCTCAGAGTCTGCTTTCTGGGAAACCCAACCTATGATAGTGAGTTTGTGAATGGAGATGGCATTAACTAAAGTATAAAAGTGGGAAGGTGGGATGTGGAAGAAATATAACAATAACCTTAGATTTGGAGTTTTAATATTTACATGAAAATGGTTAGCTCTGGACTGTGAGCTCTTTAAGGGTTTGGTGTTACTGGATCACCAGCCTTAGTACACTGCCTGTCAGTCAGTTCAGTAAACATGGAATTGAAGATTTGGGATTGGAGCTTGGATTGGAGCACATGATTGAAGATAGCGACTTTGGAGGGAATAGTTAATATCTTGAAAATTGACAAGCTCTTTGAGTGAAAGAGAAAGAGAAAAATAGCAGCAGAGAATTGGGAAGCAATATACAAAAACAAAGCATAAAATAAAACCCAGCAGAATGTAGATGGCAGAATGCTTTTGTGTGTGTGTGTGTGTGTGTGTTAGAAGGGTGTGAAATGGCTGGGAGAACAGGTGGATGCAAGGGTGGTAGTGGTTGATGTTTGCAAAATAATGAAGAAAATTTAAGGATAGTACTTTCCATCCCACTGTGAATGAGTTTGCTAGTGGCTTTAGAAGAAAAAGTCAATCCTGCATTTGAGATAGAAAGCTATTAAAGGAGGTTTAAAGAGGGAGTGTATGATGAGCAAATAAAAGATATCAGGGCACACATCTCTAAGACATGTAGCAATAAAAAGGAGCAGGGGAGAGAAGGGTCTGTGAGGCAAAGTCAAAGTTTACTGAAGAGGTGAAGACTTATGTTTGAAGGTAAGAGAGAAAACTGGGGACAGATGAGATTGATGGGATTTGAGAAAGGATAGGGTTGCCCTAGAGGCATTCTCAAACTCCTTTCCCAAGGATGAGGACACTTTCTCTGTTCTCAAGGGGAATGCAATATGGCCAATTAGGAGTAGCAAATCCCAGTGCTAGATTTTGGTTTCATTTACACCTAATTTACCACAGTCTCATCTTTATTCTAGAATTCAGTGATTGGTCAGTAATTTTGTATATCTAGCAACTGTCAACTTTAAATTGCCATCCCATGTATAGTTCTCTATGTGTATTTTAATGGTTGGGGCTGTACTGACCATGGGATGTCAAATCAGGTCTGAAACGTCTTACTTCATTCTTCATTAATATTATATTCAAATAGCAAAGTGTACAGGTAAATAATAAAGCATATCGTGTTTTCTCTTAATCTGCTGAAGTTATAAGTTGTAAGTTGAACTCCAATGAAAGGAACTGTTTTTAAGTTTATATTCGTATTAGTTTGCTGCCTTTTAGTTTAAAAAGTTAAACACACACACACACACACACACTCACTCCCAGTACAACTTTATTCTCTGTTACAACTCTTTTTCATGCTTTTTTTTTTTTTTTGATACTGGTGGAAAAGTCGCTAGTGGCTTTAGAAGCAAAGTTTTATGTTACCCCAAGAGAAAACTTGGGTATCACCTGAGTTGTACCAGCAAGGAGCCTAAGTCTTTTTCGTTCAGTAGGCTTCCGTAGGTCTCAGAAAAAGAAAGAGGCATCTCATTTAAATGTCTGTTGACCAAATTCTCTCAGAGCTGTCTCACTGAGTCTGCCGGATTTCTTCAAATTTCACTTTTTCCTTTGTGATTGGTTTAAGTTCTGTATAAACAATGCCTTGATTTTTGAATGAATGATGTCTTAAAGAACATTTGTTTTTTAGCTTTAGAAGCTTGTTTACTTTTCAGAGAGGAAAGGATACAGAGATTCTTATAGATTGTTTGTCATAGTACTTATAAGAACCTCAGTTCATTTTAATAGCATATTTGAAATACTGATCTATGTATTTTTTTTACATCTAGGTACTTGGGAACTATCTGTCTAACCAGTATTGATTATATAGTGTTGAAGAGACTCTGCCTGATTGGACTTTGAATTTAAATAAATACCATTTAATAGAAATCTGGAAAAGCCGTAATTACTCTCATTGTGTCTTTTAAAAATTTGCCCAAAATAATAAAAATGGTTTTTACTTCCTTCACAAAAGAATCTGCCTCCAAAGGCATTTATTGTAGGGAGTGAGGATGATGAGATTGTGTGGGAATGGAACAGAGACTGTGAATAAGAGCAAATCTTCGCTACTGACTATCGTAATTCCATTTGAAGCTTCAGACAAATATGAGGGGGTTTCTACTGTAGATGCTGGAAAGAGAGATTTATTGTTTCCACCTGATGTAAAGATCAATAAACGCTTTGTGGACTTGACAGTGTTTGCAAGCTATAAAGTCTTTCTTTTTTTCTCTTGTGTTAACTTATTGCCATTATAAACACATTTCAAAGAAAACTAATCTATCCATTTATTCTGAATTAAGTTCTTTCTCTAAAAGTGTGTTTGCAAAGTACCGACCCAACTTGGTGGCTGAAAGAGAATGGATGAGATTCATCTGTAGCTTGTTACAAATGGCTGTGTGAATTGTGGTCTAAGCAACTGCTGCCTGCTAATTTTCCAAGCATTTAGAGGTTTTCATTGTTTAGCTGCATTCTTGGGATGGGCGTTGGGGAAGATGGAGGAAATAAAACATTAAATTAAGTTGTAAAAGCAATTCTCTACCATCTTTCTTTCTTTCTTTATTTCTTTCTTTCTTTCCTTTTCTTTTCTTTTTAGGTACTGGGGATTAAATACAAGACTTTGTACATGTTAAGCAAGTGCTCTTCCACTGAACTGTATCTCCAGCCCCATGTGTACACACACAAACACACACACACACACTTATTGATTGCAGTGCAGGGTTTGATTCCAGGGATTTGTGCATGGTAGGCCAGCACACTGAACTATATACCAGAACTATCTTTCTTGACCATTTAGAAAAATCCAGATAATTTAGATCTCAAACACTAAGTTGACAGAGATTCCCAGTTATTTTGATTATAGACAGGGAATGTATCACTTTAATCCATGGCATTAATGATGACTCTAATGATAGAAATCAACAAATTCCATTAGACAGCATGCAGTTAGAAAAAGCATTTCACCACAAGTTGCCACAACATAAAATTTTTTTTCAAAGAATACATACTATCAAGTCACTTTCAAATATGAGTCAATAGAAAATATCACCATTGTATGACTATAAAATGTGAATCTACAAACATGGATCTAAAAATAAGATCACCAATAATTTTTACCATTAGATAAGGTATTCAATTACTTTATGAGTTATAAATCAAATCAATATATGTTTGCCTGAAAACATAACCTAAAATACAAACTTTATTATTTTGCTCTTGCAGAGTGACTAATAGAAATGAAAAAAAGGCGTATCAAAGTAAAGTCTATCCAAATTTAATTCTTGGTATTTTACGCCAGTATAACCTGATATATTATGGATTAAGGGTGAGGAAAAAAACCCAAAGAGATGTTTATTTTTGGTAGTCTCTATTCTCAGTCTTTCTCTTTTCACCCTCTCTCTCTCTCTCTCTCTCTCTCTCTCCCCCCCCCTTCCTCCCTCATGCCACAAAAATCTGCTATGATTATCTCCCAACTGACAAATTTTGACTGTCCACATTTTAAGTACCTTTTCATGTTAAAGTAATTGAAAATCTCCTCCCTTAATTTTAAGCATCTATTTTAAGTAGGAGTGGAAAACAAAATTTTTTTTGGGGGGGGAAGTTTGGGGATGAGTGGAATGGAGATAGCTCTCCAGACATCTAATATCTCGTCTCAGAAGGTTCTGCCACATAACAGTGACTACATGGTTGTGGTGCTTCTGAGAGCTTCTTAGCCAGTAATCTAGATATCTCTGTAGCTGCAGTAAATTATTTAATGTTATTAGTCTGTGGGAATAGTACAGATATCTTGGTTGGTAAAAAGAATAATGATAAATTTATAGTACTTTTGATGATGTGGCAATACACTTTAAATTTTGGATCAAAAACTATTTTCTGTTGCCTTAAAGAATTACTGCTACTTTAGGTTGCTTTTAAATAAGACTCATGGGCCCAAGTGTGACTCATGTTGTCCTTATGTTTTATAATACTTAGAGATTCCAGAGATTTTGCTACTTATATGGCTAATGTATGGATTAATATATGTTATGGCTAATGTATGGATTAATGTATGTTGTGCCAGTTATAGATGCTTCTGCACTGGGTTGCTTTGGAAATTCCAGTTAGAAGCCATAGGCTAGGCATGCAGAGGGATTCCAATGTTTTTAGAAACTGGTGATTGGTATAGTAACCCGTTCCTAAGCATCATATCATTAAATTCCCTGTTGTTAGGCGTCAATGTGTATACGTGTTTATTTATATAACTTTTACGGGTCAACTTTTGGTATTTGTGAAGCAGAATGTCAGGGTAAGATATTTAAAACTGATGTAGTATTGTAGAAAGAATTTGAAAAAAAGTCATAGTGTGCCAAAAACATTTCTCCTCATCTGTTCCCAATATCCCTTTCTTACTCACATCCTTTCATCATCTCCTTTTCCTTATTACTAATTTCTCATTAGCTAATGAGACAAACAAATGACTAGTAATACTACACTGTTAAAAATCTGGTTCTAATGTGAGCTGGTTTTGATGTCTCTTGCTGGTCTTCTAAACAGTCTATATTAGGTTGGTCATTTTTTAGTAAACAGCTTATTTTGATTAGTATTTAGTGTAAGCAGATTTTGGAGAGAATTTTGAAAATCCAGGGCTTTCACTTTCTTTTTTTAACACCTAGAAACACAAAGCATTCGTGATGTCACTTTTATCTTTTTGATTTTTCCCACTTAGGTCTGTGAGAGCATAAATGATATGTTGACCTACAATTTCCATACAGAAAGGTCACTCCCATAAGTAACATCTGTTTGGAATTTATCAAATATGCTTTAAAACATACATTATCTCAGGAAATGTATAAAGAAGGCAGGACAAGGATTAATAGGACCAATTTAAGGATGGCAAACTGAGGCTCAGAAAGGAATAGCAACTTGCCCAAACTTAAGGATCTAGTAACCACTTACATTTTAATACCCCATTTTCCTATTTAGATACAAAACTCTTTCTGTCATGCCATTTCTCTCAACATGGCCATGAATTGTTCTACCTTCCATATGTGATACACGATATTGTTCCATGTCACCTCCTGTTGCCTCCTAATTTGTGACTTGGTAAGAAGGGGCTGGGCACAATTTCTTCAGGTTTTTCTTGACCCTTACAACTCTTACCAATTGTTTAGTTCTGACTGTGTGACAGTCCTGTGTTAGAAATGCCAAAGGACTCCTTTTTTTTTTTTGTCTTCATACATGTACTTAGGGTAATGATGTCCATCTCATTCCACCATCTTTCCTTCCTCCATGCCTCCTCCCTTCCTCTCCCTCCCCTTTGCTCTCTTTCTTCATTGGGGCTGTGCCTCTAGGCTGACCTAGTTTGCCTGTCCACTGTCATTTTTGTATGCTTCAGGCTCCCATGGGTGAAGCAGCTATGAGCAGACTGACAAAAGCCATCATCATTGCCAACAGCTTAGCTTATGCCATCTCTTGAAGTTTGACTTATAAATATGAAGAAAGTGTTGATTACCATAGAAATAAGAGTATATATTTTCACTATGTTCATTGTATATAGTTGTGCATGACTGTAATTTACATGCCTTGGCATAATTAAATAATTTACTAGATGGAAGGAAGAAGGAATATAATAGTTACATAATAGAATGACAGGTAGATTAAAAAATGTGCTTAGATAGTTTAGATGAAATTTTAAAAATATAAGACTTTGCATGTCATGCAGTATTAGTGTTCTGACTGTATGTGTTCCCCTCACCCCCCAAAAAAGTGTGATTACTCTGTACCTCTAACTCAGGAATCTAGAGACTAATGATACACAGTCATTACCTGTCAAACGTCTGCCTAGTAAGCAGGTTTCATATCCATTTGGATAGTCATTTTACAGTCGACATTAGTTCTGATTATATTCAGACCCTCCTTGAGTTTTTCTTTCAAGAAAGATTGAGGCAGTGGAGGTGGGCGGGGATGTGGGGACCCATTCTGCATAGTGTTCGGATGTTTCTGCATCTGAGACTTCTAAGCTCCAAGGATGTGTTGCTGTTAGTGTCCTAAAGCAATCAGATGCTCAGCCACTGACTGGCTAAACAAAATGCCCATGGCACTTTGGTTGGCATCTGAATGACAATTCACTTATTTACACTGAGCAATAACTGTGAAATGAATCTCATTATTCAAAGTCTTCATGGTCAGCACATTTCTTACTGTTCAGTCTACAGAAAGAGCCAAGTCATAATCAGAAATTTGCTTTAATCCATTTAGAATCAAAGCAAAATGAATTTTATGCCAAATTCTTTAATCCAGTTTAAGGAAGTTTCTGGTTGAAGGTGAGACCTTGTCAGTGAGACCTGATGCTTTAAGTCTGTTCACCAGCCTCCCCTGTTAGTTATGGTGGTTGAAGAATTTTTCTTAATTTAGGAATAATTTCACTTAGTATGACAGAGGACCAAAAGCCTTAGATATAATGTTTCATAAACAATTCCCCTTCACTTCTTTTCCCTGTGGGTTGCCTTCTGTAAGTTCACCTGTTGCTCCAGGTCTTCTCTGTATTGTTTGCCTTTAGAAATGTTATATCTTTTGCGCACTGTCCTATTTTCGTGGAGTTATATCCCGGCAAGTGATTGGAGGTAATTCTCTGTCATCCATTTACAAATTATCATTTAAGTTAGTGCATTCAGGGTTGACAATGCATCTCCTCATTTTATGTGTTAATTTTATAATATAATAGTCACTTAGAAGTTTTACCTACCCTATGCCCAGAATCAGAATCTTGTTGGAAAACGTTTCACTGCAGCTTCCAAATACTGGAAGTATTATAGAGAATTCTTTGGAAATATGCAAATGGAAGCTGCAAAGATGTTTTAGGAGGTACAAGTTATTTCCTTGTATGAGGTCCATTGCTATCTAGTAGGATACCCATGAGTTGAAAGGCACTAATTAGCTTTGCAGCATTTACTAATTGGCATCTTTAGACTGAGAGGCATGCCTGGCAACAGTCCTAGATGTTAGACATGGTCAGTTTCATTCCATTTAACAATTTTTTTTTGGCTGTCTCATCATTAAGAGATTTATGCATAGAACCATCATAGAATGTATATTTGTATAATAAAGTTTTATTATATTTTGACCTTACAACAACTCTAAGAAGTAGTCATCCCAGAATTCCCTATTTGATTAAAAAAAATAAATTGAGGTTTAGAAAAATAAATTCTGTATCCAAAAATCACACAGTGTAGCCTGGAATTAATTCCTTTCAGCTATAATTTTCTCTGCGTTGGTGAAGATAGAACAATGTATTTCAATTTAGAGATGGTTAGAGGCTTGGTTTTTGGAGGCAGTCAGATTACATTCTGACTCAGACACTTATTACCTAAGTGACTTTGGGCAAGTTTTAATTTTTTTTAGCCTCTCTGGATTTCAGTATTTTACATTTACAAAATTGGGGTAATGCTTCTTCCTCCCTTACAGGATTGCTATTAGGATCAAATGACTTGATGCATGTAACATGTTGGACATGCCTGACACTCAGCACTCTGCACATTGTTGGCTGCTGTTACATTGTTTAGACCGGAAAGCCATCAGCCCTGTGCCATTTATGTGGTTCTTTTTGGCTTAAGGGTTCAAGTGTGGAGCCATATGCCCTTGGAAGCTTTAGATATGGCATGATCCGTTTTCCTGAGACAGTGTGTGGAAACAATGCTATCTTGTTTTGGTTGGTATTTTCATTCAGACTGAACCAAAAGGACCAAGAGGGTGACCAGTAAAGCATGTATCGCCTAAAATTTCCCTATTAAGAAAGTAGTGATCATAAGAGTTATTCAAATAACTATGAAACATCAAAACTTTGGGAAAGTGAGTTGATAACATCATTTTTTTTGTAACCGTTAAAGACAAACAATAAATGGAAATAAGGAATTTCACTTGACCCATGGAAGAATTTCCTAATGATCACCCATATGAAATGAGTTACTGATGGAGGCAGCAGTTTTTGAGAGAGAGTGCACAGGAGACCCACGTCTTTGCTTCTTTCCAGCTTTGTAGCTGAGGCAATTACTTTCACCTCTGATTTTCGGTTTTCATCTGTCAAATGTGAATAATTAAATCTGAGGCTTAGAGGATTGTTGTGAATATCTACTGTGATGAGAGGAAAAATAAGTGATCCATAGACTGAGGTGTTATGCAAAACCATGGTGGTGGTATGATTCTCTGGAATTCTTTGAAGACATCAGACATTCTTGGATGTGATCCTTTATGAAGGTAGGAAAAGAGCTAAATAAATGACTACTCTCATTTCATTTCAAGGGGATGTCTTCAGTTAAAATTAGTATTGATAGCATTAGGTCTTATATCAAATTGAAATTCAATGTCTACTTTTTGGAAAAGCATTAACTGAAATAACAAAGGGGAAAATACTTAGAAAGCAAACATACTTTGTAATAGGAAGATTTAATTATCATATTGATTATATGTTAAGTATATTCAGTTCTAATCAATAATTACAACAATAATGGCCACTGTGCATTGCTAATTAGAACATACTTCTAATAAGACAAAGGATATGAGTTTGAATGTTCTTTTAAGTCAATTAGCATAATGTTAGTCCTTATTCTCCTCTCTGATAAGATCACTCAACTGTATATTCATATTCACCAGGAGAATCAAGTAGAGATTGGTGAAATTTTGCAGATGTTCAATTAGTATGGATGGAAGAATGCCAATTATATTATAGTGCACCTCTAACTTTTATGTTTATCTTTTAGCACATGTATCATTTTTGCCTTTTGCAAAAAATCATTTGTACTACTAGTTTGGTTCATTAAATTACTGGTGTTGATCACTTAAAATGGTATTCTAGCTTTTTTGAAAGGTTATCATACTTCTAAATTGTGAGATCAGAGAAGGTAGTCTAATCACCAGTGTTTTCTGACACAGCTTACATGGGTTTCATGTGGCAATGTTGTACTTGAAAATGACTCTGAGAACTATGCACTTCTTATAAGTATTTTTCAGATGGGAAAATGGAGGAATTTTTTTTCCCAAGATTTCTTACTCCCAGGTGAAGAGATTTTGGCTAATTTTATAAAAAGGTCAGTAGCACAGCTGGTCTTGAAATACAAGGTCCTGACTCAAAGTTCTATATTTAATTTGCAGTCTATTTTTTTTTGTTTATATGTAGTGAGTTCAGTCACAGGGTGGGAAAAGAATATCATGTCTGGATATTTAGTAAGATTAATGATTACTATAATATGTCTCTTTCAGAAGTGAATGGGTTGTTTGAAGTGTCTTATTACTTTGATTAATTTTATTAACAATGGCAGTTATATAATTTAATCCATCGATGTCTATAGGCATAGTTATAAGATATTTTGATTTCTTGATATGATGGAATTTGGCATAGGGGGTCCTAATAAGCAAAATGCCCTTATGTTGTGGAGAAGGTGGTGATCTCTAGATTGAGATTTGGAGGATAAGATGGGTGGGTTCTTTCCCCTCTCTCTAGCTTATCTTTCGAGAGCAAGTCTGTTTCACCACTGGAGGTTCAGACTGTGTTATGATTTGGAGAGAAGCACATTTATACCACCATTTACCTTAGGACTGAGGGTTGAGTTTTTGAGGGAATGAGACGGGATTCTTCCTGAACACTCTATGAGATCAGGGCACTAAGAAGATTTGACATTTTGTGGAGGGACAGAGGACAATATGCAATAAGAGTTTTTGGGGTACCTGTTTGGGGAATTTAGATTGTGGTAGTGGAGACTGGGGTCTATCAGAAGGCAGCATGGAGACTCTGGGAGCCCAAAGGCTGGGAAAGAGTTGAGCCAAAGGGTGAGAGATAGCTAAGGAAGGGAGTGTGGAAGTGCATTTAATATAAGATCTACTTCATAATTTTGCCCATTAGCCTTCCTGTTAGTACAGGTTTGATTTAAAGAATGTTACATGTTCTCAAGAAAAAATCAATTGGTTTGAATACATGTGATTCTTTAATTTTGTGTTAACATTAAACAATGCTTTGGTATTGAAAATAGTTTGCTCAGGGAGGAACTGATCTCTCTCTGAAAGAGGGTTTCTTTGATTATTAGCCATGTTATGTTGAGCAGGTCACTTTCTCTTATTTTGGTTATTTTTTTCATTCAAATAGTGATAACATTAGTGTGATTATTTCACTGAATAGGTGCAAGAATCAATAAGGACACATATATGAAAAACATGCACGGTAAAGTGCTCTACCAAATGCAAAACATTCAGCATTATGTACAGTATAGGTTTAAGTTTTTGTTATTGGATTGTGGAGCCAGATTACCTGGGTTTTAATCCTGGCTTTGTTCCTTTTTACCTGTGTGACCAAGGGCAAATTAAAATTTCTTTGTCTCAGTTTTCTCATCCATAAGAAAAAATAACAATACTTACCTCATAATGTTGATGTGAAGATCAAGGGAGTTAATATACAGAAGGGGCTTAAAGTGGTGGCAGGCATGAAGTACGGTAATCGTAATAGCTGTCATGTTTTTATATGCACGTCAGCACAGAACTGAATGCTGACTTATGTGCATGAGGGTGAATTACTCAGACATGAAAAAAATCATATATTTATGCTTCAAGCAATATAATTCTTTGTTTGTCTAACAAATTCATATTTGATTATGAGCCATTAGTGACAGCTAACTGGGACTATGTTTGAATTTAGCAATTATGAGTGAGCATCTCTCAGAAGCTTACTTGTCTTGATATTTGAACAAAGAAACCACTCTTATTCCGCTGACTTATTCAGATAAGGTTTATGGAGTATTGGTCTAGTTCATCACGTTTATGCCTTTAATGAAACATCTTATTCCTAACCACACACATTAGAGGCAACGGGGTCCCCCCATACAAGTTGAATTGAAAAGTCTGTGGGGGACACTCAGACACTGAAAAATTTTAAAAGCTTCCTTGGTAATAGTAATGTGGGGTTGAAAACTACTCGCTTAGAGTGATAGTAGTTCAGAATATACCCATATCATTTAGTTTCATTGACAGAGGATACCCAGAAGCATTGACAGATGCTTTTTAAACATTTTTAATTGTAGATGGACACAATATTTCATTTACTTATTTGTTTATTTTTATGTGGTGCTGAGGATTGAACCCAGTGCTTCACATGTGCTAGGCAAGCGCTCTACCACTGAACCACAACCCCAGCCCTAGTTTCATCATAGATCATTTTATCATATTTAAATAAATATAATGATAACAGATATTGATGGGTGTTTCTTTTATGCAAGGAAACATCTTTATAGTTTTCATTAAATCTAATCTTGTGTGTGCTTCTAAACAGAAATGAAGAAGTTTATTTTCCAGTTGTCTGTTTTTTCTTCCTTGGCATGATGAAAGGCTGTGTAAATCAAATAAGAATGTCAAATCACAGTATGGGAGAGATGAGAAGGATTCTCAAGGGAATCTAGTGAAAAGAAGACATGCTATGTAGCTCTTCCTGGCTTGCAGGGATTTATTCACTTAGAGCTGTGTGATTTTGTAGCACTTGCTTAACTTCCCTGAGCCTCTACTTCATCTCTGATGAGATGAACATGCACTTTGTACATACAACTGTGTTTAATGCTGTGTATGTGTGTGTGTGTGCGCGTGTGCACGCGCGCAGACACACACACACACACACACACACACATCTTGATTCTGCTTTCTGCCTGATCCCCGCACCATCTGGCTCGGATATCCAGAGCAGGGACTGTGTGGGAGCCTCAGCAGGACTGTCTGAGCTTGCAGGGCCAGCTGCTGGGAACTGCTCCCTCCCACTCTTCAGGGATCATATCTCTGGCTCTGTTGGGATTGTTTCATGACTGCCTGTTTGGATCCCATGACCTTTCATGAATGGAACATTAAGTCTGTAGGGTCAGTCACTGCTAACCAAGTACAGTGATGCTGGCCATGAGGCTAGTGACAAAGATCATTTTTTGTCATGTGATGGAAGCTTCTGGGTATCCTCTGTTTGAGCCCCAGAAAAATATTTGTGCAGGACACAGGTGGCTGCTTTCTTTTTTTCAGCTGTTTTCTACCCATGCTTCTTTGTGTTGAGTTAGAACAATAGGGAAGCCTATTGGAGGAAACAGAGAACCATCGCAGCCCTCTTTGATTTTTTTTAATGAAAATAAAAGTAGTTCTGTCTCTTCACTCTGTTTTTTGGATCCTCTTGCATAGGGCTTTAAAATTATTAGGACTTGCAGCTCTCCCAAGTTACATACTTTGTGTCTAAGGAAGTCTCATAATTCATGGGCTGTTTCTTGTTAGTTGTAAAGTATGATGCCTGGGGTCCTCTCCTTAGCTGTGGTGTTTCAGTGCTCCTCCCTCTTGTAGGCATGACTTCCGAGTTATCTTCAATCTTAATTTTGAGAATTCTGTTTGTGTTGTCATCTCTTTGGACTGATCTTATTGCTTCATTAGAAATATTGATAAATTAGCCTGCTATTTTTCTATTTTTTTTTTTTTCATTTTTGTTATGTGTACTGGACCGGGAGCCAACTTTTCATGATTAGAAATGGAGGTGGCTCTGTTCTTTTTTTTTTTTTTTTTTTTTTGATAATGAAGATTCCCACATACTACACTTGTTGGTTGGATTTTTCTGACCTACCCCTTGTGTTTCTCCACTAGATAGTGACAGTTTTGAGGTTTCCTGCTTGGCATAGCCATAACTATCATTTATTATGCACATACTATATGCCAAGGACTGCTTATTTCAATTAATTCCCTTAAAAATAATATGTACATAAAGAATCTGTTTCATGGAGCTTAAACTGTCTGAAGTCATCTGATAGTAAGTCACAGAGCTTGATTTTTAAACTTAGTTTGACCTTACAGCTGCTTTTCTAAATCATCTTTCTAATTCCTTCTCAAAGGAAACAGTAGATACATATAAGGGACATGAAATATTGGCTGGAAAAGGATTGGATAATACTTCATAGTAGAAAACAGCTAAAGAGCTGCATTTCTTGAAGGAGAGAATAGAAGGACTGTGTGAGTGCAAAGCCCTTGCTTTTCCCACTCTATACCTTGACCTGCATCATTGGCAAGCTTGAGCACTTTGTAAAAGTTTGATGAATAAATGGCCTCTACCAGCCTCAAGGCAGAAGTCATCACTGTGGGAGGCTTTGTCCCATTGTGGTCTTCATTCCATGCTCTTTATTCAGGTCAGAGAGACCCTGAGATTTTGCGAAGATGTCTCTCACCAATCAGGCCATAGTTTGAGGTGATCAGTCAGAATCTAAAGACTAAAGTGTGGAGACATTCTGAGGAGTTGGAACTGTGTTGAGGTCAGTACTGGCTTGCAGGAGATGCTGGGCAGTCAGCCTTTGTGCTGTGGTGTAGGCCATTAGCTTGTTCCCACTGGCTTCTGCAAGAACAAGGATATATGTATGTATATATATGCTTTACTAACTTGAAGCTTTGCAGGTTGTGCCCAAAGAGCATTTCCTTTTAACATATTTGTAAACTATAAATTTAACTCCTACCAAGTGAGGAAGTAATTGCTTCACACAAGAAAGAAGTCAGCTCTTTAAAGAGCTTAAGTCCTTTAACAAATGTCTTTTTTTAATGACTGGGAAATTCCTAGTATAGGAAAAAAATGTCGTTTTGTACAAATGAGGTCATTCTGGTCTTAATTGGCCCTGTGCACTCTACTTTTTGCTTTCTGTTCCATGTTTTGTGACCAGAGGTTATTGGAAGGATAATCCCTCTGTGGATATTCACTGCTTTGGGGGCATGTTGCCAAAGGGAAAGTTATCTTAGCTTAGAAACTGCCAACCCAGTGCAAGAGCCCCAGATCCCAGGGGTGCTGAGCCAGTGACTGATGATGATTGGTTCAGGCTGGCCATGGTTTGGGTTGTTACAGCATACTTTTCATGTATACTACAACCACTGCATCTGCTTCATTCTCTTTAGATTGCTCAGCTGCTCCACTGATTCTTGGCTCAGGAATGATTATTCTTTCCTAGGTGCATTGCATTTACTCTGTTTTGATTCTAGCCTGATGAATAGGAACATCTGTATCCATTTGAGATAATCTTTTAACCCAGTGTAAATGGAAAATACCTGCTGAAAGAAGTTGCTCTGTACCTTTCCTTTGAACACTCAGATACTGATTTTTTCCCTAAAATTAATTTGTGAATTGGCTTGGCTAACATGAATATATTTGAGGCCTTAGATTCACACTGTGAAAGGGTCTTTCTATGTGATAGCGTAGAGTAGGTCTCAGTGGATGCCCCTGGTTTAATTTAAGCTCACTTTCTTCTGACTTTAAAATAATCATTTCCTGCCAAGGAGGAGGTTACAGGTTTGATGAGTGTTAGGGAGATTGTCACACCTATCTTGCATGTTTTATAAAGGGATGAATATGAAGAGGGTAGACATAGACCTCTGTAGTCTCTTTTGATTTATATCTTTAAGACAGCCACTTTGAAGGAGTAGGATTAGATATTGATATGTATTAATTCTTCTTAGGTGCCAACACCATGCTGGATGTCTTTACAGATTACCTTTTTTATAGGTACTAGGTTTGTATAGTTAATTAGCAGCAGTCCTTGAGATTACCAAGTTAGGGTTCTGCCTCATATCTCAAAGGTTTTGTGTTATATAATGGATCAATGTTTTGATAAGTTTTTGATAGCTTTTTTCTGTTTGAATGATTATAGGTTTTTATTATTTAAAAAGCTTACTCTCTTGATGCTGAGAATTTGACTCTTCTTAATATAACTTCTTAATAGAATCTATTTTCTGGGATATTTGAGTGCATTCATAGTTCCCGGAGTTTGAAACTCCAAGTTCAGGCCTGATAGCCTAAATAAGTCAGAAAATAACTTCTTTTTTTTTTTTTTTCAGTTTTTAACAATGAACTTTTATTGGCATAAAGTTGTACTTATTTGGATATTGTCTCTAGCTGCATACATGCTATAATGGCAAAATTCAGCACTTGTGACAGAGATTACATGGCCTTTAAAACCTTTCTGGCCTCTGTAGGCAAACCTTTACAGATTGCTGCTTTACGGATTCTGGAATCAGAAGCAAATAGTTCAACATCTAGCTTTTTAGTTAGATCACATTCCAGCCTTAGGTTCCCAAAAGCTTTTATCCTCAAATAATTATTTTTATTTTTATTTTTTCAGAAAATAACTTCTTGATCTAGAATTTAAAAATTCTATCTTGAGCTGTCCTGGGGAGGAGAGGATTATAAAATTCAGTCATGAGCTGCTTACATATTTGTTACAGACCCCATTTTTTTCCCATAGTAGTTGTGGCCCTTGTAGGGGCTCCAGAAAGAATCCTTGCTTGAAATCTCTTGGAACACTGAGGAAGTCAGGCTGACTGCTACTTGAAATGATGGCTGTGGGGCTCTGGACCACCTGCTTCCCATCCTTCTCTAGCCTTCCCATTAGTCTCCTCAGATGTACAACTAATGGGGAAAAAAGAAAGATCATCTAATTTTAAAAAATATCTCTTGTTATATAGTGGGCTGCATAACTCAATTCATTACTGCTTGCTACACCATTCTTGAAAGTCTTGTTAAAGCATAAAATGTTAAGATGTTCCCTTTCATTTCAGTTGGTCATTACCTCATGCAGATATACAAGCTGGGCAGGAAGAACTATGACCTAGATTTCTGTAGTATACCCTCCCACTTCTCCCAAGGTCTCCATTGATTGTAGGCAGCCAATGAATATTTCACTGAAATTCATTGATGGTTCAAAATAAAATTGAGGAAAAAAATAGAAAATATTATCATACTTGAAATTGGGAAATTTTGGGTAAATGCTGAATGCCTCATTAGTTTCTGCAGGGAAAATATATGGCCTAGTGCAAAATGTGTTCATATTATAAAGTGAAAACTTGTGAGATAAATTAAAAGCTGCATTTTTTGCTTAGAATGCTTAAAACGAGAATGACACTGATTTGCTGATAATGTATTTTTGTTGTTGTTGTTATCTTGTAGCCTCAGACGATACAGCAAACTCTCAAGAGGACATTGCAGTATTATGAACATCAAGTTATTGGGTGAGTAAAAATGGGTTTTGTTCATTAATGGGGACAAAATTAAAGGTGATTACTTACAAACAGGTGTTGAACATGTGGTCATTCTGTTATACATGTCAACCTTATCTCATAGCGGCTATGTTCTCAAAGTGTGTGTGTGGGGGGACTGACGAGGGTCCCTTGGAGTGATTTCCTTTGGTTTATTTGTATTTAATTCTTTTACATGAGGTTTCTTTTTTGTTATTGCTCTCCTTTCCTTTTTGTCCTGCTTGTGTTCTTACTCTCTCATTCCATGACTGAATCTCATAATTTGGCCTTCCTGCTGTGGTAAGATTTATTGATACCAACTAAGAGGCTTTGAATGTTAGAATCTTTAGGCAGAGTTTAATCAAAATACCTATTGATTTAGCTAGAGTAACTTGCTACATATTTTTCTGAATTATTCCCTATTTCTAAAATAGGATATGGTATAAAGATTTGATATCAAAAGGTAAGAATTCAATGTCTCTCTAGCACTTAGAACTTTTATCTCTTTTGTAAAATGTGATGATGGTGATAATAACTAAGTCAAAGATCAGATGTCATAATGAAATGATATAATTTCAATGAAAGTATTTTATGAACAGAAAACTCCAAATGAGAACCAGGTATACTTTTGATTTTGATTTGCTTGGCAAAAGGCAATTGCTGGACAAAAGCCTAAGTTTACTTTCTTGTGCATTGTAGCTTTTAAAATTCATTGACATTAGAGGCAATGTACATTTTTAAATCACCTTGTTGGTATTCTTTATATGCTTACAATGATTTATCTTTGTAAGATTTTTAAGAACTTTTGAGAAGTCACAATTCAAAACCTGCTACTTATTAAAATATCAGGGATCATTTTACATTATGGCTAGTGGTCATTGCAATAGGGATTAGTACATATTTTTGGGTATTTTGTGGTAGTGTGATTTTTTTATTTTAACAAAACAGAAGGGAAGAAAAGGAACTAAAAATTAATCTCGGTACCTAGTACAATACCATGTACTTTTAAGTGCTTGATGATTGCTAATTGTCATTTCGAAGGGAATTGCTTTGAAATTTTGTCATACTAATCCTCAAGAGTGCAGTACTAGGAAAAACATTATTTAAACTCATGAGATGGCTTTTAGTTTGAGGCCATTAGTGATTTCAAATGGTTTATCCTAATGGAGCTAAAGAATGTCAAATTAATCTTTCCCCACACATTCTAAAATAAAACTTAATCACTCTCATTGAGCTTGCTACTTTCAAAGTATGGTGTATGGATTAAATTAGTTTAGAACAGTTTCTTGTATGTGGCCATCACTACATGTTTGCTCTTATGTTTATTAATTGCTATTAATATTTTTATGATAATACCAATCATCAAACCCAAATTAGTTTCTAGAATTATGAATGTTCTCTCTGTTCTAAAACTAAATAACTGAGATGATATTCTCACTTTTGAACTCAACTAGGGCTTCAAGGCAAATTGGAATGGCACTCTTAAGATATGATCAAAATAGATAAGTATATTGCAATAATCAGCAGAACATTTTTTTTTGCCATTAGTGGGATGATGCATTCTCTTTTACCTAAGAGCCTCAGCTCTCCTCTCTAGACAGACATGGCCTGTGATGTCCTTGTTCATTGCCTAACTGGTCTTTTCCTAGTTTGTTTATTACAGATGTAACATAAAGAATAAAGAGAATTTGTTAGAGGTCGGTTCTGATGTCCAACTTGATCCAAATAGAGCTATTGGCTACTTTTGTTGGGTGTGGCTGACTCTTGGATGTGAAGCACCTTTGCTCTCTCTTTGCCTCATGCCATGGGCACAGACAGGGCTGGCTGGCAGCAGTTTGTCACACTTGCCTTTCTTAACTTCGTCTTCCCTTCTTCACTTTTCCTCATCTTATGGCTTCAGGTCCCAATTCCCTCTTTTGCCTTTTAGACTCCATCTTTCTGTTTTCTATTGCTGTCTTCAAAACTGCAAAAAGAGAACAGCTAATATCACTAACACTTGGACTAAAATGTGTTCACACCTATGTGTTGTTTCTCTTAAGAAACACAATTTAAGGCTTTTTATCTCTAACTGTGAAAAGGAATGTGTTTCTTACAGTTAAGGGGATTTCAGGCAATGGAGAATAAGTAATGGCAAGCATTATTTTACATATCTGGGGGGAGGTGGGAGAGAGAAGGAGATACTTTTTTTTATTTTCTGAAATGGGGATTTCCTAAGGCTTATCTTGAAGTAACTCAGCTTAGGTGCCTTGAATTGTGGTGCTGAATCAGGGTGGATGAGAGGGTAGGGGTTAGCCCTTCTCTTTTTAAGTTCTTAATTTACCCTCCAACCACTGACCTTCCCATTCTCCCTTTCCTCTTCTCAAAACTCTGCCTTAGAGCTGCTTTATTTATCAGAGCTCTGGGATAGTGTATCATGCTCCTTGAATTCTTATGCTTGTTGCCCATAGAAACTCTGTGAGGCTTTTTTCGTCTCCCAAGACCTAGACTTGAATTCAGGGAGCAGCTGTTCAAAGGATCACAGATGGAGGATTGGGAGGGAGTAGATGAGGGAACGTTTTCTTGGGGAGTAAGATAACCTTTCTGTGCCAGCCACTATATCTTTAAACATTTATCCTACTCCTTAATCTATCCATTCACTCATTCATTTATTTATTCATAGAGATCACTTACATTGGGAAAAAGAGTGCTAAAATAATTTATTCATGCTGTGTGATAAATCTTCCTTTCATCTCTACTGCCATCATCATCTCTCACTGAGGGATTCTGATCTAGTTTTCTGGCTTCTACTGTCCCTTAATACTGGGTTATCACTACACCAAAGTAATTAAAAAATGAGATCATGCTACTTTCTTATTTGAAACCAATAGTTCTCAAATATTAATGTGCATCAGTGGCCCCTTGAAGTCTTTTTAAAATGAAGTTTTCTGGACCTATTGTATTTGGGCTTTTCAGAGAAATAAAACCAATAGAACTTATGTTTTGTGTGTGTGTGTGTGTGTGTGTGAGAGAGAGAGAGAGAGAGAGAGAGAGAGAGAGAGAGAGAGAGAGAGATCAGAGGCTGAATAGTCTCCCAATGGCCATCTGTAGGCTAAGGCACTGAGTAAACAAGTAGCTGTTTGGTCCAAGAAGCTGGAAGCTTCAGAACAAGAGGGACCAATGATACAGCCCCAGTTTGTGACTGAAGGCCTAGAAGCTCCATGAGAGTTGCTGGTGCAAGTTTGGGTGTGAAGGCTGAAGAACCTGGAGCTTAATGTCCATGGGAAACAGTAAAAATCTCAGTGGTTTAAGAAGAGTTGATCATGCAGGTGTGTTTTAGCTTCCTTCTTTTTCCACTTTTTATTCCATCTGGGCCCCCAGCCATTGGGTGGTGCTGCCCATGCAGGCCTTCCACATGAAGTTGGCCGACCCACATGACAATCATTTCTGGAAACATCCTCACAGACATACCCAGGAGTGTGCCAGACTAAATTTTCCAAGCATCTCTCAATAGTGAGGTTGACAGCAAAGATTAACCACCACATTTACCCCTAGAGTTTCTAATTTTGTATATCTGGGGAGGTATCAAGTTCCAGGTAATACTGATGTTGCTGGTCCAGAGATCACACTTCAAAACACCTACTATAAACCATATAATGGTTTATTTTGATAGGGTATAGTCTGATTCTTTCTGTAATCTGATCTATACTTATGCTTCTAATTTTTTGTTTTATCACTCTATCCCTCTTTTCATTGCATTTCAATTCTTGGGTCCTCAACTGTACCAAACTTAGCCTCAAGGGCTCTGTATGTAATGCTCCATTTTCTTGGAATGCTCTGTACCCAGATGTTTAACATGGTTTATTTCTTTTGTGCATTCAGGTCTCTCATCAAAGGCCATCTATTAAGACAGGCCTGTCCTGAGCACCCAAGGAAAAGGAGTCCTCCAACCCCACCTGCAGTCATTTTCTCTTATACTACCCTTTATGATTTCATTTCATAGGGCTTATCATCAGCTGATATTATCTTGTTCATTGTCTCATTTTCCGTGTTACTTTTACATAAGTGCTTGGCATGTAGGAGGAATCAAGATCTTTCTTGGAGGGAGGGAATGAATAAATAAATAAATTGCATGCTAGAGGTATGTATACATAGGTTTTTAGGAGCATAGTGAATAAGAGAGTCGATTATGCATGGGAAGTATGTGCAAAATGAGGGGTTAAAATAATCTCCAGTGTATATTATGGTTGTAAATTTTATAGTTTTAGTATCCTGGGCCTTTTTCTTCATGACATAAATTATACTGATTCATATACATATTTTCTCATTTATACTTAATATTCTGCCCTGTGTATCTGATTGACTTTGTGGAAACTCTGATTACTCTATGAACTCTACACATTGGTGTTAACAAGAGCTTCTTGTTTGTGTAGCAATCTTCTTCCTTCAATATAAAATCAGAGATGGGTGGTGAATGTCTTTAACTCTGTTTCTACAGAATGGATAAGCTGTTGGGGCTATGTAGGATAGAGAGCACAGTGAGAAGTAGAAGGGATCAGTAGGAGACAGGGATTCAGTTTAGGAATTAAGAGGAACTCAGGATTGAGGAATATCTGTTTATGATGACATTTCTTTCTAATGTCTTTATTGCCATTTTCTTCTGCTTTTTCTTCTCTCTGTGGGTCTTTGTTCCATCTGGGCCCCCAGCCATTGGGTGGTGCTGCCCATGCAGGCTTTCCCCATGCAGTTGGCTGACCCACATGACAATCATTTCTGGAAACAAAGGGAGCAATTGTGCTTTGGAGGTAGATGGATAAGACTTCCTGGATGTAAAGTCATGTTCTACTATTGAATAATCTTTAGAAAATTACTTGAAATCCCTGAGCCTTTGTTTTCTCATTGAAAAGTGTGAATGACAATGGGATTAGGGTGAAGTTTAAATGGAATCTGAATGTTAATAATATGTGAAATCATATAATCAGGTAGTTACTACAGTGCCCAGGAAGCAAAGCTCACCAAAGCATCCACTGAGTTATTCTTACCTCTATTAGCATCTAACTCCTTTTTTCTTTTGTATTTTAGTTTTTATTCATTGTCTTTCACTTTATCCTCTTGCTGTCCTTTCCCATCCTCCTTAGACCTTTCAAGGTTAGGAATCCATTGATTAGCATTAGGAAGTAGACATGCCCAGTTCATGTTCCAGCTGTGGTTTTCTTCATAAAAATTCTTTTTGCTTTAGATTTTTTTACCTAATTTTTCTGTCTCTCGAGTGCCTGACCCACCTTCTCTAACTCATGTTTATACTGTATGACTCCCATTGGTCTGAGCCCAGACAGTGGGTTATGTGGCAGTGTCGACAAAGCAGAGATTTCTTTAGAAAAACTATCATGGAAAACAAATGATAGTCAATATTCCTGAGATCTGTGGTTCATCCATTCTGCATTTTAAACAATAAAGCTCAGAAGAATATGTATTCAGAATCATGACCTTCATGTTACAAGTTTTACGCATACACATTGTTAATATCACCATCAGGACTGTGGCCAGCCTCGTATTAGACTGGTGACACCATTTCCTATAGTCATCTAAAATTAATCTCTATTACTCTTATTATCACTGTGGGCCCTATGTTTGTTTTACACAGCTAACTTCTGTTCTATTTTTCTTTTGACAATTGAAAGGAGATTAAGCCAGAATAATTTCAGTAGAGCATTAGAAGTAAGAGTGGGTGAGCCCTGATTATTCTGGGAAACAAATTTCAAATATATTTCTTATGCTTTTATGGTCAGATTTTGTGATTATAAATTATCGTATCGACAGAAGGAAGATGGCGGCGAGGGGAGTGCATTGCCCCTGTGTGCTGCTTCACTGTGTGGGAGTATGACAAGTCAGGACGGCTAAAGGATATCTTGTTAGGAATTTCCAGCAATAGTGGGGTGCTCCGGAACCCGGAGGAAGGATTTCCATCGCACGAGGATCGGCTACGGGGACTCAAACGCGAGAGGTTTGTCGCACAGAGGGTAACACTGCTTATTCAGCAAATCGCCCCGCGGCTAGAGTCTGCAGCACGCGCTGGGATAGAGACGCAGGGTTACAGCGCTGCAGTCTCTGCCAGCCGCGCAAGCACCGTACTCAGGGCTGAATTCTGGGTTCGAGACGGGGGAAGGAAGCGGTCCATCTCGGTTCTCCACACCGGTCAGACCACAGAGGAGGCCAGCAGCCACCATGTTGGTAAACTGACGTCACCTCCCCTGTTTTCGACTGACCGCAGCTCATTCAGCCATAGATCAGGTAATTTCAGGCTGCAATTCGCCTGCGGCTTGCAGACAGATTGCTAGGGTTCAGCGCCTGGGTGCTTCTTAGAACCTGATCTTATCGGAGAGAACACCAAGCGCGGGGCGGCCGAGTTCCGGCTCCCGGAACTGTCCCGGAACCGCCCTGGCCCAGGGCTGTGGAGCCTGCGGAGGCTGCTTCTTGGACCCTGCCCCTATCAGAGCATACACCAAGCACTAAGCAGCCGAATTCCGGCTCCCGGAACTGAGCCCGCGGGGACTGCTTCTTGGAGCTTACACTTATAGGAG
>NW_026000242.1:16493179-16504402 GCF_001458135.2 Marmota marmota marmota
TTTTTTTTTTTTTTACATTTTCTGTTTCCTTTATTGGTTTTCATCCAAATACCAACCATGAACTATTGTGTACTCATTTTCATGGCATTTTAGAATTAGTCTATTAATATGTTGTATTTTGAGGGGTGTTAAATAGAGAAAGTAGAAACATCTAAATGGAATCTAATGCAAAAGACACCTATAACTTGAAGCACATAAATATGTTGTTAGCTCCTATGTTTGCTTAAAATATTCTGATGTGGTTCTTAATTGATTGCTCAACATGTGAAGTATATTCATGAATACCACTCTATAGGATTTGTTTTAAAATTTAACTTGACCTTTCTAACCTCACAGAAAATTAATTAACTTTAGTTCAACGTTTGTTTTTATATTTCTGTATAATCACGAGTGGGGCAGAGAGTGTAGGTCAGAATTTTGTTTTTGTGTTTAATTGCAGAAGACTCCATTAGCAAAGGCATTTCAGAAATAAAAACAACATCAGCCACCATTATCTTCTTTGAGGTGGACATTATTTATTATGCTTCTTTTATCCATTGAGGAGCCAGGGATGGGGGGGGGGTTGAATAAATTGTCCAAGGTCACGCAGCTAGACAAGCTTGGATTCAAACCCAGTTTTATCTGACTCCAAGGACTTTGCTGTTAATTATGACAAGATTACTTCCCTTTCACTATTTAACTCTTTTTTTAACCCTATTTATTTGTTTAATTTTTGCATCTTTGTCTTTTGCTGTAAACTACTCCAAATTATATTATAAAGCACATCAAATATAATGCATGCATACATGCATTCATACATATATTCACTATAAATAAATGCCCCCAGCATTCTATGATTTTATTTGAATATTAATTGAATGATTAATTAATAATTATTTGCAGGTTCATAATTATTCATTGTAGTACACAGCATTTATTGCTGTAGCAAAACACCAACTTTTTAAAAATAGTGCCAAATAGATAACCTCTTAAAACTGTTTTCCCTATATCCCTTTAGTTTTCTTTTTATTTAGCTTTTTTGTTTAATTGAGGAGGTGAACAGTGGAAACATACAGATAAATTTCTGTAGTGACAACATTTCTTTTCACTATTTTAAGATTATCCTAGAGTGCTCCTTGAGAATAAGAGTATTGTGTATTTCATCAGTTAACGAAAATCTTTTTATTATTTCTATGTCTGTGCTGCTTAAACTCATCAAATGACATTTGAAACTTCAAATGGCAGGCAACTAGTCAGCAAGGAAGCTCTTTGAAAATGTTTCATTTTGAACTAATGAATAAAATGCTTACTTTTGAAGCAGAATGAATAAAGTTAAATGTCATTCTTGTTTTTAAGAAAACAAAAATAAATAAATAAATAAATTATCGTATCTAAGATATGATCTAATTGATTATATATATATTTATATAAATATATATATATATTTACAAAGAATAACTATATCTTTTTGAATAAAAACGGCAAGTTAGACAAAAGCTACCATCTCTTGCTATGTTTGAGGCAATATGTTGAGTACTTTACATCTGCTATTTAATCCTAACCACATTATTTCACAGACTCAATGAAAAAACATTTTGCCTAAAGTCACTCTAAATAAAAATGATGGAACTTGATTTAAAAATAACGATGTAGCTGTGTTTAATGTCTGTGTTCCCTATTCTACCTCTCATTGAGTGACTCCTGTATTCTAGAAACGGTACTAAGCATTTTGCCTAACTGACTGGTTTATTGGAGTCTCATCTCAGTGGGTGGCGGTTATGACATGAAGACATTTAAAAAATTTTTTCCTACAATCACTTCAAAACTTCAAGCATGCTAAAATGAATCCCTTTTGATCCTTGCTTGGACAGATTGCTTTGTTTTCTAAGTAATTTTTAAGGATTGTAAAGTCCATGGTGGGCCAGTTTGAATCTCCAGTCTCTTTTCTCCCTTCCCCTGCCTTGGCCAGGTGTTGGCCTGAGGAATTTGGGGTACAGTGCAGAGAGTGTCTGATGTGGGCATTCACTTCTCCTCTCAATGCCACTTCTTTCTGATGTGTTATGTCAGGCATTAGTGAAATGGAAAGTGGCAGAAGCCTCAGTGAGTTCACTAATGGTCATAACAATTATGTCCTGGCTGTGAAGCCCTCAGTGAAGTATATGTGTGGGCTCCGTCCCTCCCAGCTGCTTCAGATACCCTCTCAGGACTGTACTTCATAGTCTTGCTAGTGGGATCCCACCCCTGGCCTAGGAAAGCAGCAGGAGGACTGGACCACTCAGCTCTCCTCTCTTCAGTGGCATCTCCCTAACTTACAGGAACCTCCTGTTTTACTTTTTTACCTTGCAAAATGGTGGGCCTGTAAGTTGCTCCCAAATTTGTTTTATTTGTTTTACTTGCCAATAAGTCTCTCCAGAATCTTTCTCATCTACCCAATCAGGCATGGAAGGATGATCAGGAAATCCTCTGTCTTAGCAGATGTTCAGTGGGGAATGAGACACCTACCCTCTGCTCTCCACCCGGGAGACTGCTCTCCTCAACTGGGCTTCTGCAGGGGACACGCCTGTTCTCTCCTTGTCTCAGAGGGGAGGGGAAAATGTGCAACCACATGCTCTCCTTGACCTAGCAACTCTTATGATTGTGGTGGTGGTGGTTTCTTTCTATTCCTTTTCTTTTGTGAGTCGGTGGTAGGGTCACAGTGGCAGTGGCTATTCATCCATCTCTTAAATCTTGAAGGAGAGTTCCAGTCTTCTTGGTTACATTTTTGGGAATGTGAGAACATTTGGCCTCCACTGGCCTCAGCTTTGAGGCTTTAACTCTCATTTAGAGGCCACTGGATGAGTCCCAGCCAACATTAAGTTGCACTGGCATCATGTTATTTAGTCTTAATGGAAACTCTATGGGTACCTTCATTATTAAAGGGAGCAAAGTTACACTAGTAGGGATTAGTCTATTGCTCAATGTCTTTCTGTCTTGCTCAGAAATAAAATGGTAAGACCATGCCTCAAATTCTGCCAGCTCTGAATGCTAGGTTTATTCATTTGTTTTTTTATCCATACACCATACTGCTCTCTTCTCCACTGCGATGGAGGTTACAGTGTGTGTACTTTCAAAACAGCAGAGTGCCAAAGTATCAAATTAGTACTCTTAATGTTTCTTTTTCTAGGCATCTTCCTTATGGGAATATTATCAACAGCAAAATAGAACTCATAAAAGAATATAATAGCTATACAAAAGCTGATATATATTTGGTTTTCCTCATCTATTTTTTTCACTATCAGCGTTCTTATTAAATGATTGCCTTCAGTTCTAAGTCAACACTACTAACAGTAATGGAGATGATGAGTTATGCCAGAATTATGTACAATTGTTCAGTTATTTTAAAATGTGATTAACCCTGAAGTGTAGACTGCATGTTTACATGTGTATAGATGAATACATTTGCAGATTCTTTCAAAAATTTCTTTGTATGCTAATATTATTTTCTTCTTAGTTATAGGGATGCAGAAAAGAATTTCCACAATATCTCTAACAGATGCTCCTATGCAGACCATTCCAACAAAGAAGAAATTGAAGATGTCTCAGGAATTCTTCAGTGTACTGCTAATGTACTCGGTATATTAACTCACTATTTTATATTGTTGAGAGAGAATAAAAGAAGGGAGGGGGAAAGTACAGGTTTAAATGTTTCATTTTCTGTTTAAGAAAGATTTGGAGAAAATGAGAAATTGAGACCAAGACCTTGTCTTCAAGTGATTTAATCTTAACATCCTTGAAGATATTTGAGCAGAAATTATATGCATGTCATTTACTTGCAGACTGAAAAACATTATAAAAAATACTTAATATTACAGGGAAACTTTTCCAAATATTCATATGTTAGTAGTATTAGCTTTATGTAATCTGTATATTCTGGTCATTAGTCTTGGCTGAAATGTAGGATCATTTTTTTTCCTATTAAAGTTATACTTTGTTATTTCTGGGAGGCTGGAGGTTGGTTGGGGCTGGAGGGTTGTGGCTGGAAGGGTCACTCACATGCATTCATGATGGACTCTGCAACTCAGAGGTCACTTCTGTGACTGAATCAATGAAGCACATCATCTACTGAGGTGTCCTGCTTGGGGCTTGGTAAATATGCATCTTGAAGATGCCAGTATTTATCTTCTGGTTTTTGGATGCTTCTAACATGGGTAAAAGTATTGTTAGAAACTGCACTGGATTCTATAGCCTTAAGGTACTGTAACTGGGCTATATTGCTTGTAGGTCTTGGTGTGTATATCATGCAAGGTAGACACCATAGCAGGAATACTGTTTTCACTAATGTCTTACAGATTTTTTTCAATGGAACGTACCCCTTTCAGTTCTTTTTACAATCCTCCTTTTTGCTTATGACTCATATAGGTATCTATGGGAGGTACTGGTGGTGGTAGGGGACCACAAATCCAAGTGACTGGCTCCATGTAGAAAGTAGAATCACTTCTCTTTCAGAATTAGGTGATGGAGATTGGAGAAAACTTGTTTGCCTATATTTCTTTTCCTTTATGGAAAGTACTTTACCTAGAGATATCTAAGTTCCTCTCACAAAGAAATTTGGGGTGACTTTAACCCCAGAGTCACCAAATCTTTCTAAACTTGTCTGATTCCCAGAAGAGAGTTCTTTGACCCTCAAGCTGGATCTCCAACTATAAATGACTTTTTTTCATCCTAAATTATTTTGTAGTGAAAAATATTTTAATAATAAAATGGATCTTTTGTGAGGGGAGGCATAAAGATAGATATAAGTGGTTTGCTATAATAGGATGCAAAACAGTGATGGATAACCAAAAGAAGGTTGAAGTTCATTTACCTCAATTTTAGAAAAACTTCAGGGGCTATGGTACTGACGAGGTAAATCTTATTACTGGAGAAGATAAATGAAGAAAATAAAGAGGGCTAGGGCTGCACAGCAGTTTTAAGTTTTCTGGTTTTGCATTTTTTGAGGTAACATGTATTTGTCTTGACCCATGGTGATTTTCAAAGAGTACAGCAAGATGACGTCTGGCTAAAAATCTCTGGAGAGGGATGTTTAATATTTTGAAAAGTTGCTCCTTATCCAGTTTCTAAATGTTTCCTAACCGTCACGTCTTCTTTCCTTATGCTCTCCACCTTGACAATCACTGAGTTAGAGGGAGTGGGAGGTGTTAAGAGATAATGCATGTGTAGGGAGTGCTAAAGACATCTGAGCTGGGAGTTGTAAATGAGCATGTAGGATTCTTGCAGAGCAGAAACCCTAGGTCAGACAGTTTCTCAAGGAAACCATCAGGGGACACTGTTGGCCCAGCACAGCTTAGTTGCCCTTCAAAAGCTGCCATGAGATGCCAAGTAGTGAGAAAAAAGAGCAGCAGGCAGTGATATTAGAGAAAACTGGTAATACTAGGAAAGGAGTCATTTTAAGTACTTATAATTTAGAAGGTGACTGTATAATAGGGATTAGATTTCCATAAATATTTCTTTTCTTACGAAAGAGATATTATGTCTGATATTTTTCCTCCTCCAAGTAATGATGGGTTGGTCTCATGATTTAAAGTGCAATCTTATAAAATTTTAATCTCTGAAAAAAAACCCTAAATGCCTGCAACTTGTTGACCAGCTGCTGGCATAAATCCAACAGATGATTATATGCCTAAGAGCTGTTCGCTTTTGAATAATGTCCTTTCATAACTCTTGAAATATAGACTTTCTCAGGGCAAAGATAACAACTTTACCAATCATATTCAATGAAAACTTTGTTTTTAACAAGTCACTGAACTATGATTAATCTTGGCTTGCTAAGATTTCATCTTTTTAAAAAATTACATTTAAATTCTCTTGTGCAAGCATTTATGAGAATGAAAGAATTGGTTAACATACTGGACACACACACACACACACACACACACTTGCACCATATAAGAAAAGGAGTGTGTGTTTGGGGGAAGATGGGAAATGGCATGGAGAAATAAGATTTCATCCAGGTTAAGAAAAATACTGATGTCTGGGAACCTTCTCTGAATGCCCCAATGGTCCAACTCTATGATTTATGTACATCACCTTTGGGGAGTGTATCTAGAATACTGATGGATTCAGAATAATAACTACCTATTTCTTTTACTTTCTTATCCTGTTATAGGATTGTAATAGAGACTGGAAATGGGTTTGTTTATTCCTTATCTGTTGTTACTTATACATAACCCACTTTCATAGAAGACTTGAAGTCATATGTCAGATATATGGTCACACAGCAAATTTTTCTCTTTCCAAAATGACCACCTCTATCTGCTTAGTATACACTCTTATAGATAATTTGGCTATTTACTGGAGCATCTGCTTGAAGTTTCAGGTTAGGGGATGACATGAAATGAAATAGGGGACCTGAAGAGAGGGAGACAGTGATTTGAAGACCAGCAATTCTTCTATTATGCATTTGTTCTCTCTGGTACCTCCAACAGAACTCCCTAGATACATGCTACTTAAGAGTGGTTCGTGCCCCTCTAGTAATGGTAAGGGACTGTTTCCTGATATCAAAAAAGTATTTTTTTCCATTTATTATTTTTTTGTTGACTTAGAAACCAGTTGTGTCTACTTTCTCTGTCTCATGATTTACTAATGAGGAATATTAAGTACTGTTAACTCCTTGCTTTTTATTCACCTCACTTTGGTGCCCTGGTAATCACTGTGTTGATGCAGCAGAGTACTCTCTAAAGAGGCCCTTAAACTCTGGGAAAAGATTATGTAAAGAAAGATAGTTGTGATCAATGCCTTCCTTACTGGAGGCTTTTAGTGTTAAATTTACTGCATTATTTGGTATATAATGTCTTTCGCATACTGAAATGGTCTAATTTTAGTTGTTTGAAAAATATAAACCTTTTTTTACCATAATCTGAAAAAAACCTAATTTTAGGTTGAACTAAATAGCAAAAATGTGTTTAAACTCCTATAAAGCATGATATTTAATATTTTCTTGGAAATTGTAATGGTTGAATTGTATGATGAAGCATATACTAAAGGGTCTATTCTGTGTTTGCTGCTGAAATGTTGTCACTTGACCCCTTGGCTTGGATTTAGATAGTGTACTAAGGTTGGGAGCAGAAAATGAGTAGAGAGAGATAAGGGAGAGAGATGACAAACCACATCATCCCCTCTGCCTTAATGAGTTAAATATAAATGCAGTTATGACGGTTTCAGTTTTAACAAGTTTTAAAGCTATTAAGGGGGTGGTGGGCGCTTTAGCTGTAGAGCTGAAAAGAGCTAATGGATGGAGAAGTGGTGTCTGAAAAAAGATGTTCCACAGAAGGTCAGAGATCAAATAAATGACAGCTCTAGGTTAATTCATTTACTGATGAATTATAGCAAACTATGGTCTGCTATTTTAGTAAGCATCAGTTATTTGCTAAGGGTTGCCTAAAACAGTTTTATACTGCCCGTGCTAAATGCATTTTCTCTCAAAATAATCAGGAAGGACATGAGTTGTGAAAGGACATTCATTAACATTTTCTCTGTTTTAAAGGTCTCTGTCAGAGTGGTGTTTTATCTTCTTCAAAAAGTTAACACATTTAAAATCAGAATGAGAGGAATGCTATCATGGGATTATTTTGTTTGGAAAGTGCTAGTCAGAAGGATGGAGGAGTTGACTTCTGGGGCTTGTTTCTCATCGTGTTTTCCTAGTATCAGAGATTCTGAAATACTGTGAAATCGGAGCCCTTTATGAAGTGTCACAGATTCCAGAATCTTCAGCTGCCATGGAGCTTTATGTGTTGTCGATTGTTTTTAATAAATAATGATTTTTTTACATGCCAATGTGTATGTACTTTTTCGTTTTATTGTGCTATGAAATGTGCATTTAGAAGTCTTTTAATTGGTAATCAAACTGTGATGAATTATCCTTATATTAAAGCCACTTCCTCGAGGGTTTTCTTGAAATAAACTCTTAAGTCATGTAATTGTTTAGTGGTTTAGAATGTGTATAACGTATTTAACATCTTGGAGAGCTAGTTGGTGGAATAACCACTTACACTTTTTATTATTGATGGATTAAGATTGATAGGAATAAATAAATTTTGCCAATATAGTTCTTGTTACTATAAAGTTGGTAACTGATCAGTTTTTATTTCATTAAAAGTAATTGTTTTCAGTATTTTAATAAGAATGAATTGGAATTAAGGCCATTACAGGGGAAATAAATTGATAATATTATAATAATACAGTGATTTGAAGCAAAGACTAGAGCCCAAATACTGGGATTGAAAACACAGTCCAGCTAATCACTAACTGTATGCACTGAGTGATTTTTAATCTTTCCATAGCTCATATTTCTCATATGTAAAAGGGATATAATTATATATTCTCTCAGAGTAGGTAGGAAGATCAAGTAAGTTAACTTATATAAAGTTCTTAGATCAGCCAAATATGGAACAACCATAAATGTTTGCTCTTATTATTACTGAATATTCACAAAATATAGTTTGCATCAGACTTGGGAGGTCAATATTGTTCATTTTAAAGCAATAAAACTGATATTTGCAAGCTTAACTCATTGTTATCTTCTATGGTTGGAGTTAATAAGCCATAGAGGGAGAATTTAAGTCTAGTTCAGTCTAATTCCAAACACTATGTTCTTTCCACCATTTCATGCTCTCTTTTGGTCTCTGGACTAAGATTCTTATGTCATTTCCCTTCTAATGGTAATTTTATGCAGTCTTTCTAGTTCTCTGAATTATCAGAGTAATCATGATGTTGTATTTTAGTTAGTTCATTGCTCTTTTTCTGCTTACTAGACTTGCTTGTATGTGGCAAGTAGTACCCAAGCTCTTTAAGATTACTTCTTCTCATCAGTATTGAGAATCATGCAATTTCACTATAATTTGGATAATTTGCAGTTTAAAAATACTATTTTTAATAATAAAATAGTATTTTTAAACTGCAAATTATCCAAATTATAGTATTTTTTCTTTAGACTACAGGTGTTGAAAATGTAAACTAAGGGTGATGGCATGTGCTAGCATGACACAAATGTGAATTCATGGTTCTGCAATAGTTAAAACTGCCAGTTCTTTTGACCTGAATATTTCAATCTGATCTTCCCATGTAGGTGGCTTAATATGTTAGACATCATTGGGATGGCACAAAGAAGGCAAAAAAACTATAATTCTGATGTCCTTATTTTAAAAAATGGAAAAGCTTAGGCATGCATTGTTAAGTATCTCATTTAATAATTTCTAACAGAGACCTTGGGTTGTGGTTCTATGTAAATGGGAGAGAACTTTTGTTTTATGTTCTCTGCTTATGTACTTTCCCTGATACAGCAGAGAAGTCTGAAAAGAAATGAGACCACACTGCCTCCAGTATACATAACATAAACACTTTGATGAAAACTGGTCCTTAAAATACACAGATCAGCTTTAGAAGATATAAACACACTGTGTAGAAACCTGGAGTGCCTCCCACTCACTCTCCCATAATTATTCTTTCTCTTTAAGGAGCATCTTCTGAATCCTGTCACATTTGTGCTGCTAACTCTTCACCTTTAGCTTCTCTTCTTTATTGGAAAAGCGTGGCAGCCACTTTACTTCCTTTCTAATTTTCATCTTAGGTTATCCCCACAACATTGTTCCCCTATCACTAGCAATTTCCCACCTGCCACTTTGTGTGGTGAGAAGAGAACCTCTTACATTTCTAAATTCTTCAGATTATCCCCTGTTCTGTTTTCCAAATTCCCCAGTAGGCAAGTTTTTACTTCTCTTTTTCCTTTAAGTATTTTAAAAAATAAACTTCTGTATAATACAGTTTTAGATTTATAGAAATGTGAACCCAGTTCTCATGTACCTCACACCCATTCCCTTTTCACTGATGTCTTATGTTAATGTGGTACTTTATTCTCAATTAAGAGCCAATATAGCTACATTATTATTAATAAATTATGTACCTTATTCAGATGTCCTTATTTTTTTACCTGGTCTTTTTCTTGTCAGGATCTCACTTAAGATGCCATATTACATTTAGTGGGTGTGTCTTCCTAGGCTCCTTTTGTCAATTTTTTAGACTTTCCTTATTTTTCATGACCTTGACAGTTCTGTCCTGGTCAGATCTTTCAATTGTTTACCTGTGTTTTAACTTATGCCCATCAGTGTGTGTGTGTGTGTGTGTGTGTGTGTGTGAGAGAGAGAGAGAGAGAGAGAGAGAGAGAGAGAGAGAATACTTCTTTAGTTTCTAGCTTGAGAAAACTGCTTATAAAATGAATTTAGTAATAAAAGTTTAAATTAAGTGAGTTTGACTTGATACTGATTGTTCTGAAAAGAATAATTAACTAAAGCAAGATGAGTATTAAGAGAAGAAAAAAACATTAATATGACTGCCTGTTGATATCTGCTTCCAACATCAATAAACAAGGTCTCATGGGTCATGCCAATTCTAAGTCTCACCCAGATCCCTAAAATATTTCATTTCCTGGTGTATAACACCAGTTAACTCCTCCAGGGACTTAATTTTATTCAACTAAAAAGAAAAGTTTTACCTATTAGTACCAATTAGTACTATTTTTCTGTAACTAATGAATATTTTAAGCACTTTCTAAATTCAATGGTGAAATCCTGGAATAGCACTTAAAATGATATATGCATAGTATATTATGTGTATTATGAATACCATTGTTTATACCTTGAGCCAACTCTTTGAATTAAAAATATTTCATAAATATCTTTTGCTAATGACTATTCTGGCTATGGAAGTATTTTCCTAGCTCCAAATGGGAGACAGAAAGAAGTCCAGAAAGCGATCACTCCTGCAAGGTAGGCGGGCCTGCGACCCACCGGAAGAAGAGGAGCAGCGGCCTGCTGAGAGGCAGAGCCGCCCCCCACCCCCTGCGCCTGCCAGGTAGGCGGAACTGTGACCACCAACAGAAAAGGCCCAGTGGCCCGCGGAGGGGCAGAGCTTCCAATCACTCCTGCAAGACAGGCGGGCCTGCGACCCACCGGAAGAAGAGGAGCAGCGGCCTGTTGAGAGGCAGAGCCGCCCCTTCCCCCTGCGCCGGCAAGGTAGAGGGAACTGTGACCACCCACAGAGCAGGCCCAGCGGCCTGCTGAGGGGCAGAGCCGCCCCCCACCACCCGCGCCTGCCAGGTAGGCGGAACTGTGACCACCGACAGAAAAGGCCCAGTGGCCCGCGGCGGGACAGAGCTTCCAATCACTCCTGCAAGGTAGGTGGGCCTGCGACCCACCGGCAGAAGAGGAGCAG
>NW_026000242.1:16507398-16526157 GCF_001458135.2 Marmota marmota marmota
AAGGGAAATTGCATGGAAATGGAAGGAGACCCTCAGAGTTATACAAAAGTACATACAAGAGGAAGTGAGGGGAAAGGGACAAATAATACAAGGGGGACAAATGAATGTCAGTAGAGGGGGCAGAGAGAGAAGAGGGGAGGGGAGGGGAGGGGAGGGGGGATAGTAGAGGATAGGAAAGGCAGCAGAACACAACAGACACTAGTATGGCAATATGTAAATCAATGGATGTGTAACTGATGTGATTCTGCAATCTGTATATGGGGTAAAAATGGGAGCTCATAACCCACTTGAATCAAAGTGTGAAATATGATATATCAAGAACTATGTAATGTTTTGAACAGCCAACAATAAAAAATTAAAAAAAAAAAAGAAAGAAGTCCAGAAAGCAAGGATTTTGAGCTGATAAAAATGAGAAGAATCCAGCTTATATTTCTATTACAGCATACTTCCAAATTGTTTGTGTGGCTTTCTCTTCAACTTAACTGTGTGTACTCTGTGGTCAGGTGCCATATTTAGCTTTTTGTAACCGTATCTCCAAGGCCAGAGTGCCTGGCAGGGTAGGTATCCAAGAAATACGGTTTTAATGAAAAAGAGAGGTTGAGGAAATGGTTCTAGAGGAAGGGAAACTAATGACAAGACAAAGTGTGATCCTAATAGGTATGAAGGACATTAGTAGGACAATAAGCAAAGTTTGAATATGGATTGAGGATTAGATGATAATATTATATCAAAATTCACTGAAATTTTTAGGGGCAAAATGGTGAAATGTCTGTTACTCGAAAATAGGGTGTGTGTAGAAAAATTAGAAGGGAAGAAAAAACGAGGCAAATTGTTCACAAATTGCTGAAACTTCTAAAGGAATATGGGAATTTAAAATTGTGTGTTTTTTAAACTATTCTTGCAACTTCCCTTTAAGAATTATTGAATACAGTAAAATTTGAAGTATTTCATAAGTTTAAAGGGTCTTTTGTTTCTGCTGAGTTGTAATCTCAATTAAAAAAAAATCAACACAAAACTGAACTAAACTAACAAACATAAGTGAGTTTAAGATCCTGTAGTCTATTTTTATACTTAAGTGTATTTTGTTTTTCCTAGTATCATCCATTGAAGCACCAGTTTCTATATAATCAGTGTCTAGGTCTTACTTTTAACATGGTTCAGTGATATGGACCTTGATGATGAGTCCAGTCTAATTCCATTTTAAGATTGGAGTCAGTGGTCTTTTCTTTGCGTTGTGGTTTAACATTGAAGGTAAAATTGAAGTCCTCTGTGAACACAGTTAGTCCCCCCTCTAATTATCTAACATTGCAGGACAATTCAGATAAACAGATGGTTCTTCCATAATTGGTTCTTCCATGTTCCAGAGTATTTTATTTATTTATTTTTCTCCATAGAAAATACTGTGTAATAATGAAAACGTATTTCAGAACCAAAAAAAAAAAAAAAATGAAACTGCTGTCTACTTATATTGCTCAAGTTCTCTGTTTTCTTGATAGTATAGTGAGTGACAGCTACACTAGGACATGTAACTTTCTTCTTATAATCCTTTCACTATTATATTATGATAATTTTGGACTTCCCCAGTACTTTGCCTGAATTAAAAAAACCTCATCAATCATTGACTTATTCTCCTCTGTAGACTCTGATTTTTTGATTGCTTTCCTGACATTTTAAATATCAGGGTAAATTATTTTTTACAGTCTGTCATCGGTCATTAGATAATATTGCAATGTGCCATCAAAGTGTTTCTATATTTAGTAGCAGTGCTTTCTGTGTTTCCATACGGCATTCACTGTACAATTAGTTCAGTAGAATTTTCACTTGAGGCAGGACATCACAGTAAGTAGGCATTTAGTGTTTAAATTGAACTAATTGTCATGTAAAATGAACGATTTTGAAGATGAAAAACCCTATGACTATAACTATATGTGGTTAAAATGATTACTACTACCTGGGTCTTAATTAATGACGGATCAGAGTATCCAGCACAGGTTGAATATTCATCCCCCCTCTTGTTGGAATAACAAATGAAGGAACATTTTTAAAAATGGTGTAAATTTTAAATATATACCTATTTACTTATTTAAGAGCTTAGCTGTTGCATAGAAATAATGGGATTTAAGGAAATTACCTTCAAATTCCAAACTTATTCAATATCCTAAGCAAACATATGAGGCAAATAAATGTCATCTCAAGTTTTCTAAGGTCTCTTTAACTCTCTTCCCACTCCCTAAATCCCTGCACTTGTAGAGATGCTACTTTGGACCTCACGATCCTGATCCTTTGGAAACAAAATTTTGTTAAATTACAGGATGAATCTGGTCCTACTGTTACCATTTAGGGGTGCTGGATTCATTGTCTCCGTTCAGCAAAGAATTGAAAAACAGGACATAGAGATAGCAAGCAAGAAGTAGGTTTATTGAAAAGAGGCAGAGATAGACTTCCTTGAAGAGAAGGGGCGCCAGAGGTGGGAATCCAGTGTGGGAGTTTTGAGCTGTTCTTTTTAAGGTCTCTGGAATTTCCTCCTTTCCTTATCTCTTCCCTGTCCATGTGTTCCTTACTATTGATTGTTGCCCCCTCTCTCTCCATGCCTGTGTTTTAGTTGCTCTGTGGGATCCCCTACTTAGGAGTATGGACATGTCTGTCTAATTGGGTCCCCTGCTTGTGTCCACGAGCACTATCCTCAACCAGGAAGTAGACCTCATCAGAAGACCCTCTCCATGATCCTTTGTTCCCGGCCTTGTCCCCAGCCTCCTCACTTGCCATCTTGCTTTGGCTGCCTAAGCCCTTCTATATCTCTCTGACTATTATGTGAAGGAAAAACCCAAATAGCAGTGGTAGTCACAGATCACCGTCTCCACACGCACCTTTGTATAAACATTGGGCAAATAGGTGGGATTTGTGGGGTAGATAGAGTAAATCTTGGTATTATTGTATGGAAACGTGACTGCCCTTGGCTTTGTTCTTGTCTAAGCCCTTGGATAGTTCTGTATAGTGATGTAGGAATGTCAGTAACAAGTTTTACTGTAGTATTGGTTCTACAGACAGCAGGATTTAAGTTCTAGACCAGTTGTTTAACAAGAAGTTTGTTCATTTGTCCATATTGGGAGATTTGCACTCAGAACAAAGTCACCGTAGTCACAGGTCAAAAAAAAAAAAAAAATCTCAAATATCTATTTGCCTTCTAGTGCACCCAGGCCAATGGTTCTGCTGTTAGTGGGATAGAAAAAACAAACTTTGTTGACCTTTGACATCCTTTTGGAAACTAGTAAGGAAATAGCAACAATATTTTGGCAAGGCTGAGAACGGACTGGGAAGAGAAAAGCCAGCTTGCTTTTTCGCTTTGTGACTCTCTACAGCACACTAAAGAAGCATTTTGGAAGGAATATGGCAATCTTCTTAGCGTGAAAGTTCAAGATCTTACAGTTTTGTAATATCTTTTTCCTGTCAAGGACCAGATTCAGTTGACCTTTTGGATAATGCAGTTTTTGTTTGCTTTCAAATCTTAAGAAAAGATCTCTTGTATAACCTTTTGTTTTCTTTAGGAGTTAAAGAGTGTTACAGGAATGATAAAGGTTTATGGAAATAGGAAGAGCTCCACATTCAGATGTTTTTGTTTTACATCTCTTTTGAGTCAGGTAGCCCTGAGCCTCCTCATATGAATAAATTTAAGTCTTTGGTGTTGTTTTCTTCCTTCTTCTGCTTCTGTTTTAACATCCCCTACCTCCTTCCCCTCTCTAAGATCCAGAGTGCCCTTTTCTTGATCTCCTTGCCAGTGGCTTTCTCCTTTGGGCATTCAAGGGGAGGGAATGTGAATGATGAGACACAGGCTAGAATGAGCAATCCATGCACCTGAGGCATTGTGGAGGGCGAGTTTGATTTGAGAGATGATTCTAGTGGGGCATTGTGAGAAATAATAGGAAATGATTTTTATGATATGTCCACAGGATCTGCCAGTGGGTCTCACTACATATTCCTTCCTTCCTCACCTGATCCCAAAATTTAAGGTATTGGATTATCACTAACATCTTCTATTCTCTGGCATTCCTTTCTGTGGTTTTGTGGTATATGTCCTGGTGAGATAATTACAAACTGGTTTTATTATTCTCTAGTTGATCATGAATGCATTTATTGGTTACTTCTTTACTTTTTTCTCAATTCTTCGTGTTAGTCCCTTCTGTGCTTGCATCTGCATGAAAAATCTTAACACACACCTGCAGGTGCTCTCAGTTATAGCCAGCATCACTTTTGTGTTGGAAGGGGTATGATTTAAGAACTTAAAGCCAAGGGCTTATTAGTGTCCAGTCCATATTTTTACATTACTTAATTTTTTAAAAATTAAGTCTAAACTTAATGAGTTCCCTTAAATTTAAGTTAAACTATAAAACAACTTGAATGTTCATTTATTCATTCAACAAATATTTATTATATTCTGGGTGCTGGCATTGTGTAGGGACTGATTGACTTAGCCAATGAATGCTGTAAGTTAATTATACACCACTCTCTTTTACCTTTGGGGCTCTCAAACATCCTATTCTGAATGTCAAGTCAAATATAACCGTAGAGAAAGTCATCTCTCTCACTTCTTTAGAAATATATATATTTATATGGGTGGGATTCATGTTTATAATCCTATAATCTATAAAGTCTTACTATCAATAGACTGAAAACCTTTATATCTTTGTCTTAGTAATGGCCTATACCTGAGACTTATTAAAATAAATAATTCAAAACAAGAAGAAACATCCAATAATGACTTGATGTATTTTGAATGCCCACTCTACTGACAAAATATTAGCAAAAACCAACAGTCCAATGATAAGGAATGGTCAATTAAAATATGACAGCTCTGCTTTGTAGAATGTTGAGCAGCTATTGAAATGAGAACTATGTGACAGATTATGCTACAACCTTGGAAAATGTTTATAATGTTGTTAATACTCTGATTCCCCATAAAACAGACTCTAAGATGGAGATTTATACTCAGAAAGACTATTGGACAGTGTTATTGGGATCAATAATCCAACCAGGCAAATCTCACCAGGTTTAAAGGCCTGAGAATGATCCTTTGTGGTTCTCAGCTTCACTGAGTCATCCTTTTTCCCATGAAAATTAGCATGTGTCTGTACCTGAGTGGTTTCACCAGAACTTAAAAAAAGTAGATGTGGCAGAAGAAGTTAAATTGCACTCTTAATATCATTACAGTAAAGGTTTCAGCTGATCTCTTCAGAACTGCCCCTGAAGAAGGCAAGAAAGTTGAGCCCTTGTTCCATAATTCTCTCTCCCAAACCAGTTGTCTTTGGCTGCAGGCTGCCCTGGGGCCAGGCAGTCCTCTTCAGTTGAAGGCAGTCTCAGAGCAGGACTCAGTGAGGGTCAACAGCTGCAAACACTCGTGGCTTCGTTGAGCATCCTGGACACAAAGTGTTAGTGTACATTATGAGCAGTATGAATCCGACTATGTAAAATATGCGTGGGTATGTACAAAAACAGGAAGGGGACACAGAAAGAATGAACAAAGCTGTGCTACAAAAGTGGGAGAACTTGTAAGAACTCATTGCCAAATAAACAGTGAAACCAGATTATAGTTGAATTTGTGTGTATATGGTGTCCTCCAAAAGATAATCCTTTTGTGGTTAATTTTGCATATCTCAGACTTTCCCATTGGTTCTCTTGGTGTAATTTGTCAGGGTGTGATAATGATAGCTCAGTGTTCTGTCAGATCTACTTTGGGATTGTCACAAATAACAATAGTTGCTTTGCTTAGGGCACTAACTTCAGCCATTCCTAGGGCAGACTCACCCTGGATGCTAATGAGGCAGTGATTTTGAGTTGTTCTCCACATATGCACTGAAACTTACTTTCAAGTCCTAAACTGCTTCTTTACCCAGCCCAGCATCTTAAAAATGCATGATAAAAGAAGGTGGGCATGAAAAATATGGATGGCACAGGGCAAAGAAATCGAACAAGAGACTGAAAAACAGTTTGAAATGTACACTCTAGTAAGGAGGAATAAATATAGATACCTGTTTTCCCATGTGAAAGCACATACACACAAAGACTATAAACCCTGACATAGAATTTCTCAGATAGTTCCCCTTATCTCAAGTAGATTTTCTATGTATCTATTGATTTCTTGTTTCCTTCCAAAGCATAACTTGTAATGTCCTTTCAAATCACATATTATGTGGTTTTTCTAATGTACCTTTAATATATCTATTTCAAAAAGTCTTTAGTGTTACCTTTAATGCATTTTGAATTAGTTCTTTGAAAATGTAAGATGAGAAGGCAAAGGAGAACATGAGAGATATTTTCAGGCACTTTAAAGGACTTCAGTGAAGAGAAGAGGTAGGTTTGTTCAAATCATCATAGAGGATGTAACAGTGGACTACAAGTTATAGGAATAGGTTTTGCCTCAAATAGAAGATGAAGGAACTTTGTAATTTCTAGACATACTCAGGATTGGAAGAGCAGGCCTTATAAACTGCTCATCCCAGTTGGTATTTAAGTATAAGAATTATGACTGTGAATGGGGACCACTGTACTGTCTTTTGAGGCAGAATGGTCTGGGTTATCTGTGAAGTTCCAGAGCTCTTGATGGCTTCATGCATTGATGTGATGCAAAATGGCATATTCCCAAATTACCTTTTAAGTAAATATGTACATGATTACATGCCATTGTTCTCTGAAAATATGGGAGTACTGGAATTGTTTGCTTGTGAACACCATGAGATGCTGTCATTATGCCACTGTAATTGCTCCATCATGGACTCATGATAATGCATTTATTTCTTTTATGCTTAAATTCTGATGCCTTTTGGCCAATGAAACATATTTTAGGACTTTGGTGGCTAGGTATTAATTACCTAATTCAATATGGAAATTATTAAAAAATTTCAGATTCTCACCAGTTTTGTTTCTTTTTATTTAAAAAAATTGTTTTTCAGTTGTAGACAGATACAATACCTTTATTGTATTTATTTCTTTTTTTTTATGTGGTGCTGAGAATTGAACCCAGTACCTCACACATGCAAGGCAAATGCTCTACCATCTGAGCCATAATCCCAGCCCTTCTTTGTTTTTAAATATTTTTTTAGTTGTAGATGGTCACAATAGCTTTATTTTATCTATTTATTTTTATGTGGTGCTGAGGATCGAACCCAATGCCTTATATGTGCAAGGCAAGCGCTCTGCCACTGAGCCACAACCCCAGCCCAGTTTTGTTTCTTTACTACAGCAAAACTTTTATTCCACAAGTTAACCTTCTTTGTACAAACTGGACAGTGTCATGGCTCCCAAGACTTGGTTGGAGACTTTGAGGAGGGCTAATTACAGTTTAGCAATTTTAATAGGCCTAACAATCAGAAGACTTAGCAGTGTTTAACAGCTCTGAGTAAGCCCTCTGAGAATTCATCCATGTGGAAATTACATTCTCCTGTAGCCAGGACTATGGCTTCCAATTTGAACAGGGCCAGTCATCGGCAGCAGAAGCCAGAATATCTATATTTGCATAGCAATCTCCTCTTTTACCTTCTCAACTAGCAGGTAAAAGACTGGTAAAATTTAGATATGGGAAATGATGAGAGTCTTTATCTGTAGGGAGCTTCCAAAGCCTGAGAGCCACTGTCACATTTTCACAATGTGGCAGATTGCATTTCAGAATCAAGGCCCTGGTGTGGGAACACAGCTGAGGCAGGTGCTTCTGCAGCACATCTTTGTAATTAGCATATGTCTGTGAGTTCTTTTACTCTGCAGCACACTGCTGTGAGGCTTCTGGCTTGGTGTCTTCAACAGAAACTCGCCAGGGTTCTAGGAAGTATGATGAACCTTTGTCACCTAATAGGTGACCAGAAATAAATAGCAAGCATAGCATGGAGCTCTGATAAGGCTACCTGATTCTGTGTTGATGCCCTGAGTCTGTCTATCTTTTAGTCCTCTGTACCTGTGGCTATTTGTTGGCAGAGGAACAAGAATTCATCAAATACTGTTGTGGTTTGGATATATGATATCCTCCCAAAAGCTTACATGTAGGACAGTACAAGAATGTTCAGAGGTGAAATGATTATGAGAGCTGCAACCTAATCAGTGGGTTACTCCACTTGAATGAATTAATTGGATAGTAACTGTAGGAAGGCAGAGTATGGTTGGAGGAAATATGTCACTGGGGGTGTGCCTTTGGGGTTTCTATTATTTCTACAGTGAGCAGAACTCTCTGCATCCTGGTGGCCGTGTCCTACCTGCTTTCCTCCACCATGCTCTTTCTCCATGATGTTCTGCCTCACCTGAGGCCCAGAACTATGGAGTCAGCCAACCATGAACTGAACCTCTGAATCAGAGAGCCAAAATAAACTTTTCCTTTTGTAAGTTGTCAGGTATTTTGGTCACAGTCATGCAAAGTTGACTAAAACAAATACTATGCATTCACATCATTAAATCGGTCATTTGGCTTAACTTGGTGAACCTTGAGTAAAAAAGGCTTATCAGAGAACATTGAAGGTAAAAAGCAGCAACGGAACAAAAAGCATGCACACCTACATGAGTGTATGTCTACTATTATATATTTTGTAATATATGCCTCACCTGTGATACATATTTATAATGGACATATAGTCAGTCACCCAACTGAATTTCTTTGTCCATTTGTTAATTGATTTTCTTTCAAAAGATCCATTACAGGGGCTGGGGTTGTGGCTCAGTGGTAGAACGCTTGCCTAGCATGCACAAGGCACTGCGTTCAATCCTCAGCACAACATAAATGTAAAATAAAGATATTGTGTCCACCTAAAACTTAAAAATAAAGATTTTTTTAAAAAAGATCCATTATGGACAAGAAATTGTGCCATGATTAAGATTACAATGGTGGTCTTCATTTGGTTTCTCAAAAACTCCCTGTTTCTCTTCTGGGATGTTTGAACATATGTTCTTTGATCTGGAATGATTCTTTCCTTCCCTAATTAATTCTTACTTACCCTTGAAAAGTGTCATTTTAAAAAAGAAACATTCTTTGACTCAATAGATTACATAATGGTCCTGTCATATGCTCTTATATTATTCTGCCCCTTATCATCATATCACCCATTGTCATGTGTATTTATTCGTACACTTGTTGGATTATGTATACAATAATTGGATTATATTATTTGTCACATAGCTCAATAAGAGTAAGGCCCATTTCCATTCCAATCACCCTTGTTTCCTCATTGTTCAGCGCAGAAATGGATAGAGATTTTTTTGTTTTGTTTTCAATACAGGAATAAACAAATGATGAACAGAATATAACAAACCACTACCTATTGTGTAATAAGTTCTAGAATGTGAGTAATCATAAGGTTCTTTGGAAGCCTAAAAAGTACAGACAACTAAGTCATAGACTGTCAAGTACAGCATTCTGGAGGAATTTAGGTGCAAGATGAAAGCAAGCAGATAACTAACTGGGGTAGCTAGAACAATAGCCTTCTAGTTAAACTAAACAAAATACAAACCCAGCATGTACAAAGCCTATAAATAAGAGAGAGGAAGTTGAACATGTTCAGGAATCTCCAAGTAGTTTTAGATGGCTGGTATAGAGATGTAAAGTGGGGGAATAAAAGAGATGGGGATGGATGAAGCTGAAACAAGTAAAGGCTTCATCAAGTCCTGTTAAGTTTGAATTTATTTTGAAGGCAGTAGTCACTGGTGGGGTTTCGGCAGAGAAATAATAAGACATGATACAGAAAGAGTGTATGGAGAATGGGTTGGAGAGATATTGGGAGAAAGCAGAAAAGTCAGCTAGGAGACTGATGAAATAATTTTATGCTTTTGCTCATGGTGGCCTAAAGCAAAGTAGTAATATAGGATAAAGAAACTAGCAGAACATCAGGGGTGCTGTACCATGCACCCATGTAAACATATCCACACAAGTGTGTGTGACACACACACACACTTTGTTTTTACAAAATAGAATTATATTCTCATTGTTATGATAGTTTTAACTTAGCTTTTTATATCATACAAAATCAAATAGGCTTTTATGTCTTTTTATATGTTTGCTTATTTTGGTTAAGGAATACGTGGAATCTCAGATTTTCTTCTAAAAGTTTGTCTTTTGCATTTTATGTAAGCTTGATCTAAAATTTGATTTTGTTTAAGGTATGAGATGGGACTTGATTTTATTACTTACCATTTGGTTAGTGTCACATATTAAATAAACCATCCTTTTCCCATTGAATTGAAATAATATTTTGTACTATATTGAAATGACCATATACCCAAATTTATTTCAGCAAAAGATATCATTTTACTTTTTTTCCCAATGTGTATACTAATTATTTTAATATCTGACAGCACTTGCAAGAATCTTCGAGATAATATTAAATAATAATGGTGACGTCAAGCATACTTATCTGATTTTTTTTAATTGAAATGTGTTCAGTCTTTTATTATTTAGAATAAGCTTTGATTCTGGTTTTGGAAAATAGTTTTTTTATATTTGAGCAATTTCTTTTTATCTATTTTACTCAAAATTTTTATTATGATTATTTTTTGAATCTAAGACTTTTCTCAATCTACTGATATGATCTTTTATTTTCTTATTTATTAATGTAATAATTTATGTTGATAGATTTTCTACTGTTGAACTAGGTTTTCTTTTCTGATATAAACATTACTTGGACATGATATATCATCCCTGTATAAACTGCTAGATTCTATCTGCTTCTATTTTAGGAAATATTCATTAGAGAAGTTGGTCCTAGTATAGTATAACAGATGTTGACAGATTTTATGTGGGTTTAATATAAAAAAAAAGAGTAGTACAAAGTTATGTGTATGGCCAGAAGACACATAAATAACTTTAGATTATTGTTTTTTAATGTGTAGCCAGAATTGGATTGTCCATTTTTTTCTTGGTTCAATTTTGGTCACTTAGTTTTGTAAGTTACAGATTTATATTACATTATATATTCATTTGCAGAAAGTTACATGGTTCTTTTCTGATTCTCCTGTTTTTTTCTCAATGTGTGCCTTTTTTCTCATTCTTGTTTAGTGTATTTTTCTTTCTAAATTTTAGGTTTATCTATTTTCACTTTCTAATTTTTTCTTAAGCTCAACATAAATTTCTTAATTTGGAAACTATTTACTTATTTATTTTTGTAGCTGAAAACATTTACAACATACATTTCTCTTTGCACAGTTTTTGTTGTGCCTTAGAGGATTTTTCCATGATTTAGATTCCTTGTCATTGATTTCTAGAAGTTAAATTTGAAGATTTCATTTCTCTTTAAATCCAGGGAGTATATTCCTAACTCCCAACTGGATAAGATTTTCTTGTCATCTTCTTGTTATTTGTAAGTGTTTATTTTTTATTGCTATTAGAAATTGTGATATGAATAGTCTTTACTTAAAATATATTATGGGATTTTTGTGGCCAACTATTTGAGAAGTTTTTGTTGTCTCTTTTTATATGTACAACACATACATTCTATGCATATGTACATATATGTGCTTTGAGTTAGTTGCTTTCATTCTTAATTATGACTTCATTTTTTCCTGAATTTACTATTTTATGAGTTTTTGTTGTTATTGTTAATATTTACTTAATTTCTCTGTAACTGTTCTTTATATCTTTGATCTTTTTGATTCTGAAAAAGGCATCAAAAACATTTTCCACTAAAATTTTATTTTGATTGCATTTTCTTTTATTATTTTGTTGTACACATTTTTATCTTATTTCCCTATGATTTCACTTTTTTATCTGTTAGATGCATCTGATCCTCAGAGGTTTATTAAAGTTTCCCACTATAATAATAATTGTATGGCATTCTTTCTTTTCTTATTTTCAGTGTATATTGAAATATGAATTCTTATAATTTTTTTTTTAAAATAGAGCTTTATAGTTATACATAGTAGTTGGGATCATCTTGGAAAACTCATACATGGAATTTTATTTCAGTTAATTAATTATTATATTTGAATACTAATAGTGCTATATTAGTAACTCAATAGTATTATGTTTTTAGTATATATTGAAATATAACTCATGTCATACAATTCATGCATTTAATGTATAAGATTCATAGTTCTAGAATATTCATAAAATTGGGCTAACATCACTAAATTGACTTTCATTTTTTCTATTTGTTCTTTTTAGTTATACGTGACAGTAGAATGTATTTTGACATACATACATGGAGTATAACTTCCCATTCTTGTGGTTTTACATGTTGTGGAGTTTCACTGGTCGTGTATTCATATATGAATATAGGAAAGTTATGTCTGATTCATTCTACTGTCTTTCCTATTTCCATCCCCTCCTTCCCTTCATTCCCCTTTGTCTGATCCAATGAACTGCAGTTGACGTTGAACATTTTCATTACTCCAAAAGTAATGCTATACACATTCGCAGTCAGTTTCTGATTGTTTTTCTTTATACTTAGCTGCAACGTTGCTTGGTTTATGTCTCTATCTTAGGTCTTCTTTGTAAATTGTGATTTTGTTGTACAATGTCATAAGTTCATCTAGTTAAGCACTTCTCTTAATCTACCTTGTTGGTATTACATTTGCTCTTCCATTCCTTCTTTTTCTCCTTGTGGTTTCTTGGAATTCTTTGTCTACTGATTCATTTTTGGCCTTTTGTTTTCAATCGCCCTTTATAAATGCAATTCTTGTGGAGGGAGTGAGTTGATCTTCATGAATGGAGTGATGTATTTCTTTACATTTACTGAAATGTGATTTTCTTCCATTTTTATTTACAATAATTATTTATTTTACCTAGTTTTATCTTTCCACTATTTTTGATTTTTTTAAAAATATTTTTATTTGTAGATGGACATAATACCTTTATTTTATTTATTTTTATGTGGTACTGAGAATTGAACCCAGTGCCTCACAGGTGCTAGGCAAGTGCTCTACCACTGGGTTGCAACCCAGCCTCATATTTTTGAATTTTTTTCATCTTTGTAATTTGAAAATTCAACTCTAATTTCAGATTTAATTATTGGCTATCTTCCTTTTTCTTTAACAAAAATTAGACCTGTGGCTTTTTTATTATTTTAAAACAAGATATTGGTTATATCCCTAATAAGACTGTGTTTTTTCTTAAACTTCCAAGAATCTCATTAAGAAAAGACCATTGGAATATATTTGCTTTTTTCCTTTCTACTCCCTCCTGTATCTTCCCAGACCTCCAACTCCTGAATTTTACTTAGATTGTTTGGTTCATGATAATGAATAAAACTTACTTTGATATAGTTCAGTAGTTTTTTCTCTCTTTGGTTATCTTTATTTAACATTACAAATGTCTGTATATCATTATCCATAATATATGAACAATATATATGTAATGTATGGATGAACATGTTACATGTTCACTTTTATCACACATATCTATATGGATGTATATGTGTACATATGTTGGTGAATATGCGTGTGTCCATGTGTATGTTGCAGGGTTCACTTGTCATCAGTGTATCTACTTTCCCCATATTCTCTCTTCTGGATTCCTCCAGTCCTCTGTTCTGATCACTTCTTTGGTTATAGTGTTTTCTCTGTTATTTTTCTCAGAAGTTTCACTGAGTGGTAGATTCTCTGAATCTTTGCCATATGTCTTTGTTGGATAACAATCTCAGATTGCAGTTCTGCCTTTTTTTCTTCTTTTATTTTTTTAAAAATTATTTATTTATTCTAATTAGGTATATATGACAGCAGAGTGCATTTTGATTCATTGTACACAATTGCAGTACACCTTTTCGTTTCTCTGGTTGTACACGATGTAGTGTTGCACCATATGTACAGTACATAGGGTTACGATGTCCATCTCATTCCACCCTCTTTCTTGCCCTCATTCCCCCTCTTTTCCCCTCCCTCCCCTTTGCCTAATTACAGTTCCTCCATGTTTTTCATGCCCTCCCCCCGTCCGTTATGGTTCAGCATCCACTTATCAGAGAGAACATTCAACCTTTGTTTTTTGGGGATTGGCTTACTTTGCTTCACATGATATTCTCCAACTCCATCCATTTACCTGCTAATACCATAATTTTATTTTTTTATTATAATGCTGAGTAATATTCCATCATGTATATATACCACAGTTTCTTCATCCATCCATCTATTGAAGGGCATCTAGGTTGGTTCCATAGATCATCAAATATATGAAAAAATGTTCAACATATCTAGTAATTCGAGAATGCAAACTATTCTAAGATTTCATCTCACACCAGTCAGAATGGCAGTTATCAAGAATACAGACAACAAGTGTTGGAAAGGATGTGGGGGAAAAGGCACACTCTTACATTGCTGGTGGGACTGCAAATTGGTGCAACCAATCTGGAAAGCAGTAGGAGATTCCTTAGAAAACTTGGAATGGAACCACCATTTGACCCAGCTATCCCACTCCTCAGTCTATACTCAAAGGACTTAAAATCAACATACTATAGTAATGCAGCCACATTAATGTTTATAGCAGCTCAATCGACCATTATCTTTCTTCCAGTCTCTTTATTTCTACTCTTTCAGGAATTTAACCACATGTTCTTAGGGGGCTGTGGGTGTGTGTGCACATGTATGTACATGTTTCTTATCAATCCTGGCTGAACTTATGCATTTGCCATCTATAGATTTAGGATTTTCTAAGTCAGGGGAAATTCTTTTCATAATTCATCTAGTTATAGCCCTTCCTCTATTAGTTTCTTTTTCTCATTCTACATCATACTGTTTTTAGAAGTTGTACTTTTCTTGAGTTCTTCCTCATCTATTCATAGTCAACAGAAGGATCACACTTCCAGAGACTATTTGCTATTTTTTAAGAAAGGCATAGATGTGTGTTTTGGGATTTGGAAGGGAGGAGTAGAAATTGATTGTACTGGAGTGTATTTTGATGATGTTCCCTTTTTAGTTGTAGTTGCTGGGTGAAAAAAATTTTCTAGAGTAATTAGATAAGGTCAGCTTCACCTTTATTATGACACATTTCTTATTATTAAAATTTATATACTATGTATATTTTAAAACATGTCATAACAGATTTTCAGAGTTACAGACTGTGAACTTAAGCATCATAAATAATTTTGTTTCTGAAGCATGTAATATATATTACATATATACCTATTCTTTTGTGTGTATCCAAGAATTAATCTTAGATACTTTAGAGAATTTTCCCTTATGCTTAGCAAATTATTTTTAGCTTAAAGATATTAAATAATTTGTTTTTAAAACATGAATGTGTGTTCTTTCATTTGCAAGGCATTACAGAATTTAAAAACGATAACAATTTATGTTTATGTATACTTTAAAATAAATGAATATGCCATATTCTTTTGTGCAGAGATACTACTAATTCAGTAAAGGGAGGAGAATAATAGCAAATCATTGTTTTAACCCTTTACAGATTGAAAATGATAAGAACTTTTTTTAAACTATTATATCAACACTTTGGCTTACTGAGGTATAATGTAATCTGAAACTATAAAAGTTTTTTTCTCACACCAATGAAGATTCAAATGAGCCTATATAGCAGATGAGAATCAAAGCAATTTCTCTTGAATTTATAATTTGAGTGGTGGGATTTCTTTTCAGCATTCTTCTTTGTTATTATTTAGATGTATAATTCTTACCCTTAAATCTCTGGAAGATGGAAACTAACTTCTGTAATTCTTTATAAATTGGAATGGCACTAGGGTAATATTGTTACAACAGTGTTGTCTGTGTTTCAAATTTATTTAACAAAAGCCTTATAATCTTGCTGGATTTAATTATCTCCCTAAAAAGATAATCATCTTCTTAAAATATCAAAATGTCTTTAAGTTTGAACTTTTGATACACTTTAGCTTGAGTTAATATCACTTAGATATTTGGTCGATGAACTTACACAGCATCAAAAAGCAATTAGTAGAATGTCTCCAGTTCACACAGTGGGTAGTTGGTAGATGTTTCCTTCCTTCTTTGGAGTTTAAGAAATCAAAGGTATACCTCCTGCTGTGTTATTTTCCCACATTAGTGTGGACTGAGCTCTTTGCTGGGTGATCAGGACTGTCTTGGACCAGAAAGACACTATTTCCCTCTTACAGAACTTCTCCCAGAATATCCATGATCCTACTTAGTGCCTTTTCTGTCTATTCCTTTAGTTCTCAATGAAGGTAGCATTTCCCTAAATATGGAGGTCATTTTAATTTACAATTTTATAAAGTATTTTTAGTCTTCAAATAGTACTAATGATTTAGCCCAAAGCTAATATTTCTGTTTCTTTACCTGCCATATTGTCCTTACCCCATCACACTCATCCTAACCTCTCCATTGAAACTGCTGTCAAGGGTCCCTAAAGATCTGACAGATCTGTTGACTGACTTCTGTCCTTCTCTTACTTGAGTTTGTGGCATTTGATAACTGTTGATCATTTCCTCTTACTCCTGTGGACATCAGTGATACATTAACATCCAGACAGTATTTATCAAGCAAGGCAGATTATATAACAGTAAACAAGAAATGCATTTTTCCCTACATAGAAGTTTTATTCTCATGATGTTGTGCTTATTACGAGAGTTAGTATTAGACCATCTGAGACCTAGCTCTGACACCTACTGTTGTGTCAACTTAAATACATTTCTTAACAGTCTTCACCTGTAAATAGTAACATTACAAATACCAGCATAGTAATTTCAAAAAGCATTAAATAATCTCTGAAAATATTTAGCACACTGCTTGGCATTCTTTACATTCTTAGGGGGGCAGCCTAAGTCTGTCAATTTACTCCTTTTTTGAAGACATTATGTCATCTCTTTGGCTGGTGTTCTTTACTCTAGCCTTGGCAATCTCAAGTCCCACTTTTGCAATGCTGATTGCACTTCTGCCTGCCAGCCATTAAACACTGACTACTGTTCTTCCCTGACATACTGGCTTCCCACCTCCCTCCTTCCTCCATACTCCATTAGAGGTCATCTGCTGAGGCCTCTTCACTTCCTGGTCAGGTTTTGAACACCTGCTTTTTCTCCCAGTCTCTTTTCAAACATTTCCGCAAGCAGAGGCAGACACTGTTTCTTTGCATTTCTTTAGGTCCCTACGCATATCTGTCATAACACAGTCAAGTGTAATCTGCAGGGGACCATGAGAGAAAAGAAAGTGTCTATTTGTCTTGGTATTCTTAGATGTGGCACAACTGTGACCTTAAAATATAGATAATATTTATCAAACAAATACTTAGATGAATGCTTACTTTCTATGAAAGGACACTGTTCTCTATGTGCCAGGTATTGTGCTAGTTACTGTTAGATATGCAGCATCAATAGGACAAGGTCATTGTCTTCAAGAAAGGCACACTCCAAGGCAGGATGGGATAGCCGATGAGAGATAACACCCATAGCAGCAAGGAGCATTCTATTTCATTCAGAGGTATGGGATGTTAGCATTTAGACTAATCATCTTCTTAAAAGAGGTGAATTAACAGTAATTTAAAATTTGGACTTTTTACTTACCCATTAATAAGAGCAGTTTTATTATGACTTCTGCCTCTTGAGGAAATGTATTCTCGTAGACCCAAATGTCAAGCTGTCATAGCATCTTGTGATAGGAAGAGATGAGCATTGTCTATATGTTTCAAGTGATTTACTGTAAGTAGGGGTTTGCGTCAATCGTAGGTGGAATCTTGGGAGGTAGAACTTTAGCAGTTATCTGAGCTAAACCACTTTGTGCTTCTGATTTTTGAGATAAGGTTTAAAATGGAAGTTTTGGCTACTCATTTGTAGTATATTTGCAGAAGTTGAAGTGATCTTTCCCTACCTTTAATTTTTTAAACTCTAAGAATTTTTTCTTCTTTTCTGGTCTAATGCAGTTTAACAATTGTGGGAATGAAAATCTTCATTAGTTAATTGAATATTGTGATTTATATAGAATTATTATGAACAGTATTTGAGTATAATATTCAAAACAAGTCAGCTTTTCTTTAGTGAAACAAAAGTCATCTTAGCATCATGGTGCACTATAGTGACATCATTTGAAAATTAATAGTCATTATATCTTAAAGTACAGAGGTGATTTAAAAAAAGTATGAGTTTATTTTGAAATAATTTCAAGTTTACAGAGAAGAAAATGCAAGTACAGTACAAATCATGCTCTTTTCTGAGCCACTTGCTTCATTACCACTGAATGCTGTGGTATGCAGTTCCCGGAAATGAGGACATCCCTACATTGAACCATCAAGGTAGGGGATTTAACTTTGTCCAGAGGGCATTTTTAAAGCAGCAAGGTTTTTTAGTTGATAAAGTGCTGCATATGAGGTAGTTTTTATTTTGTTGCCTCTGGTAATTTCTTTACTGGTTGTTTTTTTGAATATTATTTGAGTTCTGGCACTGAGGATAGAACATGAACTTACTGTGTTGTCTTTATATCTGTGTTCTTCACTTAAGAACTGTGAGGACATTTTCACAGTTATGAGAAATGCCAGTTAGAAGCAATTCTTTTTCTCTTCTGTGCTTATAGACCCTATGTACTTAGAAGACACAATTCTTCAAAATTTTGAAGCAATCTATGGAATGTTTTCAGTGGTATGTAAAATATTGTAGTTCAGCAAAGATCAATCAGATTCTAGGGATGCTTATTCTGAATTTAGTTTTTAAGAAGAATTTCATAATTAGAAAATTTCTTTTTTTTTTTTTAATTTTTTATTGTGGGTTGTTCAAAACATTACAAATTTCTTGACATATCATATTCCACACTTTGATTCAAGTGGGTTATGAACTCCCACCTTCACCCCATACACAGATTGCAGAATCACATCAGTTACACATCCATTGATTTACA
>NW_026000242.1:16527773-16606785 GCF_001458135.2 Marmota marmota marmota
CTGTTCAGCCGTGGGCCACTGGGCCTTTTCTGCCGGTGGTCACCGTTCCGCCTACCTGGCAGGCGCTGGGGGTGGGGGGCGGCTCTGCCCCTCAGCAGGCCGCTGGGCCTGCTCTGTGGATGGTCACAGTTCCCTCTACCTTGCCAGCGCAGGGGGAGGGGCTAGAAAATTTCACAGCAACAAAGGATACCACCACTGAATGTGGCCATAACTAATTTGTTCATGTTAGAATTTTTTAGTTATCACATAGTGATGGTGACATAGGATTTGACATAGAAAGAAGTATTAGTGAAAGAGATGAGAGTGAATTTTCAGACATGTAGTAATCATACTAGGAGACTCTGGTTTGATAAGCTAAAAACAATGAGAGTTTTAGGAGGAACAATTGATCAGTAGTGTCAAATTAAAGGAAAAACAATAAACAAGGTCAAATAGGATAAGGACGAAACAGCATATGTTGGTTTAGATAATTTTGAAAGCAGTTCCACCAGAGCAGGAGCCAAGTTGCAGATCATCCATCTTGCTTCTTTCTTCCACACTAGAGAACTGGGCAGATAAGTGCTATTATTATCAACTCTGGCTGGTGTTATTGTTAGTAAATGCAGCATATGTTGAATAGCAATCTTGTAACATGGCAGTGTAGACTGAGTAGTGATGTTTTTATCATAATAGGTGGCTTTCTTAGCTAGCCTTGAACATCAAATCTATGAAACTGAAATAAATGTGAAATGCTTCTTAATATAGGGACTCCTTACGTAGGTTTCTACTTATTTTCATTTCACATGGATTTTGAGGAAAATCTATGAATTGTAAATTTGAAATCTTACCTTGACTACCATACTTTTAGAATCTATAGTAAGTTCTCAACAAATACTTGATGTATTCTGAATTTATTTTAAAAATAGTTTTATTGATTGTAATACTGCCACACTTCTGGATGGAAGGAACACTCAAGAAATAATAAAGATAGAAATAGGAAAACAAGCCATAGACAGTGTCAATTTTTCTGCATTCTAACGGGGCACTAGTAAAGTGTCCTGTCTTCCCAGTCCAGCCTTGATTCTCAGGACTTCCTTATAAGACGGAATAGAGTGGACAAGAAAAGATGAAAATGAAACTACACATACTAATTTCAACCAAACTCAAGAAGAAGTAATGGAGTGACTGTATAGAAGCTGTCTTTAGCATACAGATTCTTTCTAAGTGTTGAACTTCTCTTTGGACCATAAATTTCTACTATTTTTTCCTTAGATCATTCTCAACAGTGAATTTCATATGGTCACTTGTGATCCTGCTTCTGATTACTCTACAATACATTGTGTGTATTTATTTATTTATACTTATTATAATTCTAGTAGTAAAAGTAGAGTTCCTTTTGCTGGGTTATCAAAGAATGAGTATGTACTGACAATGACTCTGTTTCTGTGTAGTCAAATTCCTACTATACTTTTGACTGCTCTTAGTTTTGTGGTTGAAAGAATGCAAATCATTCCAAGTTCTGTCATTTAAAATTTCTTGTTTTCTCTGTCCCTAAGGTCTAACTGACCTGCTGGACTTTTCCTGAGGTTGCTAACATAAACCTTTCATTTCCACCTGATAACTTGATACCTTTTCCTATTCATCTATTAGATTCCCTTTGAGTTGATTTTTTTCCCACTTAATGAGTACATTATACTGTGCAATAAATGGTAGTATGGGTGATATATGGACATAATATAGAGACAACTTGGGTATTCTGTAAAGACTAGGGAAATCATTAAGAAAAATAAAAAATGTTATTTGTGATATTTATAGCAACTGGAACAGGTTATTAAAGACAAAAAGGAACAAGTAGATTAGTAGCATTTAAAAACTTTATGCTTTGGGAGTTAGGAGGAAGAAAGAGATAAGTAGGAGTTGCACAGTGGAGTTTTAGGGCAGGGAAACTACTCTGCATGATACTATAATGTCAGCATTAATAGAATTTATGGCATGGTAAACCCCAATGTAAACTATAGACTTTGAGTGATGACTGTGGGTCAATGTAAGTTTATTTTTTGTAACAAATGTACCACTCTGGTGGAGCATGCTACTGGGGGGCGGGGAAGCTATGCCTGTGAGGGGCAGAGGGTACAGTGAACAATGTACTTTCCACTCAATTTTGTCATGGACCTAAAACTAGTTTAAAATGCAGTCTATTTAAAAACAAACAAACAAACAACAAACAAAAAACATACAGATAAAAAACCTCAAACATGTTCAATTCTCACTAATATCTTAGAAGCATCCAAAAGATGAACTATAATTTACTTTTTCTGATTCATATGAATGAGCTAACCTGTATGGGAAAATGTCTGCCCAAGGAAAATGTCTTTCTTGCTTCACTTACTATCGACCTCTTTTGAGAAGCATTTTAAAAGCTATAATCTAATTTTTTTTATTCTACTTTCTTAACATTTGCTTCTCATTTTCTTTCAGGTTTGAAGTTTGAGGAAATTCAAGAAAGATTTGGAGAGGAGTTCTTTAAAATATGCTTTGATGAGAATGAGAGAGTCCTTCGAGCTGTAGGTGGTACATTACAGGACTTTTTTAATGGCTTTGATGCTTTGTTGGAACACATTAGAACTTCTTTTGGAAAACAGGCCACTCTGGAATCACCATCTTTCCTATGCAAAGAGCTCCCTGAAGGTACTCTTATGCTCCACTACTTCCACCCTCATCATGTGGTGGGGTTTGCAATGCTGGGGATGATTAAGGCTGCAGGAAAGAAGATCTATCGCCAGGATGTGGAAGTGGAACAGGTTGCAAACGAGAAGCTGTGCTCTGATGGTTCAAACCCAGGCAATTGTAGCTGTCTTACTTTCCTTATCAAAGAATGTGAAAATACTAACATCACGAAGAACCTTCCACAGGGAACCTCCCAAGTTCCTGCAGACCTCAGAATTAGCATCAACACCTTCTGCAGAGCCTTCCCTTTCCACCTGATGTTTGACCCCAACATGTCAGTCCTTCAGCTGGGAGAAGGCTTAAGGAAACAACTTCGATGTGACACTCACAAAGTGCTCAGGTTTGAGGACTGCTTTGAGATTGTTTCTCCAAAAGTCAATGCTACCTTTGAGAGAGTTCTGCTGCGACTGTCCACCCCATTTGTGATTAGGACCAAACCTGAGGCTTCTGGCACTGAAAATAAAGAAAAGGTAAGTGGATACGGACTTGATATCGGTGAGGGGAACCATGGAATGGATAATTATTTCAATAAATTACATGCTGGCTATACTTGTAATTATTTAGGCAAGAGAGCTTTAAGTGCCATTTAGAAGATTACTGGTCCCTTGATGTATGTAAGAAGATTTGGCCCTATTCCCAGCCATTTTGCATAGTGTCTGCCTCATTCATTAATTTATTTCAGCACATAAAAAGGAGACATTTATTAATACTAGGCATAGCAATTACAAAAATGATAGGACTCACTAAAAATCTAATATTTTACATTCATGAATTTTTTTCACTGATTGAAGTCAAACCGTGAGAGAAATAGTGATACTGATTTCAGCATTGCAGGGTTTGATTGCCTTATCTGGAAATAAATATAGGTTAAAAAGTCAGCTATACTATGAATCTGTTCTTTTCTAAATTTCATAATCTAGGAACATCTAATACATATCCTACTTTTGTCTTAGTGTACAAAATAATGTTCCCCATAGGTTGGAAATTGACTGTCTAAAAACTTCTCTTTAACTAAATTTTAGTATTGAAATAGGTTCATTCCTTTAGAATGTGTTCATTCCTTGAGAAGATTCAGAGAATATTAGTATTCCATACTCATGTTCTACTAAAATGCAGTTCTCTTAGGCTTTCATCTTATATCCAAGTATTTTGTGGAAGTTATTGGTTATTAGAAATTAATAGGTTGCTATGGCTAAAAGAAGGAAAAATTTCAGAAATAATGAAAAACTCAGTAAGTGAATAATCTACTACACATATTCTGGATTGTCTGCAATAATAATTAATGAAAAAATAGGATCCTGAAAGTGGAGTCAAATATGTTTTTGAGGATTTTGTACAGTATTAGTTTCATAGTTAACTTTATAATTTTGAAGTTCAATGGAAACCTTTTAAAGTATCTGAGAAAGATGGAATGATCCTTAAGTATTCCCTCTGAATAAGTGATTTAGGAAAATCATTCAGTAATATTTTTATTATATAAATCCAGGGATTAGAAATCATCTAAGGATAGACCTGGATTTGATACATTTGGATATTTTAGTGTGAATGAATTATTATTGTTCTTATTCGATCACAGAAAGATTTTTTTAATTTTTTGTTTTTTTAGTAGTACTGGGGATTGAACTCAGGGGCACTTTACATCTGAGTTATACCCCTAGTCCTTTTTAGTTTTTATTTTGAAACAGGGTCTTGCTAAGTTTTCCAGTCTGGCCTCAAAGTTATGATCCTCCTGCCTCAGCCCCCCAAGTTTGCTGAGATAACAGGCATGTGCCACCATAGCCAATTAATAATATTTTTAAGGTGAGATATATATATATATATATATATATACACACACACACATACATATACATATACATATACATATATATACATATATATAAGTTATACATATCAATATACATATATATTTATTAATTACTGCTTATTTTGAGGCCTCTTAGAATGGAAGAAACTTGGTAAATGTGTATTTTTGTTCACATTTGTAATTGCTTTAAAATGGGAATTATACTAGCTTTTTAATTTAGAAAATATTAAAGCTGTCATTTCGGTTTACAGGAGTTCAATATTTGGCATGGAGGGTTTGAAGCATATTTTGGCCTTTAGAATTGAAGTTAGCATTTTCAGAAATGTTCCTGAACTAGATTATTAACAATGTTAATTGTTTTATGTAGTGGAGAAAAATCCATTCAATTTAAATATAATGCTTCAGATTTCCCCCCTATATTTGGTTTGTATTTCTGTTGAATTTGTATACCAGGGTAAGAAATAGACATAATGAAATGATGACTCAAATATCAAGGCCCCCTGCCAATTCCAATAATAAGGAACTGGCTCATTGAGAAGATGCAATTATCATCTAAACATGCTCATGTAGTTTAAAAATAAAGCCATAGGCTAGATTTTTAGTTAGAAAAGAGTAGTAATGTGCTCATTCTTATGTGTACATTTCTGCATACCCACCTGAGAAATGGTTTTGAGAAGGGGACATTTTGGAGGCTATAGTTGTCCAAATTGGAACTATAATCAGTGATGGCATAGAATCTCACCCAGGTGAATAAGTAATGTTTTTGAATTAATGTGTCATCAAATTCCAGTATGTAGTTTCTTAAGATATGGAAAGAAGAAAGCAAATCAGGCTTAAAAATTAATTATGTTCTTGTTGATAAATGTGACCTTGATATGCATTATTTCCCCATAATAACTGTTCTTATTAATGGATTACTTCATGTTGCTTGAAGTCTCTAGTTTTTATTTGGCTTGGATAAGAAAGTGCTATTTTACAATAATTTAACATATATAATTCTTAGTCTAACACTAAAAGCTTTCATTATTTATCTATTTTGTCTATGCACTTAATACCAATGAACCACTACCCCTGCCATCAAGAGAAAAAGTTGAGTTAATCATCAGTCATGACAGTAAAACATTTGCAGATTGAATTGAAAATGCTTCTGATAAATTATGATCTTCGTGATTTTATTTATTTATTTCATTTATTTATTTTATGACTAGAGGTACAAAATGCTCATAAGCAAGTTGGTGAGATACTAGTGAAACAGAAAGCCATATCTTAGACTCTAAAGTATTACATCTTGATCCTGCTGTAATGGGTTATAAACATGTAAGGCTTGGTCAAGATGTCATCTTGTCACTGAGAGGCATCTGGTGCAACAATCCATGGCAGGTTTCAATTCAGCAGTCTTGAAGTCAGAAGAAACTTCCAGATGGCTTAATTAGGCTTTGATCCCATCACTTGGTTTCCTCTGCATCTCTAAGTGCTCATCCATGTCTCACACAGTCTCTCTCTCTCTCTTTTTTTCTCTCTCTCATTTCTTTTCTCCCCATGTGTTTTTATCTCTCCTTAAGCTCAACTTCTTTTTCTGCACCTTCTTACTCATCTAATGTCAAGCACTGAATATGAATAAATTAGTTATTAAAAACAGATATGCTAGCAATAAAGACTCTCTTAGATATCCATGTTAATCTGTGCCATGATCTCTTTCACATCATTCAGATCTAATATTGTTCTGAGAAACTGGGATCTTATTTTGAGTTACAAGGCTTTGTGATGAATTGGAGAATAAATTTGTTTGCAATCCAGCAAGCTGTTTGGAGGTTAATATTTTCATGTGAACTCAACCCATTGAAGTTGATTTCAATGTTTCTTTGTGTGGAGGATTATTACAAATCAGGGTAATGGCACATATTCTTATACTGTAAGTGACATGATAAGTGTCAACAGATTGTAAGAGAGTTTCCTCTGATAACCTTGATTTTAGTAAATCCTTTTAATTTCTGAGTGTCAGATTGCTACATCTGGAAATTAAGAAACTTAGACTAATAATTAATATTTGTATTCCTTTATAAGTCATACTTGATACATGTATATTTATATGATATCAATTATTATGGTTTAGATGCGGTGTCCCACAAAAGCTCACATACAAGACAATGCAAGAAGATTTGGAGGAGAAATGATTGGGTTATAATCTTACCCCAATCAGTGAATTGATCCCTGATGGGATTAACTGAGTGATAACTAAATCTGTTTTGAAAATCTTCCTTTATCTTTCCTAGACAGGTACCCATCTTTTTATGATGTGCTGATTGAAAAGTTTTAAATATATTTATTTATCTTACCATACATAAAGAACTTCTGAAAGACAAGTTTAATTTGGCTGTCAAGAATTCATTTTTAGGCCAGGCATGATGGTGCACACCTGTAATCCCAGTGGTTTGAGAGTTTGAAGCAGGAGGATCACAAGTTCAAAACCAGCCTCAGCAATTTAGCAAGCCCTAAGCAATTCAGTGAAACCCTGTTTCTAAATAAAATATAAAAAAGGGGCTGGGTATGTGGTTCAGTGGTTAAGTGCCCTTAGGTTCATTCCCCGTACCAAAAAAAAAAAAAAAAAAAGGAATTCATTTTTGTCTTCAACTTAAATTTAATTGGGGAAAGTATGAGCATTTCTCTTCAGATCATAATATTCTATTAAAAACTTTCAATATTGAACTGTAGTCTTTGTGATGGACAACTTGACATAAGGGCTTTCTCCATATGTTAGAAGTACACCAGACATAACTTTATTCAAAATAATCTGGAGTCTTTTTTTTCTTGTAAGTACAAATGAGGTTCCTTAATTTAAATTTTTATGTTTTTCATGTTTCCTTACAATTGCTCCCTGACAATTGATTAACCTTAAAAGTAAGATTGGGCAAATTGATATTTTTATGCAGATACCGACATTGTTCATCCAGGTCTTTTTTTCCCCTCTTAATGCCTATAATATTAAAATTAATGTATTGTGTTATTAGTGTGCAATTACTGTGTTTTGTATAGAGGACATCATAGGTGATTACATAGTGAATCATGTACTCCTAACAGTGTCCTCATGTTTAAAGTTTATGTTTTGCCACATTTTAATTTTTGTCAGCAAGAAAGATTTCAGCCTCCCAAACTTATAAACTTATAAACTTATCTATGTTGTAGCATGTATCAATAGGTTGTTCATTTTTATTGCTGAACATTTCGTTGAATAGATATACTACAGTTTATGCATAAAACCAGTGAATGGATATTAGGTTATTCCCATATTTAGGCTATTTTGAGTAATGGGACAGTGAGAATTTATGTACAAGAGTTTATAGGGATATTTTCCCACTTCTCTTGTTCAGATGAATAGGAGTTGCTGTGTTGTATGGTATGGATATGTTTAGACCTTAAAGAAATTGCCAACAGTTTTCCAAGGGGGTTATGCCATTTCCCATTTGACTGGCAACATGTGAGGATTCCACTTTCTTCATATCCTCACCAATACTTAGTATTGTCAGTCTTTTTAATCATTGCCACCCTAGGTGCAAAATGTTATCTTGGGTTTAATTCACATTTCTCTGATGACTAAAGATGTTATCTATCTTTTTTATGCATGTTAGCAATTGGTATGATTTCTTTGATTAAATATCTAATCCAGTGTTTTGCAATTACTTTATGTAGGTCTGTTCAGATTTTCATATTTTCTCGAATTAATTTCAGTACCTTGTGTTTTTCTAGAAACTTGTCCATCTCATCTAAATTGTCTATGTTGACCTAAAGTTGTTTATGATAATTCCATATCATCACTTCAGTTTTGATGTGTGGCTGGTGATGTCTTCTTTTTTGCTCCTGATTTTGGTAATTCATCTTCTCTTACCTCTTGTTTTTTTTTTCCTGGTAACATTTGATGAATGTTTATCAATTTTGTTAATATTTTCAAAGAAACAGAATATTTTCTGTTTTCTATCATGTCTGATGTTTTCTTTCTTGTGCTTGTAATATGCTTAATTTACACTTATTTTTTTCTTTTTTTAATATGTATTTATTTTTTTTTTTAGTTGTAGTTGGACACAATACCTTTATTTATTTATTTATTTTTATGTGGTGCTGAGGATCAAACCCTGGGCCTCACATGTGAGGGGTGAGCGCTCTACTGCCGAGCCATAACCACAGCCCTTTTATTTGTTTTTTAATATGGCAATTTAGATTAATGAGTTGAGGTCCTTTTTTTTTTAGTATGCTCTTTAAACTATAAATTCTTTTAAACTCTACTTTAACTGCATCCCATAAGTTTTAATCTTCATCCTTTTGTTTTCCTTTGGGTCAAATTATTTTCTGATCTCTTCTATAAAGCTCTTTTTTGAGCAATGGATTATTTTTAATTGTGCTATTTAATTTCCATATTAAACGTACATTTGTAAATGTATTTTAAGTCATTTTATTAGTGCTTGCAGTAGAGATTAAAATAAATACTTTAATTATCACAATGTGTCCTTCAAATTAATACTAACCTAATATTGTACACTATAACAGTTTTGTCCTATATAACGTCATTTCTACCCCCCAGCCCCTGCCTTTTTGTGGTATTATTTTACATGTTATAAACTCAATTATACAATGGTTTTTGTAATTACCGTATAATATTAATTGTATGTATATATATAATATATAATTTTATATAATACATATCTATATCAAAAGGTATTAGGACAAGAAAGAAGAAATATATTCAAGCTTTTTCATATACTGTCTTATATTTATCTTCATATTTACCATTTCCTGTGTCTTTATTTCTTCCCATGTATTATGCACTTTCTTTGATCTTGAAGAAGTTCCCTTCATATAGTTTGTAGAGTTGGTCTATTAGCAACCAGTTTTATTACTCTTTATTTGTCTGACAATGTCTTTATTTCACCTTAACTTTTGATAGTTTTTCTGGATATAGAATCTTTTGTTGGAAGTATTTTTTTTTCTGTGAATTGAATATGTCCTCTACTGTCTGTTGGGCTCTTTCTTTTTCAATTAAGTTAGTTGTTCATTGCATCACTGATTCCTATTCCAATGAATGAAATTGAACATAGTGATATAAGAGAGGATAAGTGATCTTGAAAAGAATGATTAGGCAGGGAATACTTCACTGAGAATATATAAGGTTCATATATTTTCTTCATATTCTAGTGTTGGTAGGATTCCCAAATTTGTTACTTTAGTGCACCATTTGACACACTCATGCTAAACATTGTTTTCTGGAACATCCAGTTTAATTTCTTCTTTTTCTTTCATTCTCTTTCTCTCTCACCTTCTCACCTACATCCCTGCCTCCTTCCTGGATAGAGCTGTATTTTTATTTATTTTTATTTTTTGGCTATTGCAGATATTTAATATGTATTTTCACTGTATTATTAGATTCCTTTATTTAGGTTTTTATTGTAAAACAATTACAGTATAAAATTTGGAAAATGCAGAACACTAAGAGTAAAACATCTGTTTATTATTAATTCCTTGAAATATTCACTAATAATCTTTTGGTGTACCTCTTTTTATTTTATACTACAAAACTCATTAGTTATGTGGGTGTAGATAGTTGGTTTTTTTCATTTTTTTTTGCTAAAAAATAATGTAAATCAATGTAGCCTATATATTTTATTTTCAAATTTTTATTAGTACTAAAGTTAGCTACTTTTCTGAATCACATGTTCTCTGATTGTTCAATAGAAGTCTAACATACTTCGGCACATCTACTGGGCCCATCTTTTACTTACTATGCAGTAATAATAATTTTATAATTTTCAATTTTTTTTGCCTTTAAAAAACATTTGCTAAGAAAATTCTTTGCTATAGAAGACTAAGTGGTCAATACTATTTATATATTTCAGTATCTCTTTCTATTACACTGTACTTTATCCTTTCTATTGATAGATTGATAGCTTAGGTTGAAATGAGAGATATTTCACTGGATATAGTTAGTTTTTTATGTTGCTATATGGTACCCCATCAATTGCTGTTGAACCACAAGGCCGGTATATACCTTTGACTTTTTGTTCTGAGCAGCAACTGAACTCTGTGGGCCAATCAAGCACTCCAAGAACATTACAGCAACACTGATGACATGTCAGCATTGTTTTGACAGCACCACAGGATATATCTCCTAGGAACACCAGTGGTTGTCTTGGCAACCTTTACCCTAGTTTGTCAAAGGAGGACTTCAGAGCCTGATTGTTGCTCTGTTATCAATGTGAGATGATAGCTTACATGGTCATGGTAACCATCTCTGTTTTCCTGAAGTATATGCAAGACAGAAAAAATGTCAGAGTCATGGAAACATAATACACTAGATTTTCTTTTCTTCCTTTTTCATATTGTGTATTTACTCTTCAAAGATTCTGTGATTAGGTGTACTCAGATCATAACTTGGTTTTTATTGCTACAGCAACTTCTAAGTCATGACTTCATTGTCTTGCTTTTTCCAAGGGGGTTTTGTGATAATGTCTAATAATGATAATTATGATTGGAATAAGTAAATAGCATTACGTGGCCTTGGTTGGCACCATCCTGGAACAAGCACAGGGGTGGTGCTGGGAAACAATATTGTGTATGACTACGAAGTCTCTGGAGCAGGACTTTCCAAGTTTGAATCCTTTTTCTGTCCTTTACTAGCTAGGTGAACTTGAACAATTTTGATTTTTAAAGCTTGTTTTCTTCGCCAACTGCATGTTTGGTGGGGCTATTTTTTTTTTTAAGATAGAGAGAAGAGAGAGAGAGAATTTTTTAATATTTATTTTTTCAGTTTTCGGTGGACACAACATCTTTATTTTATTTTTATGTGGTGCTAAGGATCAAACCCAGAGCTCCATGCATGCCAGGCGAGTGCACTACCGCTTGAGCCACATCCCCAGCCCCAGTGGGGCTCTCTTGTTCTCTTCTGTTTTCCTGTAAAAATAATGAGGGCATTTTTCTGTGTTCCACAAGTTTGTTTACTACTTGTTTCAGTTTTACCACCAAATACTCATTTAGCATTTCCTTGGTTGTATTCCTCATTTTTAATTCATAGTTTTGATTAAGAAATATTCTTATGTTCAATTTTAATATCACTTGTTCTTAGAAAAAAATGTCAGAATGTAGATTAACATTTAAAAGTATATGTAATATATATGTAAGTACATGTATGTGTGAGAATTCCAGATGGTTATGAATACCTTGTTTGAAAATATTCATAAAGAAGAGGATCCTGCCTTCAAATATTTGAAGAGGTATGATAAGAAGAGGAATACTATTTTATTATGTTTCACAAGGCAAATTGAGAATTAAGTAGAAGTTATAAGGAACTAAATTTGGTTAAGGATTAAGGGAAATTTTCCAATAATTTAGAGATATTAAAAATGAAGTGAATTTCCCTGTGAGATAGTGAGCTACACAATATTTAGGAGTTCAAAAAGAAATTGAGTAACAATCTCTCAGAGGTATTTTAGGGAAGATTCATACAGGGAAGCCCAAACTTCCTCTAAGATAAATAAGATGATCATATTACTTTTAGAATTCTGATTTCAGAAAATAGGAACAATAACTATATTGCAGACTTTTGTGCTCTTAGAAGTAAAATTTCTAATCCATTTTAGAATTCCATTAGAATGGATGTGATTTGACCTGAAGTAATGAATGGGTAGAATAAGAAGAGTCACAAAAGCTGTAATTCTATTTAGTAATCATTATTCTCCAGAACCTAGTACTTTGCAACCTTTAAAATTCAACTAATATTTAAGTTTCATTGAAGTGTCATCTGTGTTGAGTTCCAAGTTTAGTAAGCATTATCCACTCTTAGAAAATTCAATTAAAACTTGATTTATATGACCTATCACGAATAGTCAACATAGTAAAAGCTGTCTTTAAAACATTTTTAACTTGAGGGTGCTCTATAGAAGAGTCATTTGTTTGTTTTTCAATATTCATGAAACTGGACCTTTAGGAAATGCTGAAATAATAAGCAAGTCATTAGCGTGTGCCTCTTGAACAAGTTTTCTTCTAGCTTATTTAGATTTTAAGAAACTAAAATAATTTCCACATTTTTCATTCACTGGTAGTTATATTGATCTCTTAATAGATAGATCTTTCTATCATACTGAAAAAATATGATCCAGCACTGTTGGTTTCATTAAACAGTATTTTTAAATTTTGTGACAGAAGGAGCATAGTTCACTACATTTTGCTTTTCTGAATAGAATACAAGTATTTATGTTTGTATTACAAGATGGTCTTGTTTTTTTTTTTCCTTTTATCTTTTAACTGAAGACAGTGTTTTTCATGGATGCTTAGGAGAATGAAGACTTGACCTTATTTATAGGAGGAGCAGAGGAAGAAATTTGTTCCCAAACTCTTGCTCTTTGAAGGAGAGGTCAAGAACTGTATTTCTTGTCAGGACAGGCTTATCTGTGATGTTGTTGACAGTTGATGTTAAGAATGTAAAACTCCTGCGAAGTCTTAAGATTTCAAGTTTACATGTCTCAGAATTATGAGTGGATGAGTGACTCTGGGCTACTCCACAGGAGCTTCAGAAATCTTTCCTTCCACTTCAGAAAATGTGTGAGGAAATCACTCCATCTCCATATGCATACGTAGAACTCATATTATGACTTACAGAACCAAGCATTTGCTCATTTTCCTGATTTATGAATATAGTAAGTGCAGAGCTAATACTAGAGTTGCCATAAATAAGAGAAAGAATTTCTTATAAATGTTTTGCATTAAAAGGATTTTGTGCCAATCAGATTTCCTAGGTAGGCTTTTAATTCTTCTTACCTTACTATTCTTATTAGAATAATTATGATTTTTTCCAATTGTTTACTATTCCCCTGGGCTCTGTGGTTGTAGAGGCTTTTTCTATACTATGAGTTTATTATTCTGTGGAATAAAAAAGTATCTCATTTGATATACAATGTTTGCATTCAGTATAGGAAATAAAATTTTGTCAAGTTAATATTATTTTCTCCAATTTATAGACATAAGTGATATCTTAACAAATCATTTGTAGATTCTGTTTTCTATTTCTCTATAATCCTCTTGATTTTATGTAATCATAAATCTATACTATATTATAAATTATAATATAACATTATAAATATATAATATAAATATATATTACAGGTTTTACATTTCATTCTGTCAGTTTCTCCATTCATTAGATGATTTGAGTTTTGTTTTTGTTTTGTTTTGGTACTGGAGCCTTTAACCACTGAGCCACATCCCCAGATCTTTTTATTTTTTAATTTGAGACAGGATCTTGCTAAATTGCTTACAGCCTCACTAAATTGCTGAGGGGCTGGCTTTGAATTTGAAGTTCTCCTGCCTTAGCCTCCCGAAGTTGCTGGAATTACAGGTGTGTGCCATTGCACCTGGCCAAGATATGACTTTTTAAACTTTTGTCCACAATACTAAATTACAGAAGACAATGAGTAATTTTGTCACTGTATGAGAATAAATGAACAAACAAACAAAAAAGCCTCTCTAATTTGCTCCTCCTGATAGGGGTCATTTGACACTATAATAATGTGTTTCATTTTCTTAAAAGAATGTTATCTTGTAAACTTTATATATGATTTGATTTCCTTAGTTTTCCCCAGATATTTCTTTGAAGAGAACCACTCTCTTACAGTGTGACTTTCTGAGTGCTGACAACATTCAATTTATAAGGCTGTTTCTCACCACTATCATATAACAATTTAAAGTAACGTAATTTAAAAAATGTGTTGGGAGCCTTCTTAAAGTCTAAATATAGACTATACATATATTTGCTTTGTTTCCCTCAACCACTAACTTGATAATTCCAAGGGGAAGAGATGATTAAGTGGGTCTAGTGTCAGCTGTTCTCTATAATCTGAGCAAGGCTCAGATCTCATATTTTGTGAAGGAGGAAAAATAGTCTCATAAGCTTCTTCTGTTGTTTATATGTATATGAATTAATCTGAGTGCTTTATTGTTTTCCTATCTTTCATCTTAATAATTTTGGACTCATTGTATTTATATCATATTTACTTTTACCTATCATACACTTATAGGTAAGAGAATTTCCTGGCTTAGCTTTTAGCTATATCTCCCCCACTCCCTATTTCAGCAGGGGTTGCTGTCACCAAAAGTATGGCATATTTTGAAATTTTAGATTTATTTTACTTAAGGTATTTATTCTATAATTTTATCTGTCTCCTTTATCATTGTTGGCACTTGATATTTGGGTTGGTTTCCTTGGTTTGGCATAGCTGAATTGACTAAGACTATTTTTAGCATATAAGTTTCAGTGTATTTCTCAAAAGTACACTTTATGACTGAGAAAGTTTTGAGTTTTAATAGCACAGATTCTCAAGGTTGCTTCAGACCAACTATTTAACTTTTTTAAAAAATAAACTACTATGTGTTGTAGTATAGAAGATATTTTTTTCTTTAGTTTTAGAATAAAATATCAAAAATACTTTATTCACCTAGTCAAAAACCAGGGTAAAAATGATCATCTAATCATTTATTCTGTTTATTTTCCCACTAGAATTAAATAAAACATTTAAAAGTCCATAATCATTTGTCCAGAACCCCTGAAAGTCTTCACCCTTTTGGAACTGAGGATAATTTTAAACAATTTTCTTATGTCTTGGTACAGAAGTGACTGGCAGTAAGAGAGAAATGATAATGTGTTCTAAATTCTGTCAGTGATAGTGCAGATGTAAGACATTGTCGTGGCAGTAATTGCAACAGATTGAAAGTTAGTTGAAATTTAACATGAAGGTGATTTTTCTTTAAAATTAGTGACTCTAGTTTTAGATTGAAATGTATATCTCTTCATCTTTTTCAAAAAGATGATTGTAGGGAATAGGCCTTTCGAAAAACCTTCTCAGGATTTTAATGGACCCTGTGGAAAATGGAAAGCAAATGAACCTGATAGGCAACATGATCGTTTTAGCTACTCTTTCAAAGATGTTGATTATAAAAGTGGTGACAATGATCAATCTAATTTCACTCCTCTAACGATTCCTGGGATAGGTACTGTTATTGAGACTCACTTTTTAGATGAGGAGACTGAAGTACAAGCAGGTTAAGAAAACTTTTCCAAGGCAGTATAGCTGGTACGTGCCAAAGGCAGGATTTGTAGCCAGGTGGTGAGCTCCCAAAGCTTGTGCAACGAAGTGTGGACTGAAACACACTTCACTAGCATATTTTTTTCTGAAGCAATACAAAACAACCTATGCTTTTGAACATTTATTGCTGTTCTAGGGTCTGTATATGGTTCTTATTTTTATAGTCTAAAATCAATTTGGGAAACAAGATATAAATATATTTTAAGAACATCATTCATGCACAAGGGATAAAGAAGTTATCCACTGATTGTTAGTGTGAGTTTATAATTTTCTACTTTTGAGATAAGCTAAATTTCTTTTTAGATGTCACATGCAAATGATGTTTTGACTGTCCTCCAAGTACAAGTGTAAATCATGGCAAACTATGCTATTTGCAATTGTGATTGGCTTTTCTTTTAACATGACAAAAGTTACATGTGCTGCTTCTGGAAAATTGAAATAATTTAAATTTATTTCTTGTTTTCAAATCATACAGGAATTCCTTATATCATCTTAATTGATTTATGTAACACTTTTAAAAGATGTAAAAAATTAGATTTTTCTCCTACAATTTTGATTTACCCTAAATTGTAGGAAGAGAGAAAGTTTTAGTTTGCAGTTTTAGTTTTATTTTGCAAATGGTCTTGGAAAAACCTAGTCTGTTTTTACCCCTTGGAAACTACCTCTGATTATGGTTGTTCTTGCAGGCTTCAGACAACTTTAATCCATGACTTCTTAACCTTTGTCTCGTGAGGCTTATCTTATTTTTTATATTATTGTGTCTCCTCATCCAGGGTAAAGTCATAGTGTATTTGTCTTTGATAGCATTTTGATAGATTGTTGTCACCATCATTTCATTTTACAATATTTGCTGGAGTCAAAAAAATTTAAAAATTCTTGATTTTAATACACATTTTGGTCATATATTTCTTTAAAACTTGTCATGATATTGCATTTAACCTGTGTATAAAGTCAGATTGACAATGGCACGTTTATGAGGATATGGCTGTGGGCCTTCAGAAGACGGTTTGAGCTCATCTGAGCTGGTCCCAGTCATGATCCAGTTGTTCCTTGTCCTGTCAGGTTTTTGGTCAGACATACTGAGTTTTGTCCATTATTTTAGGTCTGACATTTAACCGTTATCTGACATGCAGCAGACACTCAGGAAATGTGATGGAGGGATTAAATTATTTTGAGGTTCATTCTGTTTTTAAGGCCCAAAAATAAGAATATAAGAGACAACAATTTGAAATGTGCTGTTTAATTGTGAAGTATCATATTGCATAAAATTATTTATTTATATTAGTGGTCATATTTAAATTTTCACTGATAACAAAATTGATTACTTAAACTACATATCTCTGTGATTACATTCTGTCTGGTATAAATGAGGAAAATAAAATTGCAAATAATATCCTAATGAGGTAATTTCCTAATAAGTCCTCATTTATGGTTATAAGTCCAATTTCAGTCATCGCTTATAACATAAGAAGTATAATCTTATTATATTTTTCTTTATGTTTTAGCATGTTTCTAAAATGAATATTATGCATTTTGACCTCAAGTCCTAGTCATCTTTCTTTCCTTTCTTCGGTTGCCACTGCCACCTGCATATATTCTGTCAGGGTTCAGTTCATAACTATTTATTGAATACTAATTTCATTCCATGTATATTGGAGGTATATATGAATATGACATATTTTCAACTCTCAAGGAATATCATAATGCTCATTACCCATATTGTGTGTGCAGATGTGTGTATGTGTTTGTGGTTTCTGTTTGTCTCTAATTGTGTGTTTCTTAAGGATAGGAACTGATTTTTAACCATCTATCTCTTTAGCACCTAGGAAAGTACCTGGAAAAATGTAGACCCTTGATTATTGAATGAATAAATTCATAAAGATGTTACCATTCATTTTGAGAGCACATGAAAAAGTATTTCATTCATAAACTTCATCTCAAATTTTTCTTTCATCTTAACATTTTAAGTATAGGACAGACATTTTTCATCTCTGTTTTAGAGCTGAGGAAACAGAGAAGCAAATACTATAAATGATTTATTGCATTCTGCTGATACATGTACATGCTGCTGGTGTGCTGATACTTGTCTTAGAATCAGTTTCAAGAAGAAAGCTAAATGTGGAAGTGTTAAGAGCTCAGCAAAATTTCAGCTTTTATAGAAAATGTGCTTTTGCGAAGTCAAATTGCTAGTTGATATGCACTTGATGACAGGATTTATAGACAAAAATAATTCTCTTTTTTATTTGTTCTTTTTAGTTATACATGACAGAAGAGTATATTTTGACATATTTATACAAATCTGGAGTACATCTCATTCTAATTAGGGTTTCAGTCTTGTGGTTATACATGATATGGAGATTCACTGTGGGGTATTCATGTATGCACATAGGAAAGTTAAGTAATATTCCATTCTTTCCTATTCCTATCCTTCTACCTCCATACCCTTCATTCCCCTTTGTCTAATCCACTGAACTTCTATTCTTCACCTACCTCAATTGTTGCATGTTAGCATCCACATATCAGAGAGAATATCTGACCTTTGTTTTGGGGGGGATTAGCTTACAGTTCTCTTAATCATCTTTAACTTTGTTAATTTCTGAGAGCCTACCTTGTACGAGTCACTTTTTCATGCATGTTAAGGATATAATGGTAAGTAAACCATCTGTTGTTGATATGCTTCTGCCAAGTGGAAGGCAAGACCAAGACTCAAATGTATTGTGGTAACTCCTAAAATGGAAGAGGTTTGTTTTCTTGTTTTTATTTATTTTTTGCTTATTTGCTTAGTTATTGTTTATGAAATTTTTACAAAGAGCAAGGCTCTGGAATAAACATTTCATATATGCAATATCATTTAATCTTTTCAATATCCCTGTGAGGTCAAATCCTTATTCCCATTTTACAGATAAGAAAATTGAAGTATGAATGTTATGGGATCATCAGAGAGTAAGTAATTATTCTTTGGGGGAAGATCTGGAGAAGGAAATCAGGAAGAGGAGAATGGCATGATCATATTGTGTCAACAAAGAGATTTAAAAGATTTATGTAAAGCATGTTCTTAATGGAAGAGTGATTATTTTTCACCAGAATTGTTTTAGTCCTTTAATGATTTTTGAAGCCTTTTTTGGATCATATTTTGTCTTAAGGATCATATTTCTGGCATGGTTCCCTGGGAATATGTGGAAAAGACAAGTTAGAATGTTCCAGTTGGCTGTAAGTGTGGAAACATCTGAGGGATTTTTCTGGTCAGGTCCGGTAGAAACAGAAATCTCGCTGTAAGTTCTGGTCTTGGAGCATTTCAGGATATGGGTCTTGGAGCATTTCAGGATATGGGAAATTGAATTTAGTGGACATGGAAATCATAATGATGAGAAATCCATAAACAAGTTTTAAAAATAGGTGACTTCCATGCCCTGTTCCTGACTTTTCCCATGGTGTCACATAATTACATTATGTTGCACATGGACTGAGTAAGACAGGGTGCATGGCAATTGACCTTATGACCTGATATCTTCACTGGCTTTAGTATTTATTGGATGTATTATAAAATATGAAAATGAAAGTCAAAAGTAAACTGATCATGGGATTCTGAATGGAACAAAATTTCAGAGAAAAAAATATGCTTAATCATTTTTATCAGTAGAATGTCAATACAGCATGGAATTGTCATTAATGAGAGTAATGGTAGTAACAAGTCTAAAGAAAGGAAACTCATGAAGTATAGAGTATATATTTTTAAAAAGAAATACAGCTTGTTAAAGTTAACTTTATTCTTTACTCAGAAGAAAATCAATAATTTAATGTTCTCCTGTTCACTTGAACTGCTAATACAATGTTAACGAGAAGCATCTTCCATGGATTGTTTAATGGCCAAATAAGAGTCATTTTTAATTATAAGATTTAAATGGCAAACATTTGGAAATGTTGAAACCTTTAGAATAGATCCTAAATGTTCTCACCACAAATTCATTTCTTTTAATAGGTGAAAATTGCCCCCAAATATCAACCCTGTTTATACTTTCAATAAGGTTTAACAAATTAAAACTTTGTCTACATTGATAGAATCATAATTTTTGAATTAGTGGAATGTTATTTAATGACTTTTGCATTTATTTCTAGTGATAGAAATAAAGCATTACTGGAAGCTGATTAATTCAGCTTGAGTCTTATTCCAGGAAGGTGGTCCTATCTTGAATGTGTCCTCTAGTCTTGGATAACTATGGACAAACTGACTTATTCTCAACTTATATTTTGAAAGACCATGAAAGCTCTAAATCATTTCTTTTTGAGATCAAGCATCATTAGCTTTTTGAGCTTTTGCTCCTGCAGTATATTTTTCTGAGTTTGTCTTTAGTTTGTCCTTCAATGGACAAGTTCTCATTTCTCACTATAACCTGAGCTGAATGCCATAATCCAGATGTGATTTGGCCATTGAGGTGCTAGGGCAGTTTGAGGTGGAAGTCAGGCTTCCATTAATGCAGCTGGGGCATTTTTTCCCCTGGGAAACACATCAGGCCTTTGTCTCATGTTGACTTGGTATTCAATAATTATGCCCAGTCTATTTTGAAATAAATTGTTTTCAATTTAAGTTCTATGTGCCTTTGAATTATGTTTTTGTGTGAATTATCTCTGTTAAATTTCACCTTATCAGTTTTAGCTTATAGCTCTAGTTATTGAAATATTTTTGAAGACTGATTCTGTCATCAGTTTAATAGGATATTCCTTCTATAAGGCTGCATTTTAGCAAGTCCTTAAAATTAGAAGGGAAGTGGAGAAAATATAATAGGAAAATACCATCAAAAAACATATTATATGAAACTATTATAAATGTTTTAACAGTGACTGTTGGTATTTTTGTAGTATATACTTCCCATTTTCATCATTATAAAAATCTTCTCTCATATTTACATATGCTTTCAGAAGTAATTACTAACAATAACACATCTTAATTACAAGATACATCTGCTCTAAGCATATAAAACATATTTATGAAATATTTTTCTCCCTACATGGATGACCCATTTTCTCAATTTTAATTATTTCTATATATTTGAATGAAATTACTAAATACATTTATATGGTTAATACCATGACTGGCAGTTTAAAGCTGTTTTCTATAATAATTATGTGAGTAATGGATTTTACAGTGTTTTCATTTCTCTCTGGAAAGCATCCATATATTTGTCAGTACTAAACAGCAAATCAACATTTTTTTTTCCTGCATACATTCTAGTTGCATATATATTTTTTTAACCTCCTAGAATTCTGTTCCTAGATATTTGATATATTTCTATGGTCTCTGAAATTTCAGGAAAAGATGTAAGCAAAGGAACTGCATTGGGTTATGTCAAAAGACAAAATTTCAATAACTTTAAAGACCAAATTGGCTTTTCTCATTCCAGAATCAGCCATCATTTTATTCTGTAAAATAGAATTGAGGGTTCAACTGGGCATGACAGACAGGTGGTTTTTATAAGATGGGAATGAGGGAACAAAATAATAAAAATGGACTAGTTAACTTCAGGTAGCATTTTTGTAAGGAGTAAAATAGAGGGGTTTTCCTTACCATGCAAGCTCTGGTTGATTGGATCCCTTCTGCTGCAGATCTCCTGTTTTCAAGAAATATTTGTCTGCTTTTGGTTTTGCCTACTTCCTTAAAGATTTGGTTTGATTACGTGTCATTAAGAGGGGTGACTCCAATTTGGTTTGTTCTCTTGGGGCCTAGTGCAGGATTTTAGTTAAAACAGTGGCCTATGAATTTCATTTAGCAATGTCACTCATATGATTATGAATTGTTAGTTATCTTTATCTTTACTTTTGTGTGTATGTGGTGATGGGGATTTAACCCAGGACCTGCTGCATGCTTAGCATGTAGGCTCCCACTGCAATGGGGGAGCAATATTGTCTTTAAATATTCAGTAGCTTCAGTACTCTATGAAGCTTTTCCTGATTGTCTCATAAAATTGACCAATCATTCTATCTTTTAATCATCTGTGTTCTGCCCATTTTTCTGAGTACTTGTACTCCTTATGTTTTCTTGCTATACAATGAGTATAAACAGTATTGCATATGTATGTATATACATTGTGTGTGTTTGAAATTTATCCAGTGTCACTTTACTGAGTATTGGTGGTCTTCTCATATTAATAAGAAGCCCAGAATGAGGCACAGTATAAATATTCAAAATGGTGGGTACAAAATTACAGTTAGTAGGAATACATTCTGGAGATTTGTTATGCAGCTTGATGACTATAGTAAGCAACAATATATTATACACTTGAAAATTGCTAGGACAATAGGTCCTAAATGTTCTCACCACAAATCAATGATAAGTATGTGAGTGACAGATATGTTAATTAGTTCAACTTAGTCATTTCAAAATATATATGTGTGTGTTTGTATGTATGTATATATATAGTATATATCACAATGTACACCATTAATATATAAATTTTTACTTGTCTATTAATCTTAATATAGCAGTGGGAAAAAGGAAAACCAATAAATGCTATCAATTGAAAACATGAATGAGTGAAACATGACTCCTGGCAAAGAGCCCTGCTGACATTGACTTGTGCCAAGTTCACAATGTCCCCATTATTAATCCCCTTTTAATTTGATTTTATCAGATTTTCCAATGGGAATTGATAAATCTGAATGAAAGGGAAGAAATGGCTATAGTAATTATTTAATTATAATAATTTTCTAGTAAAAAATGGTTTGAAAAATGGTCTTGAAAAAAATGGTCTTGAAAGGTTTGCCTTTGATTTGCATTTCTCTGACTGCTAGAGATGGTGAGCATTTTTTCATGTACTTGTTGATTGATTGTATGTCCTCCTCTGAGAAGTGTCTGTTCAGGTCCTTGGCCCATTTGTTGATTGGGTTATTTGTTATCTCATTGTCTAATTTTTTGAGTTCTTTGTATACTCTGGATATTAGGGCTGTATCTGAAGTGTGAGGAGTAAAAATTTGTTCCCATGATGTATGCTCCCTATTTACCTCTCTTATTGTTTCTCTTGCTGAGAAAAAACTTTTCAGTTTAAGTAAGTCCCATTTGTTGATTCTAGTTATTAACTCTTGTGCTATGGGTGTCCTATTAAGGAATTTGGAGCCCGACCCCACAATATGTAGATTGGAGCCAACTTTTTCTTCTATCAGATGCAGAGTCTCTGATTTGATATCTAGCTCCTTGATCCACTTTGAGTTAACTTTTGTGCATGGCAAGAGGAGGGGATTCAGTTTCATTTTGTTGCATATGAATTTCCAGTTTTCCCAGCACCATTTGTTGAAGATGCTATCCTTCCTCCATTGCATGCTTTTAGCCCCTTTATCAAATATAAGATAGTTTTAACTTTGTGGATTAGTCTATGTGTCCTCTATTCTGTACCATTGGTCCACACGCCTGTTTTGGTACCAGTACCATGCTGTTTTTGTTACTATTGCTCTGTAGTATAGTTTGAAGTCTGGTATCGCTATACCGCCTGATTCACACTTCCTGCTTAGAATTGCTTTTGCTATTCTGGGTCTTTTATTTNAGACTGTGGAACCAACCCAGATGCCCTTCAATAGATGAATGGATAAAAAAAATGTGGCATTTATACACCATGGAGTATTACGCAGCACTAAAAAATGACAAAACCTCATGGAATTTGCAGGGAAATGGATGGCACTAGAGCAGATTATGCTTAGTGAAGCTAGCCAATCCCTGAAAAACAAACACCAAATGTCTTCTTTGATATAATGAGAGCAACTAAGAACAGAGCAGGGAGGAAGAGCAGGAAGAAAAGATTAACATTAAACAGAGACATGAGGTGGGAGGGAAAGGGAGAGAAAAGGGAAATTGCATGGTAATGGAGGGAGACCCTCATTGTTATACAAAATTACATATAAGAGGTTGTGAGGGGAATGGGAAAATAAACAAGGAGAGAAATGAATTACAGTAGATGGGGTAGAGAGAGAAGATGGGATGGGAGGGGAGGGGGTATAGTTGAGGATAGGAAAGGTAGCAGAATACAACAGTTACTAATAGGGCATTATGTAAAAATGTGGATGTGTAACCGATGTGATTCTGCAATCTGTATTTGGGGTAAAATTGGGAGTTCATAACCAACTTGAATCTAATGTATGAAATATGATATGTCAAGAGCTTTGTAACGTTTTGAACAACCAATAAAAATAAAAAAGAAAGGTTTGCCTTTGTTTTAAAATTTTGCAGGCTCAGAGATATTTGTAGAATGGTGTTTACCACTAGTAATTTTTTTTAATGAATCAGTGTCTTATATAAACAAATATTGAAGAGTTAGCAAGAACAGATTTTTACTCTTCTGTCTCACTTCTATTCATTATTTTTTTATATAAAGGTATTTTCACTTATAATTATTTTTTATTAGCGCATTAGAGTTGTATATAGAGTTAGCATTAGAGTTAGCAATTGGGTTCATTTTGACAAAATAATACATTCAAGAAATTTTATTTCTATCCCCATTTGCCTCTTTTCCCTCCCCTCCTTCCATCCCCTATACTCCTTCCTCTTCTCTTCTGATATTCCTTTTGCCTGTTTACTTAATTATTTTTGATTGGTACTTTCTAATATACATAAAGATGAAATTCCCTGAAGCATATTCATATGTGCATATAATATTATTTTGTTAAATTCATTCCATGTTTTCTCTCCTTTCCCATCCCGCTTTCTCTCTCACTCTTGATCTCCCTCTTCTACTCCTCTGACATTCTCTCTATATTTGTGATATCTGATCCCCCCACCTTCTTTTCTTTATTGTGCTCTAGCTTCCACATATGAGAGAAAACATTTGACTCTTGATTTTGAGTCTAGCTCATTTTACTTAGCACGATGCTCTCCATTTCCATCTATTTAACAGAAAATGCCATAATTTTATTTCCCTTTATGGTTGAGTAAAATTCCATTGTGCAGATATACCACATTTTCTTGATCCATTCATCTATAGGCACACATCTGAACTGATTCCATAATTTGGGTATTGTGAATTGTGCTGCTATAAACATTATATTGTTGTAGTATGCTGATTTTAGCTCTTTTGGATAAATTATGGTTGTTCCATTCCTAGTGTTTTAAGGAATCTTCATACTGTCTTCCAGAGTGGTTATATTAATTTGTAGTGCTACCAATAATGTATGAATGTACCTCCCCGTCCCCACATCCTAAGATAACTATTTAAATTTCTTAAACTTTATAAAACAAATGTGCTGAGTATAACTCTGATACAAAATCCAAAAACCACATCTAGGAAAGAAAACTACAAACCAATATCCTTGATGAATATATAGGCAAAAATCCCTAATAAAATATTAGCAAACCACATTCAAAAACATTAAGATAATACACCATGATCAAATGGGCTTTTCCCAAGGATGCAAAGTTGGTTCAACATATGCCAATCAAAAAATGTAATTCACCACTTAACTAGAATTAAGAACAGGAACCATATAATCATCTCAATAGATGCAGAAAAGGCCTTTGATAAAATACAGCACTCATTGATGTTAAAAACGTTGGAGAAACTAGAGATAGAAGGAACTTACCTCAACATCATAGAGGCCATATACAACAAAACAAAAGCCATCATCATAATGAATGGAGAAAAAGTTTTTCCTTTAAAATCAGGATGAGATAAGTATGTTCACTCTCACCACTTCTATTCAATATAGTTCTCAAAACTCTAGCCAGAACATTAGGCAAGAGAAGGAAATTAAAGGGATATAAATAGCAAAACTGTCACTGTTTGCTAATGATATTATCTTATATCTAGAAGACTCAAAAAATTTTACCAGAAGACTTCTAGAGCTAATAAATGAATTGTGCAAAGTAGCAGAATACAATATCAACACTCATAAATCCATAGCTTTCATATAATCCAATAGCAATTCAACTGAGGGGAAAAAATCAGGAAAACCATCCCTTTCACAATACCCTCAACAACAACAACAACATCTTGAGAATTAATCTAAACAGGGAGTTGAAAGATATCTACTATGAAAATTATAGAACACAGAAGAAAGAAATGGAAGAAGACCTCAGAAGATGGATATACCTCCCATGTTCTTGGGTAGGTAGAATTAATATTGTCAAGATGACCATACTACCAAAAGCAATGTACACATTCAATGCAATCCCCATCAAAACACCAAAGACATTCTTCATGGAACTAGAAAATACAGTCCTTGAATTCCCTTGGAAGAATAGAAGACCCAGCATAGCAAAATCAATTCTGAACAAGTAATGCAGGAGGCATCACAATATCTGTTCTGAAATTATACTACAGAGGTACAGTAGCAAAAACAGCATGGTATTGGCATTAGTATAGATATGAAGTCCAGTGGAAGAGAATAGAAGACACAGAGACAAACCCGCAGCATACCTACAGCCCCCTGATACTTGACAAAGTTGCCAAAAATATATGTTGGAGAAAAGACAGCCTTCTTTTAATAAATGCTCTGGGAAAATGATATTCATGTGTAGAAGAATGGAATTAGATGCTATCTTTCACCCTGCAAAAAAGTCAAATCAAAATGGATCAAATACAAAGGAATTATACCAGAAACCTTGCAACTGCTAGAAAAAATACATTCCATTGTATAGGTGTAGGCACCAACTTCAATAATACCCTTAAATCTCAAGAAATAAACCAAAGAATCAATAAATGGGATGCCATAAAATTAAAAAGCTTCTTCACAGTAAAGGAAGCATGAGAATGAAGAGAGAGCCTTCACATGGGAAAAACATCTTTGCTAGCTTCCCTTCTAACAGGGGATTAATATACAGAATATATAAAGAACTCAAAAAATTCAATGTCAAAAAACCAAACAACATAATCAATAAATGTTCAAAAGAACTAAACAGAAATTTCTCAAAAGAAGAAACACAAATGGCCAACAAATATATGAAAAAAGTATAACTAAGTAGAACAAATAAAAACACAGTTTAACATCTTTAGTATTCAGAGAAGTACAAATCAAAACTAACCTGAAATTTCATCTCACTCCAGTAAAAATGACATTACCAAGAAAATGAGTGATTATAAATGCTGGAGAGAATGTGAGGGAAAAGGTGCACTCATACATTGTTGGTGGGACTGCACATTAGTACAACCGCTTTGGAAAGCAGTGTAGGCATTCCTCAAAAAACTAGGAATGGAACCACCAAATGACCCCACTATGCCACTCCTCTGTATTTATCAAAAAGAACTAAAATTGGCTTACTACAGTGTTACAGCCACCTTGGTGTCTATAGCAGCACATTTCACAATAGTTAAATTATGGAATCAACCCAGATGCCTGTCAGTAGATAAATTGGTCAAGAAAATGTGGCATATCTACACCATGGAGTTTTACTCAGCCATAAAGGAAAATGAATAATGGCATTTGGCTGTAAATGGATAGAAATGGAGAGCAACATGCTTAGTGAAATAAGCCAGACTCAGAAAATCAAGGGTCAAATGTTTATTCTCATATGTGGAAGCTAGAACACAATAAGGGAAAGAAGGCAGTAGGGGAGGGGAGCAGATATTATAATACAGGAAGATCAGTGGAGTAGGAGAACTAGAGTGAGGAAGGAAGGGAAAGGGGAAGAAATATGTAATGAATTTAACAGAATCATGTTATATACATATACATACATATATATGTACATGCACACATACACACAGAGAAATTTCCCTTGTATGTATATGTAGAAAGTACCAATAAAAAATAAGGGAGTGAGAGGAAGATCTTAGAGTAGAGGAGGGAGAAAAGGGGGAGGGAGGATGGAAAGTAAAGTGGTGGTGGGGGACTTGGAATTGAAATCAAATTCCTTGCATGTATAATTTTGTCAAAATGAACCCAAATACTATTTATAATTATAATGCCCTAATTAAAAAAAATTAAAAAATCAACTATATAGTCATATAAATAATAAAACCTGTATGGTTTACCATTAAACATTTCTAACATTTATTTGTAATTTTAAATATGGCAATAATAAAGATGAATAATATTGTTAAATATAAATGTGCTTCACATTTGTTGTTTTAAGAAATGTTTTTATAATTTTCAAGATAACATGAAGACTTTTAAGTTGGGACTTAACAGAATGGGAGCCTAACCAGCTGGCACAACAGGAGATGAATTGCCCAAGAAACTTTGCGTGTAAGAGATAAATTTGACTAGGTAGGTTTTGCTGGCACTCCTCTGAGAGAAATGACCGTTAACATGTAGCCGAGTTTAGCATATGGGAGCAGTCAGGCTGCCATAAAGCTGGTGTTCAGACAAATTCAGCAGCCCAGTGGTGAACAGCTGTAGCAACCAGGCAATTTTCAGAAGCCATAAAAAGTGAAGGTTAACCTGAGATATGGTGGGGATGGTCACCAAGGGAGGCATCTGAGTGACCAGCCCTGATGTAGGCCATTGCTGTCTGCTTAAGACTATCACCAGCCATGTGTTTGAATTGATCTTGGAATAAGAGGTTGAAAAATGGAAGGACGTGACATATTTAAAAGAACAGGGATGTAGGGAATGAAGCGTTTTAAAGGACTGCTCTCAGCCAAACCATTAATTCATTCAACATGTACTAAGTATATCCTGGAGCAATGACAGGTCTAAAATTGTGGATGTGTTAATTCTTATAAAAACACTCTGAGGTTCAATTATTGTATTTTACAAATGAGGAAATTTAAAGACATTTCCTTAGTTCTCTGATTCTATACCAAACGGCAGAATCACATCTGTGGCCCTAGTACTCAACCCGTCATTCGGGTACTCATCAAAGGATTTTTGAACACTCACATTTATTAGGGGTCCTTTAACGAACTCTAGAAAAGAGAGACACCGGTGATGTTATGTGATTTCTTTCTGAGAGCCATAGCGGCAGCCAAATATCATCTCAGCAAGAGAGACTGAGGAATACAGAATTTTTCTTGGGAATGAATCACCAACACCATTGACTACTGATCATTGCTGTAATTCAAGGGAGCCATATGGTAGTTATAGATCAAAGAACTTCATGTATGAACAACATTCTTAGATTCTTGTGCCAGGCAAAGTCAAGTTCCTCTCCAAGGACAAGAAGAAATATGAAGATGTATAGATGGTGCTGAAGAGCAGAATGCAATCTGTATGTACATCATAGCCCATGAAATCAATGAATGATGTTTTAGAAAGGAATAGAGTACAGTTTGCAAAGACTCCAAGAAGTGTGGTCAGTAGCCGACTTAATGACCTAATCACAAGACTTTTAATTAAAATTTAAGGTGGTAATTAAGAATGAAGCATAGACAAATTTGGAAAACCAGATGTTGGGAGGCATAGAAAGAAATGTCTTTGTACAGTGATTCATAGGAAAAAGCACCAGAGAAAAAGATGCAAGAACAACTTCTGACAAATACACACTGATACCTATTTTATAGTTGGTGAATTTAAATAGGAAATTTGATACATTATGGTTCCAGGAATAGCATCACTAATACTTAGCAGCATGTGATTCAATGGAAAAATAGACTTTGGTTTAGAAATCAGATCTAAGAGGAATAATTAGTAAGGAAGTCCTGTATGTAAACTAATTATACCAAAACACGAAAGCATTAAGGGTGCAGTTAAAGAGATATAAATTATAGTAATGGTTTCATAGGAGCACATACTAAATGGTGTGACCTGAATATATGACTGATATCATTGTCACAGAAATTGTTTACCTAGCACAAAGGTATGTATAGGCACTGCACATTTCCAGATGTCATTCGACAGTCTTTTAGCAATTCAGCCAAAAGCAGAGCACCTGATATACATTTTCAGTCACTTTGATCAAAGTTCCACTTTTTAGAACACCAGAAATAAATTATGGAAGCTGATTGATTGATTCTCTTGACATTTTTTCTTAGTAAGGATGATTGTTTGTAAAAATGAAAGTGATGAATCTTGGGATAAAATGATCATGTTTAGCTAGAGTTCATAAGAGCCAGGGAAAAGAATACTGAACTGATTTAAATAAGTACCCTGATCTTCAAAAAAGTAGAAACCAGAAATTCTAGAAAAAAATAAAGTATAATATTATAGAATAAGTTTCCAAAATACTATTAAATAAAAGATAATATCTCTCCCCCTTCTCTTTTTTTTCTATTCCTCTCTCTTCTTCCCTCCTTTCCTCCTGTGTCTCTCTCCCACCTATGCACCTGAACCCCACTCTTTGTATTTAAGGAAGACTTAAACAGTGAGTAGGGAGCAAAAAGACACAATGATCAAAAATCACTTGAAAAGATTTTATACTTCCTTATAGCAACTGGTGTTTTCATTCATTATTTTTCCTATATTTTTAATTCATTCACTAACTATAGAGCACATATTATATTCCAGGCATATAAAAATGTATGTATATTGGATTTTAAAGTATTCGCAAAACACTAAATTACAAATTGCCTGAAATATTATCCTTTCAGCTTCCCCCAAAAGTTGATAATTTGGATTTGAAGAGCCAACCTGATTTTAAAACATACACAAAAATTTAGAGGGCTAGGATTGTGGCTCAGTGGTAGAGCACTTGCCTAGCACAGGCAGGGCCCAGGTTCGATCCTCAGCACCACATAAAAATAAAGGTATTGTGTTGTGTCCATCTGCACCTAAAAAATAAATATTTTAAAAAAATTTAGCAAAGCTTAATAGTCATTAACACAATTAAACCAAGAAATTATTTTAGAGTTTTTATTTTCTTTCTTTTGTGTAGCTTGCCTTTTCCTTAGAAGTGTGATCACTAGATTAATTTTGGTTCAGAGCAACCAAAATTTTCAATGATAGGAACAGAACATTTTTGAAGATAATTAAAAAATATTAGAAACTTTTCTTTGTCTTTTTATTATTTAATATTTTGTGTAGACAAAAGGATATAATTCCTAGTATAAATTCAAGTTATAATGCATAAAAATAAAATAATGACCTGTGAACCCACTGCCTAATGTAATGGTTGAAACATTTTCAATTGTGTATTGGAAATTCCAGAAATCCACTCTCTTATCTTATCTCCCAGTTCTATACCACTCCATCCATCAAGAGATAACTATTCGGAGTTTGGTGATATTATGTATGTATGTGTGTGTTAGTGGCCTTCATATATCCCTAAATATACATTATATATGTCTGCTTGTTCCTATGCTTTGTAAAAAACTGTAATTATGTTTCAGAGATTTTTCAAGCTTAGATGTGAGATAATTCATCAAGGATATATTTTAGCCTAATAAGTCAACCATGGTTGGTTGAACTTTGGTTTTGACATGTCTCAATTTTTAAAGTGCTTCAACATATTTCCCTGGATGTCTTCACAGTTGTCCTTGTGAATATATGAGTAGAAATAACGTTTAATTAATTCATATTTGGTAGATAAATATATTCCATCAGGATGAATGTATAAGACAACTTCTCTTCTCCTTTGTTCTCTTCCCTTCTCCTCTCCTTCCTTCCTTTTTATTTCTTCTTTCTTTGACACTGGGTATTGAACGCAGGGTTGCTTTACTACTAAGGTACAGCCTCAGCCCTTTTTGTTTGTTATTTTGAGACAGGGTCTCACTAAGTTGTTTAGAGATTCACTAAATTGTTGAGGCTGGCCTTGAACTTGCAATCCTCCTGCCACAACCTCCTAAGTCTCTGGGATTACAGGTGTGCACCACTGCACCTGGTTTGTACATCTTTCTTCTACTTTAGAGATTTTGGATATACTCTTCCTAATTCCTAGAAAACTCTTACACTTCTTTTTAGCATCACCAATTTATTTTTATTTCTCGGACCTGAGCTGATGTGGTCTTCTTGACGCAGCCCTCTCCCATTCTTGTCTAGTGTTCTTCCTCTTCTTTGTATTTATTCCAGTTTGGTTTTGTTCAACTTATTTAGGTAAAATTGACACAGTTGTATACATTTAAGATGCACATGTGATATTGCACATACTGTGAAATGACTGCAGTCAAGTTAGTTACTCTGTCACCCCACTGATCTTTTGTGGTGGTGGTAAGAACAATGTAAGACCTATACTCAGCAGGTTTCCAGTATTCAGCACAGGACTGTTTCTTAGGCACATGGTATATATTGAACTCCAGAATTTATTCATTTTAGGATTAAAAATTTGTACCCTTTGACCAACTTATGAAAATTTGTGATTATATAGTCTCATGTTTGTTTAAATAATATACTTATTATTTAACAATTAGGAGTTTAACAATTAGGCCAAAAGATCCATGCAGTCAGAGAGAATGCCTTCTTGATCCACCCATGCATACTCACTGTCTTACACAGTATTTGATACTTAAGAGTTCAATTAATAAGTCATAAATGAACGCAATACAGTGTTGTGTAAAAGACTAACTATTCAGGGAACAATTACTGGGTTACATGCCATGGATAGCTTCAAGTTTAAATTAAATTCTGGATTTTGAAAAATATCATTCATTTTAAAGTTGCATTATACCACCAATGATAAATCAAGATTTTGTTTTCTGACATTGTGATTTGAAATATTAGGTACATTTTACATTTGAGTTAGTAACTACCCCATAATTCATTGATTGCAAAGAATAATGAAAAGCTATTAAAATAATATTTTTAATTGGTCATTTAGGAGAATTGTGTACAATAATTGCTTCTTTTCTGTCTTCAGTTTTTTGCATGGGTGAATGATCCTAGCAGGTTCAAAGGTTTTGTTACTAGGAATTTTTTTCTGCAAATTTAAAATCTTTTTCCCTCTGATTTTGAAATATCTGTAATTGTGTGTGTGTGTGTCTGTGTGTGTGCGCACACGCGTGTGCGCTGAAGCAAACAATTTTGGGTTTTGTTGTTTCCTTACAAGTAAATATACTGCATTATTTATTATTTAATAGGTGAAGAATAGTGTATTGGGTAAAATATTTTCTTTTAAGAGAATTATAGGCAAACCTGACAGTTGCCAGGGGCTCTACCTGGTCTATAAGGGGTTCAGAAATGTCATAACTAATGTAATTAGTGGAGAAAATTGCATTTGCCTGAGTTTTTTCCAGAAAGGGTATAGGTGGTTAGAGGCAAAGCTTCACCGTAGTGTGCTCCATCAAAACAGATGGTCCTTGCAGCAATGGTCCCTCCACAGAGGACTAGTGATCCGCAGGAGGGTTTGCTGAGTGAGGTATGCAGTCCAGGGCATCACACTCTCATTTCTCCTTCTCTGCTCTTAGCTAGGGAAGCACTGAGGTCCCACTCAACATTTTCAGGAGGTTGAAATTATTTTATAAGAATGTTAAAAATAATATTTGTGGAAGAATCACATTGCTCGTGTGCCCAAGGTAACAATAATTTCTGAGAGCATTGCCCAATACTGCTGCTGTTTGCTTCCTTATCTTGTCACTCTCTGCCTCAGTCACCCTTCTCCAGCACCCTGGCCTTGCATCTTCTCCTAATATGCCAAGTTCTTTCCTGTTGTCACAGGGCCTTTGAACCTACTGCTTGTTAGGTCTGAAATGCTGTTTCCCTGCCTCTACATGACTACCTCTTTCTTAGTGCTCAGATTCCAATATCAACTCAAAGGGGACTTCTGTAAATTCACATCCAGCAGAAATGGCCCAGTCCCAGTGCTCTGTTTATTTTATTCATAGTACTCTTTACAAACATCTGTAATGATTTATTTCCTTATTGTCTTTTGTCCTAAGATGTACCATGAAAGTAAAGCCTGATTATTTTGTTTTGCATCTTGTATTGCCAGTTTGTTTCTAGGACAGTGTTGTAATTACATAATAGATCTTCATTAAATATTTTAAAAATCAATTTAGAAATGATTGAATTTGACTTTTGCAATTTCTGGCTTGAACATTCAGTAATTTTTCCATATCAACATCATGTTTTAATTCTGCAATGGTTTATTAATTTTATATAAGTTGCCTTTCACAGGAAAGAGTAGACTCAGCCCACGTTTTCTTGTGATGGTATCTGTAACCAGGATATATCTAAACTGAATCAAGGAGACTGCTTAATTAACAGTAGAGTAAAAACAAGAGAGAGCCCTGCTACACTAATTTGCTACTTAACCTTCTTTAATGTAAATTTTACTTTGCTACACTTACCTAAAAAGTACATATAAATATATGTACATGTGTACTTGAAATTGTATTTCATGCTAGTTAAAATGTGGTTCATCTGGTAGGTAAAAATCTTTCACGAAGCAGAATCACAGAGGATATCTTGAAATCATTTCTGTATAGGTAACTGCTGATATGTAGAGCCTACACTCTGATCCAGGCTTGGGGCTGCCTGCTGTGTTATTACTTACACTTATTCTCATAATAACCAAAGGAGATGGGTATTATTATCTCCATTTTATCAATGAGGGTTGGAAAGTCGGTAAGTCATGATGTTTATTTTACTTATATAGACTCATAATTTTGCACCTGTGATATTTTTAGTTTTTGCTAAACAAATGTTTCTCTTTCTGCACAACTAAAACTGATAATAAACAGGATTGATGTCACAGCTGCTGTCATGTATGATTTTCAAAGTAGTCTAAATTTAATATTTAACCAAAAAGTATGTCATGCTTTTGGCTAACTTGTCAAATAAATCTTTTGTTTTTTTTCTGCCTTAATCAAAGGAATGCTTCTTGTGAACAGTGTTGAGAAAGCTATGTTCTTAAACAGAGTCAGAGATTTGTGTGTTGATTTTAGATACATAAAGAACATTTTGATTGTGTTCTTTATGTATCTTGTTCTTCATTCTCTCATTGACCTTTATGCTGTTTTTTTGATTTGATTTTTTTTGTTTTAATTAGTTATACATGACAGTAGAATGCACTTATATACTTTGATGTAACATACATAGATGGGATATAATTTCTCATTTTTCTGAGCATACATATTGTTGAATCACATTGGTCATACAGCCACATACATACATAAAGTAATAATGTCTGTCTCATTCTGCTATTTTTCTTATCCCCACATCTCCTGTCCTCCCCTCCTTTCACTTCCCTCTAACGAATCAAAGGTAACGTTATTTTTTTTTTGCATTACAATTCTTAATACACATAAATACCACACTTTTTGTATTTCTGTTTGTATATAAAGTATGTTGACATGCACTTCAAGTCTTCATACATAATTTTTATTTTTTATCACAGTTAGAGTGGAGATAACCATGATGCAAAAATATTGCTGTGTACACAGATGTTGTTATATTTCAGACTAGGTCCCAGAGGGCAGTTTTTCAATTGTTCCTACGTCAGTAGTGGATGAAGGGATTTCAATTTGTAATGCTCAAATGTATTTTCAACAAACAGGTGTGAAATTTGATGTATGTGAATAGTATAAAATCAGGTTTACCTGGTTCATCTATATTGAAATTGGGTTGCAGCAACTGTTTTCCTTTCTTGACTATCTCCAGAGGTAAAGTGACTGAATCCTCAGCAAGGCAGTACTAGCTACTAAATTTCCAGCAAGGCAGTCACTATGTTTCCTTCATATTCTTGAATAAGTCCCCCCCACCCGTGGTGTTGGTAATTGAACCAGGAGCCTTGTGCATGCTAAGCAAGAACTGTACCACTAATCTATATTCCTAGCTCCCTGAATAAGCCTTTACCTGGGATCAACATCATGCCCACAAGTATGTGAGGTTTTAGTTACATATTCAAAATAATTTTCATTTCTTGAGGGTAAATTGTGAAATGAAAAAACATGGTGCTTTTCATCATTATGACCTATGCTCAGTGGTTATCACTGATTTTACAGTATCTATTTACTACTAATCTAAGTTCACTTTCAGATGACATTATACTGCAGATCCTTATAGAATATGCCCAATTCCTCTCTCCCTATTTCTTATAACATTGCTGTCATTCATTTTACTTATCCATATACTGTAATCCACATATTATAATCACACTATGCATTGTTACTATTATTATTTTGAAAACATGTCTATTTATTTATTATGTAAAACAATGGATTTTATTTTACTTTTATTTATTCTCAGCTCTCTTTCTTCATATAGATATAAGTTTTTAACCTATATAATTTTTTGTTCTCTAAATAGCTTTTTTAATTATTATTTCCTGCCACACAGGTATATCAGCTATACATTTTTTCAGCTTTATTTGTTGAAGAAAGTCTATTTATCCTTTACTTTTGCAGGATTGCTGCAAAAAAAAAAGTCTAAGTTACTTTCTTTTAAAATTTTAGCAGGAAATATTTCAGTCCACTCTTTCTTGTTTATATTGTTTGATCCAAGGAAAGTTGTTGACTTTTCTTTGTTCATTGTTTTTCTTGTTAGAAAATGAAATGAAAACTTTCAAGTTCTTTACTTATCAGAGCTGAAACTGGAAGTCCCTGTTTTCCTTATTTTGTACCTTAAAATGCTTTTTATAATTGGACAATTCTAAACACCAATGCAACCTTCTTAGTCTTATCAGATTTTCAATTTTTAAAATGCTATCTTTTTTTTAAAATTTTCCCTTAGCTTATTTCTTTTTTATAAGAAATTTAATACTGTCATTATATTAGTACTTAATGGACCTGGCTAGTATTGTCCTTAAAATGCCTCAAAATCAAACATAGATACAATCAGTTGACTGAAGACTTTACAACATGATAAGGCTAAACTCAACAAGAGCCCATGTGGCTGTTAATACCATTTGATGATTGCATTAAAGTAATTGTGCATCTGAATTTTGCCGGTTTTTTAGTCAGCTTTTTCACTGCTATAACTTAAAGACCCAACTAGAAAAACTGTAGAGGAGGAAAGATTTATTTAGGGGCTCATGGATTCAGAGGTCTCAGTCCATAAGAGGCAGGCTCCATTCCTTGGGGCTCAAGGTGATGCAGGACATCATGGCAGAAGAGTGTGGCAAAGGGAAGCAGCTCACATGATGATCAGAAAGCAGAGGGAGAGATAGAGAGACTCCACTCTCCAGGTACAAAGCATATAGCCCATAGCCACGCCCCTAGTGAACTATTTCTTTCCGCCACAGCCTACTTGCCTCCAGTTACCACTCAATTAATCCCATCAGGGATTAATTCACTGATTAGTTAAGGCTATATCCCAATCATTTCTCCTCCAAACCTTTTTGCATTGTCTCACATGTGAGCTTTTGGGGGACATCTCACATCCAAACCATAACAACTGATCTCAATAATTAGAGTCATTCTCCCACTAATTATATAGATCAGAAGTGGAACTGTGTGTAGATGTCTGCAATGATCCAGTAAGTTCAAGGGACGTATATGGATGAAAACCAGGTAGGTTACTTTATTCTCCTATAGAATTCAGTGTGACATGCTACTATGTAGTTACTGTTAGTTTTATATGCCTGTGTCTCCTACTAAAGATTTTCTGCCTACCCTTCCCCTCTTTTTATCCTTTACCATTTCCTGATGAAATCAACAAATCAACAAAACTTAGCACTCTTAGAGTCTTTGTCCAAGTTATACATGTTGGACAGTACTGCATAAGATTACTCTCTTAGTATTGTGGCAAAGGAATTTGGCCCTTAGGTAATGGATCTCTTCCCTGTAGGAGACCTATTTGGGAATTAATTAAGGATAATTTAGTGGAATAAACTTTAAGTATTTTAATTTTTATAATTTTGAGGTGAAGCAGGTCATACCTAGAAATTTACATGGCATATAAGTCTATACCTGTCTAGCCCTACTTTGCTAGTGTACTTATATTTTGAAGACCTGCAGTTTGATTGCATGTATGTGTGTACATGCACATATTTCATAGATTGGTACAAATTGTGTCAAAATAGTTGGGTTCTTTTAGATTTGTTTATTTTGAAAATAAAAAAAAAATCTACCCCACAAGCTAAGTACAGCATTCCTTTATATTTGTAGCTGTGTGTAGAATACTGGTACTGGGTCTAAAGCCAACGTGTTTCCCTAGCTTTGGCAGTTGTCTCCATAATTTGTTTGCCAAAGACAAATAGATTGTGCTTATATGACACAAACCCAGTTGGTCATTATGAGAAATTCAATGATAGAAGTCTGTATATATTTGGAAGTAGGCAAATCACACTCCTAGCTGGTTGACCGTGCTTTTCACTGAACTGCTAATTGTTTTGATGCTGTGCACAGATAACTTTAGAAAGAGAGATGATAGGTTTCATTAAAGAGCACGGTTAAGAATTTACTTTTCATGCAGTGCTCTGCTTTTTCTCTACATGTGTTATTTCAACAGCGTTATATAGCATCCAAGTGCTGTTAGGGCCTTGAGAAATTATTGAATCTGTTGCATGGACAGGGACATGCAGAGCTTCTCAAAACTTCCCTATGATTGCATACAGACCAGCATAGAGTCAGACTTCACCCCCAGGCAGTTTTCTCAAATTAAATAGGAAAATTCAGTTCCTGAGTGTCTGTAGTAAAAAATACCCCAGAATAGATATTTGTACTGTTCCTCTCATCTGCTTCTATGATTCTGGGAGGAATATTATTTTAAATAAGAGAATATATGGGGCAGAAGTAAAGGCTTGGGTTCAAATGGAATTTTGGCTTTCTCTACATAGATTTGTTTTAAAAAGGATGATAAACGATGGTATAAAGGTGGATTTGTGTTTGAGAATGGTCATTTGGGGAGCAATGTGGTAGATGGATACAAAGGGGTAAGACCAGAGAGGTAGGGAGACCAATGAGAAGAATAATACTTTAACCCAAGCCTCAGCTAGGTCTTTTTTAATATTGAAGATAGGGAGATATGTTTGTTTTGTTTGTAGTATAGAACTGTTTTCTTTCTCAAATGAAATCTTGTATGAAACCCTACAATGTAAGACAAATGGGGTTGGAATATCTGAGTCATTCTGCCCCATCTCTGAGGTCCCTCTGTGAAACAGTTTGAAAACGGCTATAATACAGAGATCTATCAAAGATGTAGAATCAGCATTCCCACTCATTTTATTTAATAAACTCTTTTGGTGTCTAATCATCTATCTTGTTAAGCTACTCTTCACTCTCTAAAGTAAATCTCTGTAAGAGTTCATAAGAACCCTTGTTTTATTTCTTTAGATGTCAAATAAATATTTCACTCAAAAAAAAAAAAGAATTGTATGAAAAAAATAAGAGAGCTCATGTATAATGGCATAATTTGGCGTGAACATACTTTACATACAGAATTACAAAAAATTGTGCTGTGAATGGATAATTATGAATGTAATGCACTCCACTATTGTCATCTATGTAAGAAATAAATTAACAAATAAAAAAAAAGGGTGGGAAGATTCATGAAACAGTAAATGGCTATATAGGTATTTTTAATATATTTTAAATAGGGGGCAGAGTTCTCATCTTTGAAGATTACTTTAAAGAAAATTGAATCTTATATTTTTGAGGATGGATTTGCATTAAGAACAGATTTTTAAAAAGGGAGTTGATGTGGAATTTAGTTATGAGTTAATAAGAACGTGTGAGTTAAAATGAGCTATATGGTAGGTAGAGTACTTATATTCATACAAAAACCTATTGAATATGAAACTTGCATTTATTTCTATTTTCTTGTAGTAGTTAGTATGCAGGAGAAATAAAGAATCAATGTTAGGCAAGTGATTATGTAGTATAAACTTCCTGCAGTTTTGGATTTCTACTAATGATTTTTTATTTTTTTCTGGTACTGGGGATGGAAACCAGGGGTACTGGTAACACTGAGTTACATCCCTGGCTCTTTTTGTTGTTGTTGTTGTTTTCAGACAGGGTCCCACCAAATTATTGAGGCTGGCTTCAAACTTGTGATCCTCTTGCCTCAGCTCCCCCAATTGCTGGATTACTGAATATGCCACCACACCAAACCTCAGACTAATTTTTAATAATAAGCACAACTGTTTTTAAAAATACTATATATGGATTCAATAATTAGAGCAACTAATTAGATGCAGGTGATTAATAGATGTATCAAAATATTAGGATATCTGATAGCTTTTTGCCATCTAAAATATAATCTAAATGACCATATAGTCAATTTTATTTTAGAAATATCCAAATTTGTAACTAATTTTATGTAGTTATGGATAGCTTTCAATAGTTTGCTTTTAAAAATAACTTCTTACATTTATTTATACATATATAAAATATGTATACTTATATATATTATATATTTATTCATATTTATATGTAAATTTATATGTATATTTTATTTAATATATATTTTATATATAAACATATATTTACATGTATATAAGTTATATTTATATATAAATATATATATATATATTCGTGAGCCCAAACTAAGTATATTAATATATTTATATGTAAATATGTATATATATCTTTATATAAAATATGTATATTTATGTATTTATATATAAATATAACTTCTTATATATATATATATTTCCAAAGCATATTTTATGTTTATACAAGAGAAAAAACAGCCTTTCTTTCCTGATCTAACCCAAAAGTGTTAGATGTTATGCATACAACTTGCATTTTGAGAAGCTTTCAAGCTTCACAGACCTTGGGATTCTTAATTGTAATTTATATGCAAAACTAATGTTTGGGCATTTAAGGGATGAATATCAAATCTGAGGATTATCTAAGTCCTGAGCTAATGTTTTTTGTGTTTATTATTTATTTCTTCGCTACTGATACATTTTCAGAGTAGGAGAAGGAGGGAGGAAGAGAACCAGCAATAAAAATTAGCTAATATTAGTACTAAAGGTTAATGTTTGGAGAGAGAGATTTAACCAAGTGGTGAAATAATGTCTTTTTTTCTTTTCCTGGATGGTCAAGAATTAACTTTTACTTTGGGCTTCATCTTCTAGTAGTCTTCAGTAGAAGTAGTCATTTTGAGAACTTAAAACATTTTAATGGATTTTTTTAACTTTAGTGTGTTTATCAAGGTTAACTCTGCGCAAATTTTTTAAAAATTGTACAGCTTGTGTTCATTATCTGACAGTTTGCTTTCCTTCTTTATGTGCCTATCTCCACTCTTCTCCCCCTTTCTTTCTCTTTTCTTTTCTTTTTTCCTTCACCAAATACATACTGAAATTATGTGTCAGGCAGTTATATCTGCATCTTAACATTAGCTTCCCTGGAGGACATTTTAGATTTCGTGGACAACACAGGCACTATCTATCCTTGTGTCCAGAAGTCAGATGACCCTTTGGTATAGTACTTTTCCCTCAGAGTTGTTATATTAGCTAGAATAAGCTGTGATGCTATAATATACATAACAAATAAGTCATAGCTCAAGCAAAGCTGAAGTCTTTCTCAGGAAATAGTTCCCAGAAAATGGTCCAAGTCAGGAAGATGAGGCTGTTCTACATAGTCATTGAGGGATCCAGTCTAATCATGTCTTCATTTGTCTTTGTCATATCAGCTTGTGTTAAGAGGATAAAAAGCATAGAGTAATGTGCAGGGAAGCTTGTGGATCAGACCTGAGAATGACCTTTAGAATTTCAATTAAAATTTTATAGTCACATATCCACACTACTTGCAAGTGGAAAAAATGAAATACAGTCCTGTATCTAGAAAGAAATGGAAGATGGATTTTGATGTTGATTAACAACATGGAACTATAGTCATGGATGGCCTTCTTGAGCCCAAACTAAGTATTTGCTTTTGCAAGATCTGTTAGCTTTAATTTAAATACATTTCGGTATTTTAAAAAAATATTTTTATTTTTTGTCTTGCTTAGAAAGGTGCTTTTTGCTTTGTTTAGGAAATGTGTGTGTGTGTGTGTGTGTGTGTGTGTGTGTGAGAGAGAGAGAGAGAGAGAGAGAGAGAGAGAGAGAGAGAGACAATTTAGAACAATGTTAAATCTGTCTCTTAATCACATAGCCAAGAAAATGTTATCATAATGTTATTGTATTTTCTTCTAGCTTTCAATGTGCATTTTAAAATACTGTTGGGATTACAGTACATAAGTTTTTGGATTTTTTTCTAAATTAATAGTTTAAGCTTTTTAAGCTCAAACACTGTTATAGCTCTATGAATTTTATCATAAGGATATACCGTATTTATTTAATCATTCTCTTATTAATTAGAATTGATTCTATTTCCACTGTTTATTATAAATGACTCTGGTGAATAGGTTTTATACATATAAATTCATGCCTGCATTTTGTAATTATTACCTTGATGGACTTGGTGACTCAAAGAAAAGGTATATATTTAAGGTTCTTAATAATACTGTAAATTTGATTTTCCAAGACTATGCCAATTTACCTTCTCAAGTACAGGAACAAGTGCACCCAATGATGCACACAGTTACCAGATGACCCAACAATTGCACCATGCGGTATTATCCCCGTGAAGTAAGTACTTATATTCATACAAAAACTTGTACAGAATAACTTTCATGGCAGCTTTATTCATAATAATGAAGAACTGGAAACAACCCAGATGTCCTTTAATGGGTGAATGGCTCCACCTGTGATCCAGGCATGTCATAGAAGACTACTTATCAATAAAAGTGTTGGAGCTATTGATACACGCAAAAATCTGGATAGATCTCTGGAGAATTATACTAAGTGAATAAAAGTCTCAAAGGTTAATTACTATGTGATTATATTGATATAACATTTTTGAAATTAAAACAAAAAGGAAAATAGGTTAGTAGTTGCCATGAGTTAATGATGGGGAGAGGGTGAAGCAGGGAAAGGAGTGTGATTCTAAAGGGTCAATGAGAGGAATTCTTCTGATGAGGGAACTATTCAGCCTTGTGGGTGTGGTGGTACATACTTGCATGCAAGTGTGATAAAACTGCATTCAACCAAATAAACACACACAAATGAGTACAATGGGGAAATCAGAACAAGATTAGTGGTGGATTTTGTCAGTGTTAATATTCAGTTTGTAATATGTACAGTAGTTTTGCAAGAAGCTATCACTGGGGGAAGTTGGGTCAAGAGGATATAAGATCTCTATTATTTCGTACAACTAACCACATATTGATCTTTAATTATCTCAAAATAAAGTTTTGTTAAAGTAATCCATGAAATTTTTATTTATCATATAGTTCTAGTATTTTTCATACAATCAACTTCTGTTTGATGGCTTCAGCTTTTCTGTAATTGTAATTAGGAAATTGATTTTTTTCTTTCATTTCCTATTACGCTTATGTCCATGTTCAAAATATAGAAACTATTTTCTGTTTGCCCAAATTTTCTTTTAGTTGTTCATATTTTTTACAGTCTAATGACAATTCCAAAAATATTTCTTCCCCCTCCAGCGTTTTTGTTTGAACATATGATCACAACTCTTTTGCAGACCTATCTTTAACAATTGCTTTGGCCTAAGCCTCATTTTTAAATTTTTTTTGTTTATTTTTTTAAGGTGTAATTACCAAAAGACTCATTAGCCAGCACTATTGTTTTAGTGTGTAAAAAACTGATTGTAATTATTTATATGCTCTAGGGCAGTAAATTTTGTTGTTAAAAGTGTTCTTTTATCACAAAATAATTTTTTATCTATTTTTTTTATTTTTAAAATGGCTCTAAATAAGGAGTATTGAGTTAACGATCTTTCTCCCATTCTCTCTGTAGAGCCCTGGTCATCATCTCCCCATGTCCCCATGTATTGTCCTTCCCTTTCTTCTTTATTCATGTGGTTATTTATCACTTCCTTATGCCTGGCACCTACTCACGTCCCACACTCACTTTTCTGTTTTATGTATGGTGTATCCTTTAAAATGTGTAGCACTTTTTTGTGTTTCACATTTACATATTGTTTATATTTATCTGTTTCAATGATTTAGTGATATGAGGATCTCCACTAGTCTATGTAAATATGCTTATTTACTATTCTGTGCAAATTTGTTGAGTTCTTCGAAATATTCAGTCAGAATTTTGGTTAGAATTATATTGAACATATTGGTTAATTTGAGGAAAATTTTGCTTCTCACTGAGTTTAGTGCATGCTTAGTGGAGAAAGGTTAAAGTGACAAGAAATGCACTGGGTTGTGTTTATGTTTCCACCCTCTCTTAAGATTTTAACAAGGGGATTCCACTGTCATTTACCTAATATCTCTTGCACGATGTTTTTAGTATCTAAGCTTGAATCACTTTTATTATATTAGCTGTACGTGAACTAATAGTGGCTATTAGACTATTGACATGGAGATTTGTGTTTTAATCCTTATAACTATTCTTATTGTATTTTTGATTATATAATTTTCAATTACAGCAGCCTTCCAAAAGGACTTGAGACTCTCTTTGCATCTTGAAATTGCATGGATGAATTTATTTGCACAACAAAAATTCGCTATGTCTTAGATGCTGCTAGGAGGATCCCTGGAAAATGAGTATTGGCTATTTTAACTTACTTTTTGTCACTGATGTGTTCTTGGTTCCAGTTTTTTAAATGCTCTATACAGAATTGTGTTGCACCTCACAATTCATATATTGGAGTCCTAATCTCCCATGTGACTGTTTTGGAGCAAGGGCCTTAAGAAACTGATTATGGTTAAATGAAGCCGTAATGCCAGAACCCTGATCTAATAGAAATGGTGCTCTCATAAGAAGATACAAGAAATCTCCTTTCACCATTCTGAGGACTCAATGAGAAGGTAGAGGACTGCAAGCCAGAAAGAGAGCCCTTACCATAACCAGATGAGGTTAGCACTGATATTACACTGCTAGCTTCCAGAACAATGAGAAAATGAATTTATTTTGTTTCAATCACTCAGCCCATGGTATTTTGTTATTGCAGCCCCAGTTAAGATACTAAGTCTGACATTAGAGCTATTGCCATATTAATTAGTGCACTTGCAGATAGAATTATGAGTCAGCTTTTCATCAGAAATCATTTTATAACCATCTATTTTTGTTCTAGAATATTTAGGCATTAAATAAAGTAAATGAACCATTGGTTGTATCTTTCCATGTTTGTTTATTTCTAATGAACTGCTTGAAATGGCAACTACTTCTTTGAGCCACCTCAGTGCCTTATATTCACAGAAAGGCTTTATGTATCATTTCCTGTTTTTTTCTGACACTGTGGATATGAAATTACTTTGCAGCCTAATTCAATTAGGTCATCTGAGACATCTTGTAAGCTAGGTCTCTGAAATGCCAAATAGTATTGCTTAAACACCTTAATATTTGTTTTCAGAGCAAGAGCCATTTCAAAAGAGCTGCCTAGAAAATTAGATAATTGCACTTAATTATTTTTGATATCAATTGTCATGTTTTTTCCCCCTTAGTGGATATGTCATAGTAATCTGATGTTTTCTCATCTCTTTTTTGCGGAGACTATTTTCAGATTGAATATATTATATTTATAGTAGATTTTGGATTTAAATGAAACTTGGAAATGGAGATAAATATGAGAAAGAAATGTTATCTTTTACTTAGCTTTAACAATTATTTCAGTGCCTGAAACACATTAGGATGACGGATGTCTAGGTATTTGTTATATATTAAAAAACAACTAAAAAGAGCCCTTCATTTCAAAATTAATTCATGTAAAACCTTGAAATCTTCTGAAATTAATTTTAAAGTATTTCTCAAAGGATAATTTTGGCAAAGGGGTTCATGAAAACTTGTAGATGTTTACTAGCAATAATCATGGATTACACATTCTCAACATTTAGTCAACATAAGGGAATATTGAGATAATGTTGCTGAAATTAGACTACTACCATTGGCATTATAGGCAAGGAAAATAGGGAAAACTTGTGATGAACACTTTTAGGTGCAACTAATCTCTACTTTGGATGAGATGTAGGCAAAGTCCTGTACATATTCCACTTTGCAATATGGAAGATCAGCCATTGCTTTGCTCTGAAGAAGGTGTATATTAAGTGAGGAATAGAAATCAGGCTAGATATACTTTATTTTGAGAAGCCTGTTGTTATCAAGAGCTCTGGTTTGTAATTGCCATCAGATAAGTTTGGTTGCTTAGAAGGAATCTTAGGTTAAATGATGGCAGCCACTAGAGACTTGAAAACACTAGGTTTGTGTTTGGTGAAGCAGAATATAATTCTGTTTGCTTAGGTTTTCTTTATTTCACCAGGTTCTGATTTAGCAAAAGTTTAAAAGCTGGACTGGGAAAATGATTCTCACCTGCTAAGAAAATGTTTAATAATATAAAAAATATTATTAGCTGGGAATTTTGGGATGCTATGTTCAAGTATCCCCCCCCCCCCAAAAGAAAGGCTTGAAAGCAGTTGTACACAGTTTTACCCAGTTGTGACTATGTTATGGTTTGATGGTAAATTAAGAAAGAGTTTTAAGAAAGAAGAAATTTCTTGGTCATTTAGCACCTTCTCTGCCTTGACAATCTGCTCAGTTCTATTTAAATGGCAATTGATATTCATAGTTTGTGAAGTCTCAAGTTTCAGTTTTAGTGCTATCAATTTCAAATTGGATAGCAAATTATAAACACCTGACTTCCTCTGAGTGGACAGATTTACTACGCGTTCATCCAAGGCTTGGGCACTATGATGGTTTAAAATGAAACTTGATCACAGATCCATGGTTTTACCTGAAAAAGAAGTTTGATTCTTATTAAGTCAAAATTGATTGAGGGAAAGTTAGAGAAAACAAATAATTCTTTGGTGTGGTAAACTGAAATTTGTAAAACTCCAAAAGAACTTCTATAGAGTTATTGGTGGCCTTGCTTTTATGTTTTGGTGCAATATAATCCACAACAGGACGTGTAAAGTTGAAATGTAATACAAAGAAATTCCATATCATTGTTTCTCTAGAGATAGTTCAGTAAGGGTCAAAGTTAGATTGAATCAAGATAGAGGCAATGCAATTGAACTGAGAAAATTGGATGTGGTCAGATGGCATTAGGGAACAGTAGAGTGAGATTGACTAGCTGTGAAAAGCTTCAGAGAGCAATGGTAAATTTTTATCATTTCGAGGAATGTAATTATTGTTGAACATTTATTATTTATTTAGCATTCTTCTGTTCTGGGGACTTTGGTCACATCTAGTAAATATTTCATAGATTTTTTTTAAAAAAATATTTAGTTCAGATGCTAACAAATGAAATCAGAGTTTGAGGACACATATTTTTAAGTTGAATTCGAGTTCTTATATCTGATTAGTTTTGGCCCAACATCATAATCAAGCAAGATCTAAATATTTTCGTGATGGTGTAGAAAACTGGTACTATGAGACTTCTGGTGTGGTTTGGGGCCTATGTCTTGATTTGTGCTAAGGCACCAGCAGTTTTAGCCATCTGCTTTTGCACCATCAGTGAGAATGTCAATATGGCAAAACACACAAGTAATGGTTTGGCATTATTATGAAAATAGTTCTGACCTGATGGATTCTGTGAAATTATCTCAGGGGCCTCTGGAGATCCAAAAATCACATTTTGTAAATATATAAGGTATATATAAGGAAATATATAAGGTCTCAGTCTATGTCAAGTCAAGAAGGTGCCATGCCCTTTCATTTTATTTATTTATATTTGGGGGCCTACTGAGGATTGAACTCAGGAGTACTTGACCACTTACCCACATCCCCAACCCTATTGTGTATTTTATTTAGAGACAGGGTTTTATTGAGTTTCTTAGTGCCTTGCTTTTGCTGAGGCTGGCTTTCTACTGCCTCAGCCTCCCAAGCCACTGGGATTATAAGCATGTGCCATCATGCCAGGCGCCCTTTCATTTTAGATATTTCTTTTGTTTGATCTTGGAAATACAACTCTAGTTTGAAAAGTTCTTGAATTCCATAGCACCAGAAATATTTATTTTCCTTAATGCTACATTTTCTACTTTTTTTTTCCTTCAGAAGAATTTAAATAGATTTTTGGAAAATATTGTGTATTTTTTATTAATGGTAAGAATAAGGAATCATATCTTTCATTGGTGAGTTTTTAATTGGTTTCTTTTATTTTTCCAAAATGTACAGCATTTGTATGGGAATCTTGTAGAATACAGAAAAAAACAGAGGAAGAAATTTTCTCAGAAATTATTCAAAGGAGGAAGATTATAATTAGAATTTTTCAGTACAAATATTAAATGTTTATTCTTGCATAAATATTTTATTATTTGTTATTTTGTTATGTTGGGCCATGTAATTATGGCTTATAGGTTAATAATTATGTTTGCTTTGTTAAAGCATCTGAACACTTACCAGATAACCTACATTGATTGACTACATATATCACAACTTCTTAATCTGGAAGCATATACATGTTTTTCAGGGTCTTCATGAAACATCTTAGTATTAATATGGAAAATTTGGTATGTAGTTACATTTTCTAGGGTGAATGTCCACTAGATTATCAAAGTAATTTCTTAGAAACACTAAATCTGAATTATTCTTTATTTAAGGAAATGAGTACAAATACTTTATTTCAATTCTGTGGTGAGAAAAGCATTATTTTAAAAATAAGATAGACTAACCAACTGGTTGCTTAAATTTTCTTTCTGTAACTGTTGTTTTGGCATTATATAGACAAATCCCAAGTTCTTTAATTATGTCTGAATTAATTTACAATACATGAAATTCACCCACACTTGTTCTATTTATCTCTCCATGGAAACAGCATGCTTTGGGATGCTACTAAATTTTCCACATGTAGGACATTTCCACTTTTATATATAACAATATATTCCTCTAGATCATGTTATTTTTCTTAAACTCCTCATGGAAATGTAGTATGGTTTTAATGTTCTTTCAAAAATGTATTTTTAAAGAGTCAGCTTTTCATTTGTATAGGTTGATGTCCCTACCACCACTTATTCCAATATTTTGTTTGGTTGCTTTTAATAATATATCTTAGTATTCTTGCAAAAATTCACATTTTGAGGTCCTATTACAAAGTGTTTTCCATATGTATATCTCCCTCATATTTTTAACTTTCATTGAGGCCTAATTTACATATAGTAAAATACTCAAATATTAATATGTAGCTTGATGTATTTTTGAAATAGATTTTATTTTTTTTAAAGCTATTTTAAGTTCACAGGTATCTAGAGTAGAAGGCACAGAGATTTCCCACATTCCTTCTGCCTCTGGGCAACATAGCCTCTCCTATTATCAACATCCCTCACCAGGATGGTATATTACAACTGATGAGCCTACATCGACACATCCTCATCCAAATACCATAGTTTACATTACACTTCACTCTTGGTATTGTATATTATATGTGTTTGAACAAATGTATAAGGATATGTGTCCACCAACACAGTATCACACAAAGTATTCTCCCTGCCCTAAAATTTTTCTGTGCTCCAACTACTCATTTTTTCTTATTACTTAACACCTGGTAACCTCTGATCTTTCTACTGTCTCCATAGTTTTACCTTTTCCACAGTATTATACAATTGGAATTATACAATATGTAGCCTTTTAAGATTGGCTTCTTTCACTTAGTAAAGTGACTTTAAGATTCCTCCATATCTTTTCATGGCTTGATGGTTAATGTTTCATTTTAGTACTGAATAATATCCCATCATATGGATGAACCAGAGTTTGTCCACTCACCTACTGAAGGGCATTTTGGTTATTTCCAAGGTTTAGCAATTTTAAATAAAGCTATTGTAAACATTCATGTGCAGGTTTTTGTTTATACATAAGTTTTCAGCTCACTTGGTTAAATACCAAGGAACATAAATGCTGGATCTTACCATAAGGATATGCTTAATTTTGTAAGTAATTGCCTGGCTCAAAGGCCAAACTGTCTCTCAATATGACTATACAAATTTTCATTGTCAGCAGCAGTGAATGAGTATTCCTGTTGCTCCACATCCTTGTCAGCATTTGATGATGTCAGTGTTCTGAATTTTGTCCATTCTACTAGAGGTACTTCATTATAGTTCTAGTTTGCATTTTCCTGATGTCATATGATATAGAAAACGCATTCATACACTTACTGGCATCTGTATATCTTTTTTGGTGGGGTGGCTGTTAAAATATTCAACACATTTTTAAATGGGGTTGTATGTTTTCCTATTGTTGAGTTTGAAAAATTCGTTGTATATATTTTTTTTTTTTTAATTTTTTTTATTGTGGGTTGTTCAAAACATTACAAATTTCTTGACATATCATATTCCACACTTTGATTCAAGTGGGTTATGAACTCCCACCTTCACCCCATACACAGATTGCAGAATCACATCAGTTACACATCCATTGATTTACAAATTGCCATCCTAGTGTCTGTTGTGCTCCGCTGCCTTTCCCATCCTCCACCCTCCCCCCTCCCCACCTCTCCCCTCCCCTCCCCTCCTCTCTCTCTACCTCCTCCACTGTATAACCCTGAGGGTCTCCTTCTATTACCATGCAATTTCCCTTCTCTCTCCCTTTCCCTCCCACCTCTCATCCCTGTTAAATGTTAATCTTCTTCTCCTGCTCTTCGTCCCTACTCTGTTCTTAGTTACTCTCCTTATATCAAAGAAGACATTTGGCATTTGTTTTTTAGGGATTGGCTAGCTTCACTTAGCATAATCTGCTCTAATGCCATCCATTTCCCTGTAAATTCTATGATTTTGTCATTTTTTAATGCAGAGTAATACTCCATTGTGTATAAATGCCACATTTTTTTTATCCATTCGTCTATTGAAGGGCATCTAGGTTGGTTCCACAGTCTTGCTATTGTGAATTGTGCTGCTATGAACATCGATGTAGCAGTGTCCCTGTAGCATGCTCTTTTTAGGTCTTTAGGGAATAGACCAAGAAGGGGAATAGCTGGGTCAAATGGTGGCTCCATTCCCAGCTTTCCAAGAAATCTCCATACTGCTTTCCAAATTGGCTGCACCAATTTGCAGTCCCACCAGCAATGTACAAGTGTACCCTTTTCCCCACATCCTCGCCAGCACTTGTTGTTGTTTGACTTCATAATGGCTGCCAATCTTACTGGAGTGAGATGGTATCTTAGGGTGGTTTTGATTTGCATTTCTCTGACAGCTAGAGATGGTGAGCATTTTTTCATGTACTTGTTGATTGACTGTATGTCCTCCTCTGAGAAGTGTCTGTTCAGGTCCTTGGCCCATTTGTTGATTGGGTTGTTTGTTCTCTTATTGTCTAATTTTTTGAGTTCTTTGTATACTCTGGATATTAGGGCTCTATCTGAAGTGTGAGGAGTAAAGATTTGTTCCCAGGGTGTAGGCTCCCTATTTACCTCTCTTATTGTTTCTTTTGCTGAGAAAAAACTTTTTAGTTTGAGTAAGTCCCATTTGTTGATTCTAGTTATTAACTTTTGTGCTATGGGTGTCCTATTGAGGAATTTGGAGCCCGACCCCACAGTATGTAGATCGTAGCCAACTTTTTCTTCTATCAGACGGCGTGTCTCTGATTTGATATCAAGCTCCTTGATCCATTTTGAATTAACTTTTGTGCATGGCGAGAGAAAGGGATTCAGTTTCATTTTGTTGCATATGGATTTCCAGTTTTCCCAGCACCATTTGTTGAAGATGCTATCCTTCCTCCATTGCATGCTTTTAGCCCCTTTATCAAATATAAGATAGTTGTAGTTTTGTGGATTGGTTTCTGTGTCCTCTATTCTGTACCATTGGTCCACCCGCCTGTTTTGGTACCAGTACCATGCTGTTTTTGTTACTATTGCTCTGTAGTATAGTTTGAAGTCTGGTATCGCTATACCGCCTGATTCACACTTCCTGCTTAGCATTGTTTTTGCTATTCTGGGTCTTTTATTTTTCCATATGAATTTCATGATTGCTTTCTCTATTTCTACAAGAAATGCCGTTGGGATTTTGATTGGCATTGCATTAAACCTATAGAGAACTTTTGGTAATATCGCCATTTTGATGATGTTAGTTCTGCCTATCCATGAACAGGGTATATTTTTCCATCTTCTAAGATCTTCTTCTATTTCTCTCTTTAGGGTTCTGTAGTTTTCATTGTATAAGTCTTTCACCTCTTTTGTTAGGTTGATTCCCAAGTATTTTATTTTTTTTGAAGATATTGTGAATGGAGTGGTTGTCCTCATTTCCATTTCAGAGGATTTGTCGCTGATATACAGGAATGCCTTTGATTTATGCGTGTTGATTTTATATCCTGCCACTTTGCTGAATTCATTTATTAGCTCTAATAGTTTCTTTGTAGAGCCTTTTGGGTCTGCTAGGTATAGAATCATATCATCTGCAAATAGTGATAATTTAAGTTCTTCTTTTCCTATTTTGATGCCTTTAATTTCTTTCGTCTGTCTAATTGCTCTGGCCAGTGTTTCGAGAACTATGTTGAACAGAAGTGGAGAGAGAGGGCATCCCTGTCTTGTTCCAGATTTTAGAGGGAATGCCTTCAGTTTTTCTCCATTCAGAATGATGCTAGCCTGAGGCTTAGCATAGATTGCTTTTACAATATTGAGGTATGTTCCTGTTATCCCTAGTTTTTCTAGAGTTTTGAACATAAAGGGATGCTGTACTTTGTCGAATGCTTTTTCCGCATCTATCGAGATGATCATATGGTTCTTATTTTTAAGTCTATTGATGTGGTGAATAACATTTATTGATTTCCGTATATTGAACCAGCCTTGCATCCCAGGGATGAATCCTACTTGATCATGGTGTACAATTTTTTTGATATGTTTTTGTATCCGATTCGCCAGAATTTTATTGAGGATTTTTGCATCTAGGTTCATTAGAGATATTGGTCTGTAGTTTTCTTTCTTTGAAGTGTCTTTGTCTGGTTTAGGTATCAGGGTGATGTTGGCCTCGTAGAATGAATTTGGAAGTTCTCCCTCTTTTTCTATTTCCTGAAGTAGCTTGAAAAGTATTGGTATTAGTTCCTCTTTAAAGGTTTTGTAAAACTCTGCTGTATACCCATCCGGTCCTGGGCTTTTCTTAGTTGGTAGTCTTTTGATGGTTTCTTCTATTTCCTCAATTGATATTGGTCTGTTTAGGTTGTCTATATCCTCCTGACTCAATCTGGGCAGATCATATGACTTAAGAAATTTATCTATGCCTTCACTATCTTCTAATTTATTGGAGTATAAGGATTCAAAATAGTTTTTGATTATCTTCTGTATTTCTGAAGTGTCTGTTGTGATATTGCCTTTTTCATCCCGTATGCTAGTAATTTGAGTTCTCTCTCTTCTTCTCTTCGCTAGCATCGCTAAGGGTCTGTCGATTTTGTTTATTTTTTCAAAGAACCAACTTTTAGTTTTGTCAATTTTTTCAATTGTTTCTTTTGTTTCGATTTCATTAATTTCAGCTCTGATTTTAATTATTTCTTGCCTTCTACTTCTTTTGCTGTTGTTTTGCTCTTCTTTTTCAAGGATTTTGAGATGAAGTATGAGATCATTTATTTGTTGGTTTTTTCTTTTTTTAAGGAATGAACTCCAAGCAATGAATTTTCCTCTTAGAACTGCTTTCAATGTGTCCCATAGATTCCGATATGTTGTGTCTGTGTTTTCATTTATCTCTAAGAATTTTTTAATTTCCTCCTTGATGTCTTCTATAACCCATTGATCATTCAGTAACCTATTGTTCATTCTCCAAGTGATGTATGCTTTTTCCTTCCTTCTTTTATCGTTGATTTTCAGTTTCATTCCATTATGATCAGATAAGATGCATGGTATTATCTCTACTCCTTTATATTGTCTAAGAGTTGCCCTGTGACATAATATATGATCTATTTTTGAGAAGGATCCATGTGCTGCTGAGAAAAAAGTGTAACTGCTTGATGTTGGGTGGTATACTCTATATATGTCAATTAGGTCTAGGTTATTAATAGTGTTATTGAGTTCTATAGTTTCCTTATTCAACTTTTGTTTGGAAGATCTGTCCAGTGGCGAGAGAGGTGTGTTGAAGTCTCCCATGATTATGGTATGGTGGTCTATTAGACTCTTGAACTTGAGAAGAGTTTGTTTGACGAACATAGCTGCACCATTGTTTGGGGCATAAATATTTATGATTGTTATGTCTTGTTGGTGTATGGTTCCCTTAAGCAGTATGTAGTGTCCCTCTTTATCCCTTTTGATTAACTTTGGCTTGAAATCTATTTTATTTGATATGAGTATGGACACTCCTGCTTGTTTCCGAAGTCCATATGAGTGATATGATTTTTCCCAACCTTTCACCTTCAGCCTATGTATGTCTTTTCCTATCAAATGCGTCTCCTGTAGGCAGCATATTGTTGGGTCTTGTTTTGTGATCCATTCTACTAGCCTGTGTCTCTTAATTGGTGAGTTTAAGCCATTAACATTTAGGGTTATTATTGAGATATGGGTTGTTCTTCCAGCCATATTTGTTTATTTCTGTTACTAAACATGGTTTGTTTTCCTCTTTGATTATTTCCCCCCCCTTTACTGTCCTACCTCCCACTGTTGGTTTTCATTGTTATTTTCCATTTCCTCTTCCTGTAATGCTTTGGCGAGGATGTTTTGAAGAGATGGTTTTCTAGCTGCGAATTCTTTAAACTTTTGTTTATCGTGGAAGGTTTTAATTTCATCTTCCATCCTGAAGCTTAATTTCGCTGGATACACAATTCTTGGTTGGAACCCATTTTCTTTCAGTGTTTGAAATATGTTATTCCAGGATCTTCTAGCTTTCAGAGTCTGTGTTGAAAGATCAGCTGTTATCCTGATTGGCTTACCCCTAAATGTAATCTGCTTCCTTTCTCTTGTAGCTTTTAAAATTCTCTCCTTATTCTGTATGTTGGGCATCTTCATTATAATGTGTCTAGGTGTGGATCTCTTATGATTTTGCACATTCGGCGTCCTGTAGGCTTCTAGGATTTGGGATTCTGTCTCATTCTTCAAGTCTGGGAAGTTTTCTCGTATTATTTCATTGAATAGACTGCTCATTCCTTTGGTTTGGAGCTCTGTACCTTCCTGTATCCCAATGACTCTTAAGTTTGGTCTCTTAATGTTATCCCATATTTCTTGGATGTTCTGCTCATGGTTTCTTAACAGTCTTGCTGAGCTGTCTATGTTCTTTTCCAGTTGAAATACTTTGTCTTCATTGTCTGATGTTCTATCTTCTAAGTGTTCTACTCTGCTGGTAGTATTCTCCATTGAGTTTTTAAGTTGGTTTATTGCTTCCTGCATTTCTAGGATTTCTGATTGTTTGTTTTTTATAACCTCTATCTCCCTGTATAGTTGATCCTTTGCTTCCTGGATTTGTTTGCGTAATTCGTTGTCGAAGTGATCTTTCATTGTCTGATTTTGCTGTTTAATGTCTTCCTTGATACTCCAGATCATCTGAAGCATGTATATCCTGAATTCTTTATCTGACATTCCATCTGCTGCAGCTGTTACCTCTTCTAAAGTTGCGTTGACCTGCATTGCTTGTGGTCCTTTCTTTCCTTGTCTTTTCATACTGCTTGCGTATCTTTCCTGCAGGTGCGGGCGGCGGCTCTGCTGTCTCCTTATTTCAATTGGGGTGTCGTGGCTACCACGCCAGCAGGTCGCTGTGCCTGTTCTGGGAACTGGCGGCAGCTCTGTTCTGCCCCTACTCCAATTGGGGTGAGGAGTGTACCACGCCGGCAGGCCACCGGTTCTGATCCGCCAGTCGGTTGCAGGTTTGCCTACCCTGCAGACACGGGCGGCGGTTCTACTCTGCCCCTATTCCAAATGGGGTGTCGTGACTACCCCGCCTGCAGGACGCTGGGCCTGTTCCTGGCACGGGCGGCGACTCTGTTCTGTCACTACTCCAATTAGGGTGGTGTTTGTACCACGCCGGCAGGCTCCTGGGCCTGATCCGCCGGTCTGTTGTAGGTCTGCCTACCTTGGAGGCGCGGGCAGCGGATCTGCCCTGCCCCTCCTACCACGCCTGCGGACCCCTGGGTTTGATCTGCAGTTTGATCACTGGTCTGCTCACCCTGCGGGCACGAGTGGCGGTTCCGCTCCGCCCCCACACCAATTTGGGTCACGTGACCACCCCACCGGCAGGGCCTGATCCGGGCGTGGGAGAAGGATCTGCTCTGCCCCTACTCCAGTTGGGGTGACATGTGTACCACACTGGCAGGCCACTGGGCCTGACCCGCCCGGCTGTCACAGGTCTGTTTACCTTGCAAGCGCGAACGGCAGCTCTGCCCTGCCCCTCCTACCACGCCCATGTACCACTGGGTCGCGGGTCTGCCCCCCTTGCGGGTGCAAGTGGCGGCTCCGCTCACACCCCCTCTCCAATTGGGGTCACGCGGTCACCACGCTGGCGAGCCGCTGGGCCTGCTCCGGGCGCTGGCGGCGGCCCGGCTTCTCCCCTCTGGCTCAACGACAAATTGAGGAGGCTCAGGTGACTGTGCCTCACCCCCCCTACCAGGAGACCAACTGCTTATGTCACCGCTGGTATTGATGGAGTTCTCTCCTCCGCCGCTTTCTGCTGACATCAGATCTCTGCCATGTTGATATCGTATGCGAATGTCAGCCTTTCGTTCCCTTTGCCGGGCAACCAAAGCAACGGGTGAGTCCTGTCCGGCCCTCGGCAGGACCCCTACCGAGAAGCAGTTTCCGCGGGCTCCCAGCCCCGGCCCAGGGAAGTTCCGGGAGCCGGAACTCGGCCTCTCCGAACTCGGTGTAAGCTCGGCCTCTCCGAACTCCTGTAAGCTCCAAGAAGCAGTCCCCGCGGGCTCAGTTCCGGGAGCCGGAGTTCGGCTGCTTAGTGCTTGTTGTATGCTCTGATAGGAGCAGGGTTCATGAAGCAGCCTCCGCGGGGCGGTTCCGGGAGCCGGAACTCGGGCGCCCCGCGCTCGGCGTTCGCTCCGATAGGCTCAGGTTCTTAGAAGCACCCAGGCGCAGAACCCTAGCAATCTGTTTGCAAGCCACAGGCGAATTGTAGCCTGGAATTACCTGATCTATGGCTGAATGAGTTGCGGTCAGTCGAAAACCAAATTCGTTGTATATTTTGGATAACAATTCTTTAGTATGTCTATCTTTTAAAAATATTTCCTCCCAGCCTAAGTCTTGTCTTCTTATTCTTTTGCTTATCTTTTGTGGAGCATAAATTTTTAATTTTAATGACCTAATTTAGCATTTTTTTTCTTTTATGAATTGTATCTTTGATGTTGTATCTAAAAAGTCATCATCAAACCCAAGTTGATCTTGATTTTCTTGTATGTTAACTTTGAGGAGTTTTATAGTTTTTCATTTTACATTTAAATCTGTGATCCTTTGTATTTTGATTTTTGTGAAGAATGTAAGGTGCATACCTAGATTTCCTTTTTTTTTTTTTTGCAAATGGATATCTAGTTGTTCAGTATCATTTTTTAAAAGACTTTTTTTTCTTCATTGTATTGCTCTTTTTTTGTCAAAATTCAATGACTATGTTTATGAAGGTCTATTTCTGGGCTTTTTTTGCATTCCATTCATCTATGTATTTATTTTTCCATTATTACCACACCATCTTGATTATTGTAGGTCTAAGTAAGTTTTGCAGTCAGGTAGTTTCATCCCTCCAACTTTGTTTTTCTCCTTCAATATTTTATTGAATGTTCTGGGCCTTTTGCTTCTCTACATAAACTCAAGAGTCAGTTTGTTAATATTCTCAAAAACTTGCTGGGATTTTGATTAATATTGCATTAAGTCTATATTTTTTTTGTGGGAGGAAGAAGAGATATTTTGACAATATTGATTCTTCTTATCCATGAAATGTCATTTCTCATCATTTTCTTTGATTTATTTCCTCATATTTTGTTAGTATTCCTCATATAGATCCTGTTCATATTTTGTTACACTTATATGCTAGTTTTACATGTTTTTGAATGGCCATGTATACAGAATTGTTTTTATTTTCAAATTCTACTTGTTTATTGATATAAATAAACAATAGACTTATTTGTTGGTTGATATATGGGAAAGCAAAGACTTACATATTAATCTTGTGTCTTGAAACTTTGCACTAATCACTTATATTCCTGGAAGTTCTTTGTTCATTCTTTTGGGTCTATGACCTTACCACCCTGAATGCCCCTCATCTCATCTGTTCATTCTTTTAGATCTCCTTCACAGATGATTGTGTCATCTGCAAACAGTTCAATCTCTTTCTTTCTAATATTTATGCCTTTTGCTTTCTTTATTGACTTATTAGGACATTCAGTGTGATATTGAAAAGGTGAGAGGGTACAATCTCAACTTATTCCTGTTACTAAGGAAAGCTTATAGTTTCTCAGTACTAAGTATAATATTAGTTGAAGGGTTTTGTAGATATATTTTTTATCAAAATGAGGAAGTCCTATTCTCTGGTATATGAGACATTTAAATGAATAAATGCTGGGTTTTGTCAAATGCTTTTTCTGCATCTATTGATTGATCATAGGAGATTATTTCCTTCTTTATCCTGTTGATGTGATGGACTACATTAATTGATTTTCAAATGTTAAATTAGTTTGCATGCCTAGGATAAGTCCTACTTGGTCATGGTATATGGTTATTTTTATACATTGTTTTCTAATATTTTGTTGGGCAATTATACATATATTTTCATGAAAGATTATGCTGTAATTTTTTTCTTGTAATGTTTTTGTCTGGTTTGGGTATTAGGGTGAAACTAACCTGAGATTGAGTTAGGAAGTATTCCTTCTGCTTTTATTTTCTGGAATAGACTAGAAAAATGGTGTAATTTCTTCCTTAAATGTTTGGTACAATTCACCAGAGAGCACACTCAGACCTAGTACTTTCTGTTTTGAATGGTTATTAATTATTGATTCAATTTAATTTACAGATATAAGACCTATTTAAATTGTCCATTTTTTTTCTTGTGTGGCAGATCATGCCTTTAAGGAATTAGTTCATTTCATCTAGGTTATTGAATTTGTGAGCTTATGGTTGTTCATAAATTCCATTATTGCTTTTAATGTCTTTCAGATCTGTAGTGATATCCCTATTTTTATTCAAATATATAATAATCTGTGTTCTTTTTTTCCCCTTAGCTTTGCTAGAAGTTTATCAATGTTTTGATCTTGTATAAGAACCAGTTTTAGTTTGGCTAATTTTTCTCTATTCACTTACTGTTTTTCAATTTTATTGATATGTACTCTATTTTTATTATTTATTTTCTTCTGTATACTTTAGATTTACTTTGTTCTTCTTTTTCTGGTTAAGATGGGAATTTTAATGATTGATGTTAGACCTTTCTTCTTTTCACATGTGTGTTCAGTGCTATTAATTACCCTTTAGCCCTGCTTTCCCTGCATCTGACATATTTTGGTAAGTTGTATTTTTATTTCATAATATTTTAAAACATTTTTCCAAATTTCTTCTTTGATGTGTGTTATGTAGAAGTGTGTTGTTTGATTTCCAAATATTTTGGGATTTTCTGTTATTGATTTATAGTTAAATTCCACTGTAGCTAAGAACAAACATTGTACTATTTCTTTTAGATTTGTTAAGGTGTATCTTATGGCCAAGAATGTTGTCTGTCTTGGTGAATATTTCCTGTGAGATTGAGAAGAATTTATATTCTGCTATTGTTGGATTAAATAGACTGTAAATGTCCATTATAACCAGTTGATTGATGATATTGTTGAGCTCAACTGTGTTTACAGATATTATGCTAGACATGTCCATTTTTTATGGAATATTGAAGGCTACAACTATAATACTGGATTCATCTATTTATTCTTGCAGTATTATCAGTTTTTGCCTCATGTATTTTGGTGCTCTTTTGTTAGATGCACGTTAAGAATTTATGTCTTCTTGGAGAGTTAGCTTCTTGATCATTATGCAATGGCCCTATATCCTTTGCTGTGTGTTTGAAGATTTGAGCTGATAAAGTTCAAATGTTTTTCTTCTTGTAGGCCAGTTAGGCCCTAATAAAGCCCTATAACATTAGGCTCTGGTTAAATAGTCTCTCCTGAAGAGACAATGTGTCACAAAGTACAGAACGCTGTGATGTATTTCAAATGGTTCCTTTTTCTCTCTCCCTGATGAAGTCACAAGAGGATTTTTCCTCAATGTTTACTCTAAGAACTTGATAGAGTCTAGGAGGGAAGACTCACAAAAGTGTGTATGTCCCTGGATGACTGGGTTCCTCTGGAATTTTTTGTCGTTGTTTTTGTGGTGCTGGGAATTGGTGTGGGCCTCGTTCATGAAGCAAGCTCTCAATCATTGAGCTACATCCCTAGTCCTTTCAATTTTATTTTTGAAACAGAATCTTACTAAATTAGCCAGGCTCTCCTTGAGTTTTAGTTCTCTTGCCTCAGCCTCCTGAGTTGCTAGGGTTTTAGGTGTGGGCTATTTTGTGTCCCTGGAGTTTTTAGTCTCTCAGATTTCCACAATGAGCCACCAGCAATTTGTCGATTACTGTTCCAGTTATTGCTCCCTGGCACTGGTTACCAAGGAGGTGTCTTTTCCTGGGTTTCTGCTCTAAGAAATTGTGAATTTCTGTATGAGTCCCCCTCGCCTGCTTTTTTTTTTCTTCCAGTTTTGGGGGCAACACTTTGCACTGTGCCCTCATTTTTCTTATGGATCTAAAAAGAGTTGTTTATTTTTCAGTGATTGTTTTTTTCTTCACTTTTTATTTGTTAGGAAGAAGTGATTTCAGAAACTGGAAGTAGCCGCCATAACATTTTGAAGTTATTTTATGTTGTAATCAACAATCTTGTATTTCAATACAATTGTTATTTATATTTGACTTAGGACATTGTGTGACAAATAACAAAATGAGCATAATTTATTGGATTATTTCTTCCTTCAAATATTAACTAAGATATTTCTTTTTTTTTTCAAATGCCAAATACTTTTTTACTTTGTAAAATTTTGTACACTTTAAGTTCAGCCAAATGCTTGTAACCATCATTCTTTTGATTCATTGATTACAAATAAATCTGTGGTGTTTGGCACTGTCAGATTCCTTCATGACTTAGCCTAAAAGTATGTTATATGTGTGATACTAGTTCCTTAGGGTAACAGAGATCTTCAAGAATAATCTTGTAGGATTACTTATCTGATTTTGTTCTTATACTTGAAATGTCAAAAAACACAAGACACTGTAAAACACCCCTTAAATTTTTTTTCTGATATTTTCTGAAACGAAGAATTTGATAAGTGAGCATCTATCTTCACAGGAAACTTCTTGTTGTTGTTAATATTTCTTTGTAAAGGAACATAACGACCCTACTTTACTATTCTCTATATCGAAATAATGGATTGATGAATAAATACAATCATTTTATTTAATAATTATTTCTAGGAATCATACTTCCAATACTGGGAAGACCCTTAATAATCTTGTATATAAAATAATGGGCTTAGTCAAAGTTTAATAAATTTAAATTTGTTTTCAGCTCCAGGAATTTCTATTTGTTAATTTTCATTGCATGATCACTACTATACTTCCGTGTATTTTTATAATGAGTTTTGAATATTCTTTTCTGGAAGAAGGCTTCAAAGACTCTTTTTAAAAGCATTCATTACCAGAAGTGGGAAATGAAGGAATTTTAAAATATTATTTATTAAAAGTGGAAAATATGCAGTTAATTTTGTGAATATCTAATACTAGAGGAAAGGCATCAAATAAACTTAGAAACCAAAAGGGAGGATGTTGGTACTTACTAACTTGTTATAAGTTGTTAGAACATACTTAGAAGGAAGTAGATTTTAGGAGTAGGGCATTGAAAAATCATTAGGATAGTAAATTTATATTAAAAGAGAAAAATAACTAGTATGCTATAAATTTAGTATATATTTGGCAGTCCCCAAATGAAAAAAATAATTATTAAATTTCCATCAAGATCTGACCAGGATGATGACTGCAAATATGGTCTAGAATATGAGAGTAAGATCTGAAAACAAGAAATGTCCTTAATCAGGAGTAAGTAGCCTTAAACTTGTCATTATTGTTATTGTATCTCCACAGAGGAGTCTATATGCTATGGAAAAAGCATTTTAAAATGCAATAAATAACAATAATAAATAATTTTTTAAAAACACCACTTATAATGGCATCAAACAATACCTAGGAAATACCTCAAATTACCAATATTTAGAAAAAATTTAATAGAAGATGCTGTGTAATCAAAACCACAAAATTCTTCTATGAGAAATTAAGACTTACATAAATGGTGATGGATACCATATTCATGAATTTCAAACTTTTCTTTTTCCTTCATTATAGTTTCAGTGCATCCCAATTAAAGTCCAGGTGCTTTTTTGTAGATGCTGCTGATTCTAAAATTTATATAAAAATGCAAAATGCTTAGAGTAGCCAAGATAGTCTAGAGGAGAAAGAAAAAAGTTGGAGAACATACCAGACTCCGGGCATATTATAAAGCAGCAGTAATTACCACAGTGTGATTCTGGCACAAAAAGTAATAGATGCATCAGTGCAATAGAATAGAAACCTCAAAAATAAGCTTAAACATATATTTGTTTTTTGACAAAGGCACCAAAGTAATTTAATAAGGAGTAGAACTTACCATTAGTGTTGTAGTAACTGGATATGTATATTGAAAAATCATGAACCTTGACCAGCTTCATATACATACAAAAATTAATTTAGGACAAATCATAGAAATATAAAAGTAAAATTTGCAAAGCTTTTAAAACAAATCACAAAACATGACCTTGGGGGAAAGGCAAAGATTTCTTAAGAGGGTATAATAAGCACTAATAATTAAAAAACTTAGAAATTAAATTTCATCAAATTAAAAACTGTTTGTCTCATGAAACAGAAAGTAAAAAGGCCATCCATAGACTGAATAAATATTCAAAGTACATACATTTGACAAAGGACTTCTATCTAGAGTATATTAAGAATTCTTGGGGTTGAGATTGTGGCTTAGTGGTAGAGCACTTGCTAGCATGGGTGAGGCACTGGGTTCAATCCCCAGCACCACATAAAAATAAATAAATAAAATAAAGCTATTGTGTCCATCTACAACTAAAAAATAAAAAAAAAATTCTTACAACCCAATAAAAAGACAACCCAAATTGAAATATGGGCAAAGTATTGATCAGACTTTTTTTTTTTTATAAATGTGTAAAAAGTGCAGAAAAAGACATTTAACATTGTTCTCATCATGAAAATGTAGAATAAAAATCACATTCTATTGTATCACAATAGAATGGCAGTTCCCATTATGACTTACAATCCTGGAGGTCAGCACAATGAGAGGAAAATAGAACTCTCATATTTTGCTGGTGGAAATGTGATTGGTTCAACCACTTTGCAAAACTGGCAATCATTAGTAATGCTAAACGTACACCTACCCTATGATTTTACAGTTTCATTACTGGGCATATTATTTCCCAAAGGAAATAAGAGCAGTGTTCATAAAAAAGATTTGTACAGTGATGTTTCTAATAGCTTCATTAACTTTGCAAACCTTGAAACCACCCAAATATTCCTTAATGGGTTACAGGTTATAATATTCTCTTTTATATTTTGTCATCATTGCCATAGAATGGAACTCTTGTGGTTTTTTCTCTAGTCTGAAAGAATCAACTTAAACAGAAGTCTACTGTTGTTCAAATGAGGTTTCATGCAACGTTTATGTAGCATAAAGATCTGTAAAAATTGCAGTTGTATTTTTGCAGAGGTGGTTTGGAGTGACTCAGCTAAATGAAATTTCATGTAAAAAAAAATGATTGGATAGTGTAATATCCAACTGGAGCTATTCTGTAGCCAGCAAGAAATACAGAAGCTAAGTGTGGGAGTTCAGAGTCATGATCCGTCCCCTACAAGGTGATATTAAAATCTTAAACTTCCCAAAGAATGTGTAGCAATGTCACAGTGGCTGTCCTGTCAGCCTTCCAGAAAACTCAAGCTTCAGGGGGAAGAAATGGAGAGGAGTAATCTAGAGAGCCACAAGCCACCACTCTGGAGCTTATCAGCAGGACAGGAAGGGCTGCATTACTTGTGTCATCTCAATGTTTTTCCAGCTAGTGAGATGAAGAATCAAAATAAAGGAACAGTCACTCAATTTAGATAGCACAGGCTGCTGGTTTTCAGTCACAAATGCATTTAATACTAGAGAAACATTTAGTGGAGAGTTGGATTTTAATGGAGTGCATTCATTTGGTATAGATAATAAATTTGAAGATTTTGGGTGTTAAAGATTAAAATATAAATAAATAAATAATATAGAGTGGCAGATTTAAGGAGACTAAGGATCAGGTTATCATTACTTAATTGGGGATGATTAAACTCAGAAGAGGCAGTTTGGTGCAAATGAAGTTAATGAATTAGATTGATACTAGAGTACACTATACAAAGTAAACAGTATTGGCATATAATTGGAGTTGCATCAATTTAGCAAAGTTAGAGTCAGAGAGGTGAAGAGGTTTTAATTTACATAAGATATGCTCTGAGTATGGAAGTTTTCACAAGTTTTCAGCAACTTTCTATTATAAATAAAAAACCAGCACTAAAAAACCCTTTAAACTGTACTTATTTGCATAATGCCAAAATTTAATATGCTTTGTCATACTTGAAGGAGATTTGGTTGCAATAAAAGCTTCTGTTCCTTTAGACAGTTTTCAGCAAGTATGAAAGACCATGAGTACAGCTGTCATTTATGGATACTGTGAATAACTAGAATTTTATCCGACAGCAGGAGCTGAAGCTAAGACATGTAATAGTTTTGCAGACATCTGAGGAGATTTAAAAATAATTAAAAAAACCAACAATTTTAGTACTTGAGTAAAATAAAATCGTATGTTTCATCTTTGCTCTAAAATTCTTCAAGTTTCAATGGTCCTGTAATAAGTGTGTTATTATTGGCCTTTTCCTGGCTGTAGAAGTGAGCCATGAGACAGGGGCAATAGGTTTTGAAATGTTTGAGGCTTGAGGGACTGCATTTGGACACATCAGAGATTAAAAAGGCAAGATTCTTGTCTTCAGAAGTTTATGAGAATCTATTCATATGGTGAAGTGATTTATTTTCTGTCATTTGACTTTTTGTCTAATTTGTCCTTCTTTATGCTTTTTCATCTCCATGATTTTGGGGGTTCTTTTTAACATACAAGAAATCATCTTAGAGAAAATAAAAAATGAAGAGACTAAAAATACTATGTCCAACTTTCCAGTAAATATACAATATAATTATCTTCTGAGGGGCATGAGATAATTAAGTACATTTTATATCCTTAGGAATGTGCTTAAGTGACTTCAACAAAAAGGAAGGATAGAAAATGTAAACCTAGAGGCATGGCATTGCAAAAGACATTGATTGGACCTAGTTTTCATTTAATGTATATTTACTATTGTCAAGAAGAGACATAGTGCACTGAAAGTAATTTATTGCAACCTAATGGACAATTTTGCAGGTTTTTAAAAAATATTTAAAGTACTGGATTGGACTGTAGTCTTTTATATTTGCTTTTAAGAAGGGGTTTTCTTTCTTTGTCTTAATACCCCTTTTGTACTGACTATATTTTTCCCTATTGTTCATGTTCTCAATAAGTCTTAGAAGAATTGGTTATTCTAAAATAGAGAATGGACCACAGTAGGAGGATATATCAAGATGTCTAACTGGAAAGGAAATCAATTGCTTTTCCAATAATCAAAGAGAATATAGCACCCAAGAAATAAACTTTTCTAACTATACTTGTGGGGCAAAAAATTGCTATAACCTTGCTAGCCAGCAACCAGAAATGATGAATTAGGTGTTTACTAAATCATTACACTTATTGCAGCACAAACACCTGTTGGCTATAAAGGAAAAGTACAGCCCTAAAAAGAAACCAGAAGGCAAGGGAAATAAAAACAATTGTGCTATTTTCCCAACAGCCTGTGATGATGAATTTTTCTTTCAAAGCCTTTGAAATAAAAATAGGTTGCTCATTCAGAATCATTTTTAGTTCTCAGCATCTTTAAAAGACTTTTTCAGACAACTTACCTTCAGAACATAGTGGTTAGGCACAGGTAATTATTCATTTTTCCCTCCTTTAGAGAGAGGCCTTCTCAGGCAAGTTTCAGAATGATTTATCTAGAATCACTGTGGTAATAGGCTTCAGAGACTGAGAAAGAATTAGGTAGGTCTCAGGTCCTACTGGCCAAAGATGAAAATGACATTATAACTTACAGCAGATGAGAATCTCTGGTGCAATCATGGAAATGTAAGACTGACTTTACTTCCAATTTGAGGGACCAAATTTCATGGTGTTTACTCAGTTAATTTCATTGCTAATCTTATGAACAATTACCTTCTTTAGTTTTGAAGCCTGACACTTAACCAAAACATAGTCAGCTCTGTCACAGCCTCTCTTTGCTTCTCCCACTAGTACATGGTATTGTTAACAGATAATTAATTCAACCAGATGTAATGATTGTTTGGGTAGATGTGACACAATATGGGGATGAAAGGAATGAGGACTTAATAGCACAACTGAGAGCATCTGAGATGATTGCCAGGAGATCCAATCATCTGTATAGGAAATGAAGTAAAACGGGCAGGGAAAAGTGTGGCACCAAGGGACTGGATGCATACGTAAGTGCAGTTTTAGTAGAAAGTGGGGAAAGTTTTTTTTTTTTCCTTTTATGAATGAGAAAAATGGAATTTGGATCTTGACATTTAAGATACTTTGATTTCTGGAGACTGCTGTCTAAATAGAGGCCACATAAGCGGAGACAGAGAGGTAAATCAAGTCAACAAATTATGACAATATAGTGCTTGGTGAGTCTGCAGTTGAACACAGAGTAGGGCAAACTCCTAATACTAAACTATTTAGTCAATTGCAGAACATCCATACTGGGCAATAAGAATTAAAGGAATTGAAGAATGTACTATGTTTTCTAGTATGGGATAACATTTTTAAAAAATTGGTGTCAGTGTACTTGTTAGTTATAATAGAGTGAGATAGAATCTTTTGCTCAGAAGGTATTTAAATTTTTGTCAAAAGACTACATAAAAGCATGAAATCATAAGGGAGCATGAAGGAACTGATCCAGCAAGGACAACAGGAGAAAGAATGTGGAACTGTCATGGAAAGACAGCTAGGCAAGCAAGATTTGAGCTGGATTTTAAAGGATAGTTAGTCATCTGCTAAGTAGAGAGTAGGAGCTGGAGTGAGTGATTCCAAGTGGAAGAGAAAGGCTTTTGTCTGTATGAAGGCATAGAGGCAGGCAAGGCTGGAGTACAAGATGCATTCAGGAGAGGGATCCAGGAGCTCCCTTAGGAAGGACTTGCATGCCCTGCTTCACTACTTGGACTTCATTGTGAAGGAAATAGAAACCATTGAGGCTTTATAGGATCTGATATGATTGAATTTAGAATTAGAATTCATGACTATTTTATTTATTTATTTTTCAAATTTTTAACTTTGTTTTCATTTGTTCTATTCAGTTATACATGACAGCAGAATGCTCTTTGATTCATTCTACACAAATGAAGCACAATTTTTCACTTCTCTGGATGTACACAAAGTAGGGTCACACCATTTGTGCAATCATACATGTACTTAGGGTAATGATGTCTGTCTCTACAATGACTATTTTATTGACAATATAGAAATTATGTTGGAGAGGGTAATACTATAGTCCTTTTGGAGCATTTCATGTTTAAAGTATCTGTTCTTTTCCCCTGTTTTAGTTTTTCTTCAAATTAAATGTATACAAATGTAAATGCATATATATCTATAAATATTTATATACATATTATTGTCTTTATGCAGTTGGGCATATACATATGAATAATACACAGTATATATGTGGGTTTACATATATGTATGTGTGTATATGTAGATATATAGAAAGTGGAGAGGGAAGGAGGGAGGGAGATAGAGGAAGGGAGGGAAGGAGAGAGAGGGAGGAAGGGAAGAAGGGGAAAGAGAGAGAGAGAGAGGGAGAAAGTATAAAATAAGGTTTCCTTGTGAGTAACTAAAGTTCCAAAATAAAGTTTATTTCTGTTTCATGTGAAATATGTAGGCCATCTAGAGTTGGTATTTGTGTATCAGGAACCTAGATACCTTTTATTTTAGTGCTCCATTTCCCAAAGCATGTAGATCTGTCCTCATGGCCCAGGATGTCTGCTTGAATTCCAATGTCTTGCACATTTCAACTAACAGGAGGAGAAAAGGATGGACGAATAGGAAACCCTTTATTTTAACCACACATTAATGTGACTTTTCAATGTATAGCCCACTAATCAAAATTTAGCCTAAGAGCCTTGCTTGGCTGCAAAAGACGCTACAAAATATTATCCTTATGCATGGCAATATGAAGTGGCTTTCCTACAAGCAAGAAGCAGAAGAAAAATCACAGCTCAAGAACTTGGCATATCCTCCACATACAAGTGGCTATCCCCCCTCACACACTCAGTAATCCTGTTTAGGGAAAATATGATCGTGTTTGTGTTGTTGGCAAGTTCTTAGAACTTCTTCCCTTTGGAATAACCTACCAATCAGCTCACAGTTTGTGTGCTACTATACCATTTTATGAGTATATGCATTGTGGTTTAGTGAATATTATATACAAGGATTGTACTAAGTTGTATTTGTATAGATCTTTCAAAATGTTTACAAAATATATTCTCATTTATTATTTCATATAATCTATATAGCATTTCTAATACTAATCTTTTAAAACTTCAAAGATGCCATTGAAGGCAAAGAACAGGGTGAATATAAGTGGTTAGGTAGTGTCACTTTATTTCCCTTCAACAGTAATCTGCTTTCTCTGAATATCTACAATGTATAGTAGCAAAGGGAAATATCATTTTTCTTATCCAAACATAGGTTTATATACACAGAGAAGATGAGAGAGATACTGAAAGTCTGCTAGTTAGCTCAATGATAACCCTCAAATATTCAATTTTTATGTGTTTCTCTGATGAGAATATAAATGACTGAATAAGGAATTGTGAGAATTTTAACATGAGCTTATTTTAAAGTTTAAGGGTCAGAAATGATAAAATCGTAACATCATATCTCTCACCAATATATAAGTTAATTAAAATCCTATATTCTTTCATTACCAAGTTGTAATATTTTTTTTCTCTTTAGATAAATTTTATTCTTTGGGGAGTAAATTTCAATGGCAATAAATGCATATTTTGACATACATAATTTTCTGTGAAATAATGGTGGGAAAATTGCAAATAGTGTCAAATGAAAACAAACAGCTACGCCTAGCACTAAATTCAGAGAGCTTCTCTTGTAGACTAGATGTGTAAAGTCCTAAGGGAATATGTTGTATCTGTGTGCATTAGGCATTTTAAATCTTATAACACACATTTTGTATTCCCAAGCCATTGGGAAATAATAATTTAATGCTCCTTCAAGCATTTTTCTACTTCTTTCGTTTTACCTCTCACTCAAGTTTTCAGAAGTTTGGTATATATCTTGACTTTATTAAAATTATACAAGAATAGTTTGGAAACTGGAGCTAGTAGGGAAAAGTAGAGTGCACAATTGGCAATTGCAAATTCATGCAAAACTCCATTTTGAACAGGACAGGTTCGACCCCATGCTCACCATGCCTTCCTTGTAGCAGCTCCACTAATTGTTTGTAATGTTGAATAAAATCTTTGTCTCTTAGATAATGGGAATGCATCTATAAACCTCCCACCTTAAGGTATTATGGACTGAAATGGAATGTGGAAGGATGAGTTGGTTTTTATTTATTTTTTGGCAAACAGAGAAAGAAAAAAAGGAAGAAAGAAAGAGAAGAGGGTGTTTTAGTAAACTTTTTTTTGTTGCTGCAACCAAAAGATCTGACAAGAACAATTTTAAGGAAGAAAAGTTTATTTTGGGGCTCATGATTTCAGAAGTCTCAGTCCATAGACAGCCAGCAGAATATCATGGAGGAAGAATGTGGTGGAGAAAAGCCTCTCAAGACATCACACCAGGGAGCAGAGAGAGAGACTAAGCTAAGCCAAATATATACCCCAAATGCACACCACCTCTTCCAGCCACACCCTACCTGCCTGCAGTTACCCTCAGTTAATCCTTCTCAGGGGATTAATGCACTGATTAAATTAAAGCTCTCATAACCCAGTCATTTCACCTCTAAACCTTCTTGCATTATCTTACATGTGTGCTCTTGGGACCACCTAAAATCCAAACCATAACAGAGGAAAGGGGAAAGAGATGAATTACTTTGTGAAAATTTCCGTGGAGAGAAACCTGATCATGACACCTTGCCATGGATAGGCATGTTCTGAAGGAACTTCTGACAGATGTTCTTCTTACATATTGAATTGACATTTATATCCTCCCCTACTTATTTCCATATGAATATGTAATAATAAGTAGCATACCCCCTTATTAGTGACTAGCATTTAAATATCTCATAAAACAAAATATGTATTCATGCAGAGAACATTTTAATCAATCAAATTGATTGTTGAATTATTCTGGGCAATTGTTTAGAATTGATTGTAACTGGCATTACTTTAGAACTTCTTGTTTATTTCTTTGTTTTATTCACTATTGAAAATATTGCAGATTTTAGGGAAAAGAGGAAGACTGCTTTCTGAGTCAGGGAGCCTAATGGGCTTCAACAAATTTGACATCATTTTACTTCTTTAGGTAGATGATGGCTAAATTGGTATTCATTATCATTCTTTTTCATGGGTAATAAATTTTTAATAAGAATACTGCACTGTAAAGAGGACTGAACAGTCCCTAGTTTTGTGAGTTTTGGCAACTTGTAAAATCATTCTTGATCTTAATAGACTTCCTATAAATACTCAAAATCAAAAAATTGATAAGCATGATAATTAATAAAGTCAGAGTTTGGCTTGAGGTATGTCTCCCTTTCGAGCACTTTTTTAGTCCTATGACTGTCATCCTTTGAACTTTATGGTGTAACTGATATTTATAGGCTATTGACTCTATATGAATCCTTGCTTTTTATATATGAAAAGTTTATTATAAGAGTTCCTATAATTCTTTTCCTAGGATCCGGTGTAATTGGAAGTGAAAGTATTAGTTGTTTGTATCTGAACATAATCCAAACCACTGGACAATTAGGTTAATTCAGGGAAAATAGAATCATAGAAGGTTGGAGCTGGAAGGAACCTCAGAAATAATCTAATTTAGCTCCTTCAATTATAAATGGGGAAATTATTACAGTTCACAGAAGCTTTAGTCATACAGCTAGTTAATGGATGGTCTAATACTAAAACTAAAATTTCAGAGCATACTTGCTTTTTCCTTTACACTATGTTGGTGCTTCCCAAATTATCATTTCTAAAACTGTTCAGATAATACAACCAAAATAAACAACCTACAAACACCAACCAGTAAACAACAATAAAACTAGAATTGTTGTCAGAGTAATTTTATGAAATGTTATAACCTAGGTTACCTTCATGGATTCACAAAGCACTTTAGATAATAAAAGCTCCAAGATGCTCTGCAGTAAAGATTTAACTGTGTAATCCACTCTTCCCCAAATTTTGAACTCCTTTTTTATGAAGCAGTACATTTTGAGGAAACAATTTGAATAATGCTGTAAAATTAAGTTGCTTTTTTTTGTTTTTTGTTTTTTGTCCTGCAATTTAACTAGATAAGTTTTTAAGATCATGTGAACTGATGACGTCATAAAGATCTACTTCAGTGTACATAGAAAGTTGCTCACCTGAGTGGTCATTATTCCTGTGCTTTCAGATATTTTCATTTGAAGAAAAGAAAGCTCTCTATAGTGGATGCTGATAGAATGTAGTAATGAAAATGATAATAAGAAGTTGGAAATGTAAATGGAGGTGTTAGGTCATGGCAAAGGAAATAGAATGAAGACAGGGGATGGGGGCAGAGAGAGAAAGAGTGTCAGTCAGAGCTGTTTGAGAGGGGTGAGTTGTTCCTGGCTTGTTTCTTACTGGGGTAATCCTGAAACGAAACAGAAACACCAGAAAGCGACACGGAAAGATGATTAGTGTAAAGGAGAAGAAGAAAGGAAGAAGGGACATCATATACACACTAAGGATAAGCAGGGCACTGTGCCAGCTCCTCCATGAGATTATCTTTGAATCCCCAGTAAAATGAACTCCTACATCTAAACTCATAAAGTTTCATTCCTTGACTCTAAAATTCTTAGCCTGTTCTGAATATTCCTTTAGTTGGTAATGCATATGTTTTATCCCTTCCAAGATATTGTTCCAGAAGGAAAAGACGGTCATTTTTCTTCTTGCCAAGTTCCATGGGTACAGGCAGATGACCTCGTGTGATCATCCCTGGGTGGGTGCTTCTGACCAAAGGCAAATGTGACTAAGAGGTGCACTGCTCAGGCAGTCCACGTCAGCTCCAGTGAGGCTTTCTCTCAAGAGGTTTGGCATCTGCCTGAAACAATTAACACACTAGAAAAGAAAGAATATTGTGTAATTCCCTTGATAGAGAAAGTGTCCATTTCAAGGGAAAGGTCAGAAAAGGCTTCATAGAGTATGTGGTGTTGAACATTAGTATTTATTAAAGACAGTGCTGGTAGTTTCTGACACTGTCTTAACAAATTATCACAAACTTAGTGTCTTAAAATAACACAAATTTATTATGTTATAGTTCTGGAGATTGGAAATCTGAAAGAAGATTTATGGGGCTAAAATTAAGGTATTGGCAGGGCTGATTATTTGTAGAGGCTCTGGGGTGAAATCCATTTTTCCAGCCTTTTTCAGCTCTTAGAGACTGCTTGTATCCCTTGGCTGGTGGCCCTTTACTGCATCTTCAGAGTACATCACTCACACTATGCTTTCTTCTTATCAAGAACCTGTGATTTTATTGGGCCCAACTGGATAATAATCTCCCCATCTCAAGGTCTTTGGCTTACATCTGTAAAGACCCTTTTTTCCATGGAAGGTGACACATTCACAGGTTCTGAGGATTAGGATGTGGAAGTTTTTCCAGGACCATTATTCTTTGTTCCATAGTGGAGAATCAGCATGAACAAAGTTTTGGAGATAGAAATAAGCAGGGAATGTACAGCTGAATAATAACAAGCTCAAAATGAAACGTAGAGTACCTGCTAAGTAATGTAGCAAATAGGATTGCTAAAGGCTTCTATAAGTTACAAAGGGCTTTAAAATTCAGGACAGGAGATTTAGATTTAATGCAGTTAACACCAGAAAACCATTCTAAGTTTTTAAGAGGTAGCAAGTGTTGTGAAAATGTTTATTTATAAGAGAGTACTCACGTAGGATTTGTATGACAGCCTGGTGGAAAGAAAGTTTGAAGGCATTAGGATTGGTGAGTATATAATTGGATGTGGTACCTTGCTTGTTTCTTTATGTTGAACACAATGCATTTCTATAGCTTGTTTGATTAAAGGTTTGAATTAGAGTAGGAATTATAAAATTTTTTACAACATGGTAATTTTATATCATTTCTACATTTCAACCATAGTTGCTTTAACTCATTAGATGTCAATATTTTTCTTTATTTCTTCTTTATCTTGTCTTCTGTCTTAATTTACATTCATATTTCAACAATTATTCTGAAGGAACTCTACTTTTTTCTCATTTGTTCCTATGGAAGTAATTTTATGTTAAGAATGTCAAATTATGTTTTCTGACCTTTTTATAAATTATTTTCATTTATTTTAATCTTCATGATGTTAGACAATTTTTCATAGAAGGAAAAGGCTTATATCAGACTGAATACTTACTATAAATACATGTTACCTAGAGCTTTTGTTACCTTTATCCAGAAAGGGTCTACAGTTAATTTGATTAAAAAGGACTCAGTTAATTGTGATGAAATACCATCTGTGATGTGGTTGTGTATTATCCCAATATCATGGAGCTTTAATTATATTTAATATTAGTGTGAAGAACCACATTTGCTCTGAAAAGGACCGTATGTCATATGCATTCTTTTTTTTATCCAGCATGCTTCTGAGCTTCTGGTAATAAGCCCTCCCATCCTTATTGCATTCCATACATTTTGCCCCTCCTCCAACCCTACTCTTGGTGGTCAGTTAGTGTCAGAGTGATGAATTCTATATTTGGCTTTTAACCTAAATGGAGTCAAAGAGAGTCAGGCCTGGACTTTGGCTAGAACTTCTAGGGCTGAGGTATCCACTCTTTACTGCCTTGGTTAAGCTGAGAGGACCTGAGTATGATCTGCTGAGAGTTAGCTTTAGAGAGAACTTTCCTAACTATGAAGTCAGTGAGAGGAAAGCCAATAAAAAGAGTGTTTCAGTGCTGGTGAGATGTTTTGTACCCTGCATTCAACCACCACTGAAACTAAAATTTATCCCTGAAGTTTTTTTGGTTTATATGCCAGCATATTTCCAGTATTTTATCTGATTTTATTGATATATTTATCACTTTTAGTTAACATTTCTCTCTAGTATTGTACATATACTGCATCCAGAACTCTCCTAATGAGCTCCATGGTGTCTTTAAGGTCCTTCTCTGGAATGTGGACTAAAGTCTTCAAAACATTTTTTTCTTAGCTCCCTCACTTGATATCAAAGCAGGAAGAGTGGTCTGGATTCCCTCACTACACAGAGATATGAAGTGATCCTAGGCAGAGAATGGTAAATAGGTTGACATCAGGTTGTCTTTATGTGTCTATAATAAAATACTTGTAATAACTGGAAAGATGTTTTAAAAACTATTTGTCAACATTATGCTATGCTCACACAGAATTTTAAAGACCAAGTTTACAGCCATCTCATTTATTGTTCAACATCATTTAATTCCTGTGAGACCTTCACTTACTTTCTAATAAGCAATATTAATGATGAATTTGTGACCAAAAATGTATTACTTGTTCAAGATTGAATATGTGAGGTGTATTTTTCCTTAATTGTAAACCATTGCTCTATACCATGATTACTTTACCTTCAGTTATGACTTTTCCAGTTATAGACATGGCTTTGTAGCTACCAGAGTCCACATTATGCCCCCAGTATGTATTTTATTCATATTTTAACACAAACTTCATGAAATCAAAAGTCTACATTTGTGACTCATCTGAGAAATAGAACTTCCATGTTTGGTTTTTAATTTATTTGCATATTTGTAACAAGACCAGAGGGGTTTGAGGGGGGGTGTAAAAATTGGGGGAGGAAATTCTCACATAGATCCAGGAGTAAGTTTGGAGTTCATGTTATTTTGTATGCAGATTTATTTATAAATAGTCCTGTATTTATAAGCACTGAGCTACCATAGCAATAAAAAACATCTTAATTCTCTCTCATTCATCTTCTTTATTTTGTGTCCTAATTGCTTCAAAAATTAGACAAGGTGTAATTTAGATGTAATAGTTAAACCAACATATTGATATTCTAGTCTTTGATACAAAATCAACTTTGTCATAGGCTATGTAAAAATTGGTATGATCTAACTCTGCTATAATTTGTTCTGTCTATTAAACTTGAATTTTGTCTTTAAGGTGTTATAACTGTCCTTAGCATTCCTGTTGTGACCTTGATTTGGAATTTAATTCATTGCATCTTATGCTAAATATGCATAAGTTGCTGATTAGGTGTTTTGGGTCTTGGATAAGGAAATACTAAAAATTAGCCAATCTAAATAAAATTTGAGTAATGTCAGCTGGAAAGTGATTCTATTTTAGTGTGCTTTTTTTTCTCTTCATAACTAGAGAGCCCCTGTTGTTCATAGTTTATGTTGGTGTCTGATATATTAGCATCTCCCAGACCTACAGTGTCTTCAGATTGATAGAAAATATGACTGAGATTGTGACAGCATGCTAATAAACATTTTTGTATCTTTTATTTCTGTAAGGTATTTATCATATAATATCATGCTTTGAACATAAATCATGTTATTATAGAAAACTAACTTTAGTAAACAACAGTTATTGCCTCTCTCTGAAACCACTAGTTATTTTAGCTCCCTAATATAGTGAGCCTAGTAGCACTTTATTTTTAGTTCAGTAATTAAAGGCAAGCCCAAAATTATATGTAGAAGTGCATAGGAGGTTTTCTAAAGTGAGGTTGGTTGACATTTAGGAGAATCCAATATTTAGGACTTGTGGAAATTTGGTCAGAAGATATAATCTGTGTTGTCTTTTAAAATAGATTATATGTGTTGAAAAAAGTTTTGCTACTATCAACCAGTAGCAACATAATTGATTGCTAGAGGTTGTTACTGCAAGGTAAGATTCTTGTTATCTTCATTTCAGAAAAGACCCTGTTCTATGTTATTCCGTAAAGCAGCAGATAACAATTCTAAACCATTGAAATACACACCACAGATATTATGCATTTTAATTGACTGATTTGACTTTTGTCTTGCAAATTACAAAGACTAGGAGCTGAATGCATGCTCAGGCCTTAGCAAACAAATGGAAAAATTTTATTATTACAACAGGCTAAATGAAAGGATCAGACATGCTAACTCAACATAGGACCAACTTACAGAATGATATTGGGGCTTGGTAACTTTTTATGACTCATTCATATTTTCTCTCTTTTATCTATTTGGTTCTGGTAAAGTTACTTCTCTCTTCAGATCCTTTCCATTTCACCAAATTTGTCTTTAGCTGGACAGTAACAGAGACTTCTGCATTCTCAAGTCCTGCATTGAAGTCATTAATTTGAAAGTACGCTTCCTTGGGGGAATTTTCTGTGATACTCTAATTAGAAAAGCACCCTTTTCTTTCTTTCTTCCTCCCTTCCTCCCTTCCTCTCTCCATCCTTCCCTCGCTTCATTCTTCTTTCTTTTGTTTCAGAACTTGAAGTTAAATTGGAGATAAGGTAAGTTTAACTTTTTAATTTGAGGAAACTAAGATCTAGACAGCTTCGACATTTGCCAGAGGTAACAACTAGCCCTTAGATGTTCCTGATCAGGTTCTTTCTGCACCATCTGCAATACTGCTTTCTCATATACTTATTATAATAGAGGCATAAGTAAGTACTGCAAGCCTTAACATTTATTAATTTATTAACATTTAACAACTAGCCCTTAGATGTTCCTGATCAGGTTCTTTCTGCACCATCTGCAATACTACTTTCTCACATACTTATTATAATAGAGGCATAAGTAAGTACTGCAAGCCTTAACATTTATTAATTTATTAACATTTATTAAATTATTAACATTTATTATAATTATTTATTAACATTTATTATGTATAAGATGTTGTGATAGACATTGTGAAGGAAATCTTGGTTAATGATACAAGGATCATTTCCTCAAATAGTTTGCATTCTACCAGAGAAAATAATTCTCATACAGGTGATAGTCACCAAGAGATTTTTTTTTTTAATTCTATGTAGAAAGGACTTAAGTCTAGTGTTACTTTCATTGTTCCTCTGTGTTTGGCTGTATTACAGAGCTCTTTAACTACCAGTTTATCTTTGAGTCAGGGAGAGTGGACAAGTATAGCAAGGGACAGCTATAGTCACCTGAGTCCTCAGGTCACAGGTGACTTAAACATGATCCTAAATTGGGACATCCCTCCTCCCTTTGATTTACAAAACATAGCATATGCTGTTTGAAAAGAAACCTTCTCTTGGAATGTAAATAAAAGAGAGAAAATATAAAAATATAGAAACAAAGAACAATTTATAGTTTCCAGATTTCTTGTCTTAATATATCTGAAAGTCAAGTGAGAGAGATCTGCTTGAACAGAACAATTAACAGAGATGCTTCCACACCTCCCTTCTCTTAAACTCAAACCATGAGAAGAGAACCCAGAGAAATTCATGACTCAACTCTCTCCTTCTGCCAGTGTCTGTCAAGGAAAGATTAGAAAAAAGTCTCCAGTCAATCTAGCCAAAATGTACATTGGTTGCTGGAGGGAGGAAGCAAATATCTCTCTTCTCTGGTGTTCACTGTAGTTCAAACAAAAGTTCTTGATATCGTTTCACTGCTAGTTTTCACAGGAGGGAAGACTCTCTCTTCACAGAGGGTTATTTATCATAAAATCCAAGAGCTGTCCAGAGATCTGATGTCTCTGACTGGGATGATAATAAAATAATAATAATAATAATAATAATAATAATAATAATAATAATAATAACAACAACAACAACAGCAATCATTTAATCTCATTGTACCAGAAATTAATCTGTTGCCTTTATTTTTTATTTAATATTCATAACAATTATATGAAACTAATAGTAATATCTCCATTTTACAAATGAGAAGCTAAGTATCTTGTCTGAGGTCAGTAATAGATATTCAAATTCAGATCTCTGACTTCAAAGCCCAGTCTTTCCACTATTAAGAATCTCTCCAGTAAAGGGCATCATCTTAAACTCGCCTATAAGGCCAGGCCTTGCCTTTTTGGGACATGTGATACCATCTATGTGCTCTTGAAACAGCTTGCTCTCCTTAGGAGGGAGAACAGCACCAGCTACATAATTTCAGAAGTTTAGTCTACTGTGTCTTTTTTAAGTACAGATTTTTTTTTTTTACAGTGCTTAATGAGGAGGAAAACCAAACATGCTTAACACTTGCTTTTAGAAGTTGTCCACTTTTCACTATTAGTTTATCAGAGTTGTTACTTTACAGGTAATTTGGTGTAAAGAAATATTTTTCTGTATCCTATAAGGGGAGATTTTTACTATATGCAAATTATACCTCAATTTTAAAAGTAGAATAAAAGCTAATTTTAGATATGGTAAGCATTGTTAAGGAGGGAATAAAACAAGGAAATGTTAAGGGAATAAAACAAGGAAATGAGATAGAACAAAAATGTTTCTTTAAAAAAAACTTGAGTAATATCCTCATATTTAATTTTGAGCATTTTATTTTTAATAGCTTGTTCGTTCAAGAAAAAAATTTGCAATTACCATATTTTAAACTTAAATATACACTGTGCAAAACGAAATCCTGACTTTAAATGCTATTCTTTATAACTCATCTCTGCTTTCAGTATTAGAGATGCATTGTACTAAGAACATGCCTGCAACTTGCTATAGCTGTGACAGTTCTTGAATGACAGAACTTAAATTTGCTTGTGAAGTTTGGGAGGGAGATTATTTCAGGATTGAGAGTTGACAGGGAGATTATTTCAGCACCTAGGCTGACAAATGAGAAGTGTATGGGTAAATAAAAAGTCCTATCTCAAAAAGAGATCTGCCCCCATCAGTAAAAAAGAACACTGATTTTATCTAGCATATGGGGCAGAGTACATGCATTTAGATAGCTCAAAAAATTGAGAATAAAGATGGCATTTCACAGGATTCCTACAGCAAAGCAGAAGAAAATACAATACTTCTCTTACTTCCTCAGTAACATCTCAAGAGGGGTTCCTGTATTAATCTGGAGGTGTGTGTTTACATTTCAAAGGGTTATGGGACCTGCAACCTTGGAAACATCTTTGCATTATAAAATGAGAAACTAGGTTTATCTACATCCTGAAGAGATCAGTTCATTCCAATAAATTAAGCAAGAATCAAAGAGACCCTTTTAAGAAGGGGAGAGAAGGCAGCTTCTTTCTTTCTTTCTACAAGCAAAGAAAATTCTTATTTTAAATAGCTATCTTTACTGTCTGAAGCCTGGAGTTCTATTTTTACAAAAAAAAATTATTTATTTCCTGATTTGAGATTCATTTTTTAGACTGAAATTAGGCTGAAATGAGGGGTAAGATAGATATTCTTAAACTATATTTGACAGCCTCATCTAATTCAGGATTACAAAGAAAAATGCACCCATCTTAATTTTTGTTGGTTAATTCAACCACTGTAACAATAAATGAAAGGATAGGCATAACCCCCCCCCTCTCTCCCTCCCCCT
>NW_026000242.1:16606810-16622828 GCF_001458135.2 Marmota marmota marmota
CCCTCTTTAACACTTCTTTTATTTGGAGTTGATTTATCTGACAACCTCAAGCTTCATGAACTCAGCAATGTGTGAATGGAAAGGGCAAAAGCTCTAAGAAGTCAAAAGATAGGACACAAAATATGTATCATCCAGGCACCCAAGAGAGTCCATTATACTCTGATTCTGTCTCTTTATGCAAATCTTAATACCCTTGGTTATCTGGTTTCCCAGACCCAGTGGATTAGTTGAAATGTAGGTTTCATGTTTCTGAAGGTGGGTGAGTTGTTTCCAGTGATACCAAGTATGAGACTGGAAAGTTGGAGGTCAATAGAGCTATAAGGGAAAAGGACCCATAATTTGAAAGACAGAACTTTAATGGTATAGAGACTAAAATATATATTTTATAAAATATGCATAGTGTTAATATGTAAAGTGTTGAGCAAATCATAGAAACTTAGTTCGTGTTAGTTCTTCTCTTTTTTTCTGTCTGAAAACATTATTCTACTAGCAAAACAATAAATGTTCATAATACTTTAAAAATTTTTTATGACCAGGGTACATATAATATGTGAAATACCAGAGCAGTGTGCGTATATAATAACTCTTTTAACCCAAAATATTAAGAATGAAGCAAGTTTTGTATTTATAGATATAAATTTAAGTAACTGGTAAAATTTAATTAGAGAGTAATAATAGCTACTCTTTACTATAAACTATTTTAAGCACTTTAAATGTATTAGCTTATGTTGTTTCATTTATCTTATTTGTGCTGAATCAGGTGCAACTCTTCTTATCAACACCAAATTAAAATACTTTCTGCTTATTATTACCTTTATTTTTCATAAAATAATATTTCACTTTTAAAAATGCAAATTCCAATGGATTAATCTGATTGAATTTTGTACATGCACGCATGGATGTGGCATTGTGAGTCCTGGCATTAGGTCTATCCACAGGACACAAATTTTTTTAAAAATGTACACAGTAAATGAATTGAAAAAGAAGGATCCCTGGAGTGGCGGGTGTAGGGTTGGGGAGTGCTGGGGCACTACATTGGAGCAGGTTGAGTTCCATGCTTTTGTGATATGGCAAGGTATATTCTGTTGTTATATCATAATTTAAAAGAATAAAAATAAATAAGAAAAATGCAAGTTCCATGAGGACAGGACTCAGTCTGAGGAGTAGCTGAATTTTTTGATTATGCCTTCTCTATAATAGATGCCTAGTAAAATATTATGGAGTTGATAATTAAATCCATTGTAAAATTTTATTTGTACCATGTCCTTTGTTGTACTTTATTTCTTAACAGGATAGGAATAATAATATATGTATGAGATTCAGTAGAACAAGTACATAAATTAACATAGATGGCCAGGTCAATTTAAGCATGAGACAGTATCTATTATTTTCTGTTGGTAATAAAGTACTATTCTCTAGGGAAGTGCAAATGTTCATTAAAGAAGCCTTAATAAAAATTTTAAGTGAAATTTAAAGCTGTCAATTCAGAACAACCCTGGTTCAAAACTAAGTATCTATTAATATAATTTTAGATGTAATTAATGTAATCTTATATTTCATTTCAATCTGAATTCATTAATTTTACATAATGTCAGTAGTAGGTCAAATTTTGTAACAATAAACCACAGTTCCTAAAAACTATGACAAAAGGAAGCCAGGGTTAATTTTAATTTAGGGTTTTTAGATTACATGATTTACTTATGCTTCTATGTGATCAAACAATACTGAATTATTGAATGGCTATTGTCTGATAGGTCATCAAAATCCAGCTATTTACAGTTTAGATGACAGCTTTCCACTTAAGTGGCATTGTAACTTCTTAAGTCCACAGGTTACTTTATGCAAACCTAGTATCTAAATAAAATGACTTGTGATTTTACTTATCTAAAATTCAGCCTCAAGAAAGTGGAGGGTGGGCTGGCAGCATAGTGATTTTAATCGTTGTTTGCTAAATTTAGGATAAAACATTCCTTGATGTCACTGATGGTGGTCAAACAAATTGTGCCATGTTTCTGTGCTTCATCATTAGCTATCCTTTAAATATTAATGTTTCTGGTCTTGGGCATGTGGGTGGCCAGTCATCAGAGAGGTCTGAGTTTCTGGATCTGAGTTCAGATTGACTTAGGTTCTTGTCTGTTTCTACTTCTTGATGAAACATTGCTAAATAAGTTCCTAAAATCCCTTAGTCTCAGTTTTTTGACCTATAAAATAAAGATAACAATGGTACCTATTATGTAGGGTTGTCAAGAGAATTTAATAAAACAAAATAAAATTTTATTGGAATTGTGCTTAAAACAGAGGTGATAATTGTTAACTTTATAGTTCCCTAAATCCTTTACTATGGCATACTATGGCATACTATCAAGCTTTTCAACTTAATAAATTGTTTCTCATTCAAAACTATCTTAATCTAGTTTTTGTTTACAACCAAATAAACTTATTCATTCTTTCAAGATATCTGATAGACTGATTCCATAACTTGGCCATGTGTAAATCACCCTGCTGTAAACAATGATGAGATCTAATTCCATTACTCTAGCACACTGATTTGGGTTATTTTGGATAAATACCAAGGAATGGGATAGCTGCGTCATATGGTGGTTCTATTCCTAGTCTTTTGAGTAATCTTCATACTGCTTTCCAAACTGGTTGTACCAATTTTCTGTTCCACCAACAATGTATGTAAGTGTACCTTTATCCTCACATCCTCACCAGCAATTGTTATTTGTATTACCAATGATTATCATTCTAACTGGAGTGATATTAAATAGTGTAGTTTTGCATTTCCCTGGCTGCTAAGGATGTTGAACAATTTTTCATGTATTTGTTGGCCATTTGTATTTCTTCTTTTGAGAAATATCTGCTTAGATCACTTGCTCATTTATTGAGTGGGTTATTTGTTTCTTTTAGGGTTTTTTTTTTTTTTAGTTCTTTATATATTCTGGATATTATTCCCTTGTTGGAAGAGTAGCTGTCAAAGAGTTTCTCTCATTCTGTAGCTTCTCTCTTCATGGTCTTGTTTTCTTTTCTGTGCAGAATGTTTGTAATTTAATGCTATTCTACTTATTGATTCTTGGTTTAATTTCTTGAGCTTTAGGAATTGGGTTAAGGAAGTTGGTGCCTTTGCCAATATGTTGGAGTGTTGATATTACATTTTCTTCTATTAGTTGCAGTTTCTTGTCTAATTCCTGGGTCTTTAATCAACTTTGAATTGATTTTTGTGCAGAGCAAGAGATTGAGATCTAATTTCATTCTTTCACATGTAGATTTACAGTTTTTCCAGCAACATTTGTTAAAAAATGCTATCTTTTTTCCAACATACTGTTATAGAACCAGCCTAAGTGTCTGTCAACAGAAAAATGGATAAAGAAAATGTGGTATGCATACACAATAGAATTCTTCCATCCATAAAAAAATGAAATTATGTCATTTGCTGGTAAATGGATGGAATTGGAGAATGTCATGCTACCTGAAATAAGACACACTCAAAAAGTTGAGTCTACCGCTTTCTCTCATATGGGGAAGTGTGGGTGGGGGAGCAATAGAGAGAGGGAATTTTCAGGAAAATATCAGAGAGACAACAGAGTACAAGAAGTGGATAGAGGGGAAGGGCCTGGGGAAGTATTGGGAAATGAAATCTACCAAATTATGCAATGTCTACTTATGAATATACCATAATAAATCCTGCTTATATATAATTATATTGCACTAATTAAAGTAATAATAGTAGAAGGGAGATCAGTAGAGTAGAGTAAGAATATTGGGGGAGGAAGGAGAGGAGAGAAAAAGGAAGGTACTGGGGAATGAAATCAATCACACTATATGCATATATGAGTATGGTACAGTGAGTACCACTATTATGTATAATTATGATACACCAATTTTTAAAAAAGCTGGTAGAATATAGGTAGATCTTAGAGAAAAGCAATATTTTTACTAAAATGTGAATAATTGGTAAATATAACTCTCCTAGATTTATTTGTGTTTTAAGAAGTTTCTTACTTCCTGAAATCTAATGTCTCCTTGTTGAAGATTTCGGGAAAGATGATCAATAGAAGTAAAATATGTAGGTACCATGGGGTAAAGTACTTTGGTGGCAGAGTGCCATTTAGATTGTTAGGTATTTCTCAGAGTCTTATCATGGGTTCAGCTCTGAGAAGCTTGACTCTTCTGTCAAAGTTTCTTTCTTCTTTTTTTTTCTTTTAAAGCATACATTTTCCAAAATGATGAATCCTTTGCCAGAGACAGTGTGACCAACAGAAGAGGGCAGGTTTAGGAGGTTGGGGAAGTATGATATGAGAAGCTGAGGTGCAGATTTTATGTGGAGCTACATGTAAGCAGTGGACTGCAATGGGCTTGATGTTTGTGTCCCATTTCCCAAATCCAAATGCTGTCACTCTTGTCCAAAAGTGATGGTATTCCAGATGGAGCGTTTAGGAGGTAATCATATCAGAGGGCATTTCCCTCATGAATGACATTAGTGCTTTTAGAAAGAAAGATCAGAGAGCTTGGTACTTGTTTTCCTGCCATGTGAGGAAATGGTGGAAAGTTGTCAGTCTGAAACCTGGAAGAGGGTCTCCTTGAAGAACCAAACACTATTGGCACCTTAATTTTTGACCTCCAAGCCTACAGAGAATTATAAGAATTTAAATATCATATGAATTTATGACATTTTTTTATAGCAGCCCTAATGACAAAGACAAGGGACTAACATTATCAGAATTAGAGAAATGAGTAAGTTAATTCACTTAAATGCTAGGTTTGGGCATAGAGACAGATATCTAAGAGCTCATTTACATAATACTCTAAACAGGAAATAGTCTCTTTTAGTAGAAACACACTAGGTATTTGGAGATTGGCTTTGTTTTCTAAGCAGTGAAAAGCACTACAGGGACTAATTCAAAATGCTCAGTTTAAGAGAAAAGCGTGTCCAGGCAATGGTTGATTTCCTCATAAAGACAACTAAATCACCACATAGGGAAATTGATAGAGCTCTGACTTTCTCTTTTAGTACTTAGTGTTTAGAAGAAAAAGTAATGGAAAGAAAAAGGAGCTGGGTACACGTTGCTGTAGGTACTCATTTCGGTACAATGCACACTGTGGTTGTGGTGATTCTTACCCCAGGGATGTAGATTCATGTTCCAGGCTCACTTCTCAGACAGTTAATGGAAATTTTGACTGTCTGCTGAGAGAATTTTCCATTTATAGCCAAGAAACAATAAATATAACAGGATATAGGGAAATGGCCCTTTCTTGTTACAGTAAGCTTTTACATCCATCATTCCAAATTAAATCCTTGAAAACAGATGGATCTGATGGCTTTACCTCTAAATTATAGACATGGAGAATAAAATTGATAAAAGTCACATAGATTCTTAATTGGAGAAACAGGAAAAAATGGGTCTTCTATATTCTCTATGATTCTTTCTGTTATCATATTACTTTTACAAAATGACAATGAAAAAAGAAATCTCTGAGCACCACTGGTAAAATCTAACATTTAAAAATGAATTAATATCAATTCTCACACTCACATACTATTCCAAAAATCAGGAGAGGTAGGAGAATTTCCCATCTATTCTACGAAGCCAGTGTTACCCTGATATCAAATCAAAGGTAAGAAAATAAAGGCAGAAATCATTCTCCCTTCTGAATACAATGTAAACTTTTAAACAAAATATTAATAAAGTGAATGCCATAATATATAAAAGTGATTAAACATCATTACTAAGTGAGAATCAGGAATGCATGTTTTTTGACATCTGAAAATCAATCAAAAAATAGATTCTATCAATGCAATAAAGTATAAAACCATATTTTCCACAGATGCAGAAAAAGCATTTGAGAAGCCAACATTTTTCCATGACAAAACATTAAGCACACTAATAGATAAATTTCTCAACCTACAGAAAAGCACCTTGCAAAAATTCCCAGCTATCATCATAATTAATGGTGAAAGAGTAAATGCTTTCCCTCTAATTTCAGGAACAATACAGCAAGCATACTTTTGTGTCTATTCAGTATTGTACTGAAAGTTCTCACTAGGGCAATTATGTAGGGAAAGTATGCAAAAATCATTCAAATTGGAAAAGAAGAAGTATAACTATCTTTATTTTCAGATGATCTGATATGCTTTATAGAAAATCCCTAAGGAATCCACAAAAATAAAAAAAAAAACATTACAGCTAATAAACAACTTCACCCGTGTTGCAGGACATAAGACAACTACACCAAAAATAGATTGCATTTCTGTACATGATGAGAGAACAATCTAAAAAAGAAATTTAGAAATTTAATTACATTTATAATAGCATCCAAATAAATGAAAACAGTTGGGAAAAAATTAACCAAAGAATTTTAAGCAAAAGTTTCTGTGTAGAAGCTACCAAATGTCATTGAAAAACATGGAAGAAGCCCTAAGACATCTGATTTCATGGGTTTCAAGAGTCAATATTATTAAGATGGCAATATATAAAGTGGTCTACAGACTCAATAATTACCTATCAAATTTCTAGAAACTTTTAAAAAAGGAAATGGACACACTAATCCTAACATTAGTATATAGATAAAAGAAACTCAAAACAGCTAAAACAAAGTGTGAAGGACTCATACTTTTTTATTCCATGTTTTATTACCAAGCTACAATGTTTCAAGAGGCTGTGATACTGGTTTAAGGATGGACAAGTAAATTAGTGGGATACAATTGAGCATCCAGAAATAAAATTTTACATTTATGGTCACTTGTGTTTTGGGAAGGATCCTAAGATAATTTAATAGGGAAAGAACAGTTCTTTGCAACAGTGTGAGGACAACTGAATATCTGCACATTAAAGACTAAATTTGGACCCCTACCTTATGTCACATACAAAAATGAACTCAAAGGGAAAAGTAGACCTAAATGTGAGATCTAGAAATTATAAAACTTAGATAAAAACATAAGAGTATATTTACATTTGTATGAATATCTAGAAGATGGAAATAGATTACTAGTTACCTATGGCTGGGGGTAGGGAAATGTTGGAAGGGTTGGAGATTAACTGCTAATAGGTACAAGGTTTGTTTTTGGGGATATGAAAATGTTTGAAATTAGTTTGTGATGATGATTGTACAACACCGTTAAATCCATTGTAAAATCCACCGAATTGTACACTGTAAATAGTTGAATTTATCATGAGTTATATCTGAATAAAATTATTAAAAATAAAGACAAAGAGGCACCTCTACACTTCCACATCATGTTCTAGTGCCTATGATTCCCCCCTTCCAAGTTCTCTTAGGAAAATATAATTAAATTAAATTGTTTAGACCAAATTATTCTATTTTTTTCTGAAATTGAGACTTGGTGATTTTCCATCAGATACTTCTCTAAAGGAAGTCTTAAATGGAGATCACCTTTTCCATTGGAACATTATAAAATAATTCTATAAAAATAACTGTAGACACATAATAGAAAATTTAAAATGCAGTTTTAGAACTACACGAGGGCCTAAATAACTTTTGTGACTGAAGTTTTTCTAATTTATTTTTCAGTATACACCCTATCAAATAAATTAACCATAATAACTACTTACAGTATTTTATTGGTAGTAGTACAACAGCTTAAACCACAAAATACTAATTGCTGCTTCTTCTGAGTCTCTATGATACTTATTTTTCTTCAATATATTTATTGATTAGCTTATGTGGACTTGTATAGACTTAAACATATGTTTTTATACACTATATGTGTTATCTATGTAATATATATATATATAAAATGTAACATACATATTTACTTAATTTGTAAACTCACCGTCTGTAGAACACAGAAACTCTTAGTTTTCTAAAGATCCATCACAGTTTCCTTCAGATATGAGTTCTGTAGTGTTTGTTTCTAGTTGGGTATTTTATATGCCAACCTCTATACCACAGAAGAGGAGTTGTTAGTCCCTGAGAGTGGTCTTTATCAGTAATGCAGAAAGTCATAGAGTGGTTAAGATTAGGGACACTCTGGACTCTCTTACAAGGCTCACCATTTAGAAGCTAGCTTTTGTCCAGAAAATAGTAGCAGTTCTTTGTGAAATTATACTTGGCCCAGAATATGTTTTAGAATTTTATACAAAATTCAAAACAACCTTTCCTCCCATTATATATATATATATATATATATATATATATTTTTTTTAAAGTTAAAAACAAATGCCGAAAATACTTTATATGGTACAAGCTTCCCACATATCCAAGGTGTAATAAAGCAATACAATGGAATTTTCAGTAAATGGCCAACTATTCAAATAAGCATTTCTCATACAACCTCATAGGATATCCTTGGCAAGCAGCACACTTTTTCCACAAATGCTGCTATTGTAAATGCATTTTTTGCAGTTCTGTTTTTTTAAATTTTTCAATCCCTGTGTATACAATACATGAAAAAATAATCTTTTAAAAATCATATCTGATTTATGACCAAACTATGTTACTCGAGCTTTATTCGAGGCTTAGCACAGAATTTCCTTAGAGTGCTTCCAAAATAATATCCACTCTTCAAAGCAGGCAGGGATGCAACCATTGCAGTTTTAAAAAATGGATTCCATGCTTTGCAGTATCACTATAAAAAATGTGTGCCTTGTTTCACTGCTAGACATATTTTGAGCATTTAATTAAACGTTGGTTTAATAATCAAACAAACAAATGAATAGTTATCATGTTTGTGTTACTTTGAAGGGAATAATATTCCTTTAACAGTGTCTGTATATAATTCTCACAAATTAGTTATCTCATATTCACAGGTTACATATTACTGTTTCTATACTTGCTCTTTGAAGTCTTATTTTTCCTGCTCATGAAATAGTTTACAACTTATTTATATTGGCATGCATTGTATTCATTTGTCTAACTCTACCTAATTGTAAAAACAAAATAAAACAAAAGAGAAGCAACAGCTAAAAGGAAACATGCTTCAGAGTTCTCACCACTCTTCCATGTCTTCTCTTTTAGCACAGGTGGGGCTCTGTGACGCCAGATGTCTACATAATAAACATCATTGGACTTACAGACTTAAATGCATTAAATTAGCTTAAGTAATCAGTGTCCTGATCCTTCCCTATTTTGTCATGGTTTCCTGCACTCTTATTGCAGTGGTGCTATTCTGGTAATTAGATTACAATTGACCTTTGTAGAGACATAGTTAAAAGATATTGCTGAAAGTCTATAATTTTCTAGAGTCATTTATCATATTCTTGTACTCCTCATTTAATAAACCAAATAACATTTCTCATTTTAAAAAGTTTTTTATTTCTTTTATTGTCTTTCAAACTAAACATTTTGCTATTTGTTGTTTTGTGCCTCCCTTCTTTACACTCTTATTCCTTGAAAATTAGGAACATTTATTGAAAAAGGAGAAAATACCGTGGGTTCATACACCTACCAATTCTATTTTTAATGAGCACTTTCTCCTTTTTTGTGCCATTAAAATTTACTAAGGGCATATGGAATTAAATATCACTTTTTCATATACTCTTTACTTCTGTGACTCAGATTATATTATTTCTCCTTTTGTGTCCTCAGGGTTCTCTTGCCTTTGTTTACTTTGCCTCATATTGCAGCAATTTGTATATAGATTTTAGTTCCCCTAAATAATTACAATGACTACTCTTTTTTTAATATACATTTATTTAATTTATTTATTTTTATGTGATGCTGAGGATTGAACCTAGTACCTCCCATGTGCCAGGCAAGCACTCTACCACTGAGCTATAGCTCCAGTCTTGACAAGCATTAAGCATTTTTCTAATAACAGGTATCCTATATACACAATTCTATTTATTTCTTAACAAGTACTTCACAGTGAGGGTATTTATGGTCACTTTTATCACACATACATGCACACACACACATATATATACATACAAACACACACACATATATTCATACACACACGTATACCCATACACTCATACATACAAACCAGCATACATGTTGAATATTCCTTATGTGAAATGCTTGGGACCTAAAGCGTTTAGGATTTTTTAGATCTGGGAATATTTGTATATGCATGACGAGAGGTCTCCAGGGTAGGACCTAAGTCTGCACACAAAATTTGTTTCGAATGCATTTTGTACACATAATCTGCAGGTAAAAGGCAGTCTTTTACAGTATTTTTAGTGTTCTTGTGCTTTGACTGCAACTTGCCACACAAGGTTATGTGTGGAATTTTTCACTTGTGGCATCGTGTCAATGCTCAAAGTTTCAGACCTGGAGTATTACAGATTTTGGATTTTTTGATTTTTGGATTAGAGATGTTCAACTTGTAGAAACAAACATTGTGTTTTTTAATAAAGATTATTTCTGCTCATAATGAAAATTCAAGCAAATTATTGTGGGCAAAATAACCTTGAGTTATATTTCCCTTTCATTAGGTCTTTTTTGCTCTTCTAGGGATGTTTTGAAACAAGCCTGTGTTTGGTCCCTTGCGAGTGACTTGCCTTTTTTCTGCTTGGGTATCTGAAGAATTTTAATTTAATCTTGGCATTAATATCTGTTTCCCTTGATAACATCATGTGCTATTTCTATCTGAAGTTTGAATTCTCTATTTTATAAGGAGTTTTCTCTTTAACATCTTTGAATAGTTTTATTTTTCATGTGTTTGGCTCCACAGCTCAGAGAAATAAAATAAAATACAAAATGGTTAGATGCTAAATAAGTGTTAGATATTAGGAAGAGCAAAGATAAAGGATAGTTGTCAGGCATAGAGTTCAACATAACTACTGTTGAATAGGTCACAATGTCTGTGAAACCAAACTGAAATGCTTCCTTTAAAGACCTCTTTATTAGATCAATTATCAGAGAATCCCTACAAAACAAAAATTAAGAGAGGACTACTTGCTGAGCTGTTTTTGCAACTAGTATTTATTGTTTAGTGTGAATTTATTGCGTACTAACTTCTGTGAAGACAAAAATAATCTTATTCAGAAATCCATTTTTCCTTTCCACCAACTTTTTATTTTAAAAATTTTTAAGCCTTCTGAAAAGTTGGAAGGTAGAAGGGGATTTTGAAAATTTCACTGATGGTTAACATTTTACTATTTGAAATTATATTCTACTATCTTATCCCTAAATTTTCAGCACGTGTCTCTGAAGAATAAGATGCATCCATGCAGTTGCAATACCATTATCAAATCTCAAAAAATTAACATTGAAAATATATTGCAAACATGCAGTTTATGTTCAAATTCCTTTAATAGTCTCAAAAATAGTATATAGAGCTTCTACTCCTGGAATCCAATCACATTGCTTTTAGTTTTCATGTTTCTTTAGCATTCCTGATGTTGACAAATCTGCAATTCAAAATTTTCTGATTTTTTTCATGATTAGATTATATTAAAAGTTTCTTGCAAGTATATTACACAGGCAAAGTTGAATACTTCTTTTTGTATCACAGTAAGAGACACATAAAATCACATTCTTCATAAATTGGATTAGATCACTTGATTAAAGTGTTGGTTGCTGATCTCTTCATTGAAAAGTAAACTTTCATTTGGAAATTAGCAAGGTATCTGTTGGTTGACAGTTTGGATCATGTGAACATATCTCATTCTCTAATAATATTTCATTCATTGGACTTAAAATTTGTTAATGATTATAGCCCAAATAAATTATTTAGTGGTGACACTATGGTGATTTCTAATTCTACCTATGGTATTTTAAAGCACCTGACCTCAGTTAGAAGGATCTTTAGCTGCCCCAAATTTGTTGGTCCTTTTTTTCCCGTTAAATGTATTACAGTGAAGTATCTCTTACAGAAAAGAAATAAGTATTGATAGATGTTCCATGAGCACCAGGAACACAGATAAACTCTACCTACATGGATTTGTTCTTTAACTTCTTCCAGTATAGGAGAAGAATTCAGCCAGTGTCTGAAGGATCTTTCAGGGAATAAAAGACAATCCACACAGCATATTTTCTTTAGCACTACATCTGGATTATATTGTCCTCCACCCTTAAGATAAAAAGTTAAGAAATACCCAGTTGCAAGTATTAAAGTAATCTCAAAATTTAAAGAACTGTAATACAGTGTCCTATGGACTACAAGTTAATTTAATTGTAGGAAAATGGAAAATATTTTTTTAAAAAATACACCCCAAGGATTTTTGTTCCTTTGTTGTTTTGTCTTAAACAAGAATAGATCATTGATTCCATGAAGCATAGGCCACCTGCTTTCTAATTTACTTCTTCTGGGGTGGACTATGAACACAGGTATTTTATAGCCTCTTTAGGTGCTTTTAATATGCAGCCCCAGCAATGAGAACTTTTCCAGAAAAAGTAGGTATCTCCAGTTTGAAAGATGGGTGGAATTGGATATGTGGAGATTGATGGGGATAACTACAAGTAAAGAGTATGGTATGAGCCAAGGTTAATTGACTGATGGCATGGATTTTCTATTTTTTCCCATGTATGGGGTCTTTTTTTTCCTGGCATGTTTACCTGAAAGGTAATTTGAATGATGATGCAATAAATTTGACTCCTTTGTAAGAATCATAGGCAGAGGTGTTTCTGTGATATTAGAGAATAAGATGCTGTTCTTGATAATGCCCTGCAGCTAATCATTTCGCACAATAAGCCCTTTCACTCCAATCCTTTTAGACAGACCTGTTTGTATAAGGAAATTACATATTTTGCTGCATGGCAAAAGATTAAACAAAACATGTTTTATTGAAAATATGTCTGATATAACAATGATATTGGAAAGGAATGCAAAAACACAATCTGGGTTATCATTTTTCTGCTTTGACCACAGGCTCAAAACACGAATAACAAGTCTGTAAATAGTGGTTATGAGGCTCGAGAAACATAATGTAAATATTTTCAGGGAATAGTAATCAAGAATGGTGATTCACAGATAGATACCAGATGAAAAGCATAAAATTAACTTTGTCAGGGCTTTAGATCCAAGTAAGTTTTCAATTTTGATATCCATGGAGAATAGCCAAGTTGAAGATGAACATGAATAAATATTGACAAGTCCTACTATTGAATTTTTTGTGTAATTGTTTTTTAGGTTTTGTACATATTTCTAATCCGAAAGTACATATATCATATAAAAAGATAAAAAGAAACCCTTGCGAAATGTTTTCTGTTCCTGAATTACATTTTCATGAGAGCACAAGTTTTACTAAAATAATATAAGTAGAATATCAGGGCTATATTTATATGGCCCTAGTAAAATGGCCAACTAAATATACCTAAGGCAAAAAAATATTTAGATCTACAAGTGTCCAGAGAATGGAGGAAAGGTACTATCAGTCAAATCCAAAACACAAACTACTATTTTTTTCTTTGTCTTTTTAAACATGGCCTATGAGTTTTTTATAAGATGGTTACTACCCAAGAGTACTCTCCAATTAGATGATATAAGAGTGGCCCACTGTTAGACTCCACTTGCTGGAGAGTTCTAAATGCCCTGTGATAGATTCGATAATGCTGAGACCCAGCAACTTCTGTTAGAAGAAGTAGATTTTTCTCCTAATTTTCAAAGTAGCATTATATTACACATAAGAGATAGGAAGGAGAGAAGGGGAAAACAATAGCAATAATAACAATAACCAGACTGTAAATGCTAAGAATAACTAGCTCTGGCGTTTGGAGATCCAGATTCTAATTGTGTCTCTGTCACCAAATAGAGATTTGGGATAAATCATCTCATCTATTGACTTCAATAGCAAGGTGAGCATTAGTCTAGCATTTCAATATAGTTTACAAATATTTAAAATTGAGACTCCTTTTCTCCCTTCAGTAGAATTCTACCTAGAATTGTAATATGTTAATATGTAAAATTGATGAAAGTAACTATAGGAAAGGAAGTCCTTGAAGCCTGCCTTCTGAGCCTTCCCCATACTTGTGAGACCAACCTGGAGGACCCACCAGACATCCAAGGACTTGCTACTCAGAGTGGTCTAGGTAGGAACTAACAGCTTTTGCTGGTTAGAGATGCACCATCCCAGAGGCTGGTTAGAAGTAAAGAATTTCAAGCCCCAGCAGGAGCTACTATATCAAAATCTGCATTCAAATAGATCCTCCAATGATCTGTTTCACAGTCATGTTTTTTTTTTTTGTAACCCAGCTTTAGTGATGCATCAACTCCTGCTAGAAAACTAATCACTGGACTAGTTACCCATAGGGATTAATGCTGTTAATTTTGTCTTCTAACAGACTACACTCACTGATTCTCAACAGGATGCCCAGTGGGAAAGAGCAAGTAGCAGTAACAGTTTCATTTTTAGAGGCTAAGATGTAGAATGCAGTGTTTTGTTTTGTTAACTCACTCTGCCCTTAGCTTCCTTTCTTCCTCTTCTTTCTTCCTTCCTTCCTTCCTTCCTTCCTTCCTTCCTTCCTTCCTTCCTTCCTTCCTTCCTTCTTTCTTTCTTTCTTTCTTTCTTTCTTTCTTTCTTTCTTTCTTTCTTTCTTTTGTTGTTACTGGGGATTGAACCCATGGTACTCGACCATTTAGCCACATTTTTGTCCCCTTTAATTTTTTATTCTGAGACAGGGTCTCAGTAAAATGTCCAGGCTGGCATGGAACTTATGGTCTTCCTGCATCAGCCTCCTTGGTTGCTGAGATTGTAGGCATGTGCCCCCTGCCTGGCTTTGTTTTATTTCATTTTATAGGTGATCCAGTGATCTGTCTACTTCACAATATTGCCCTAAACAAGGAGAATGAATGTCTTTGTATCTATCAGTGTATAAATCATCAGGCCAGGAGCAACTTAATGGGACCCTCAATGGAGATAATTTAATGGACTTTTTAACAAAAGGAATATAAAAAATTGTGGACAGGATTAAGAGAACTTTCAAGAAATGTCAAAGTGCACTGAACTAACTGAGGTGGAAACCTTAATGGACTTTTAATTTTGCTGGAGTAAGAGGAGAAATGGAAAGTTAGGAGATTTTAACTATGGAAAGAGGTCATTACAGGAGCTCTTGACTGCTCTGGAAGAACACTGCCATTGCAAAACCACAGATCAGCCAGGAGCAAACCAGGAGAATGAATAAACCAGACTTTTTCTCCTCCCTCATTCTGGTTACCTGTCAGTCACTACCATTGACCAAACCAGAATGCAAGGGACTCAAATTATATAGATCATCTAAGTTATCCTCCTAGACATATAGCATAGTACAAAAGGGGTCATGCAGGAGAGCAAATTCAGGATATCTAACAAGGTAAATAGTTTCATCAGTAAATAAGGAAATAGGTAATTCAATAAACGATAATGAAAAGTTTATTTTTCTTTGGATATATGCTTATGCCACAGTCTGGCTGGGCACAAATCACGAGCCACTGAAGCAGGAACAAACTTTATTTTTGAACTGCAGGAAAACACTTCACACAGCTCCCGGGGAATCCTCCCGAACGCCACACCGCTTGTCCAGGAACCCCCAGCCGGAAATATCTCTCCCGGAAAATCCCTCCTCCTGCACTTCCCCAACCAATGGGAACTCTCGGGGAATCCCCGGAAATCCCCACGAGAACTCCAAAGTAGTGCGAGAACTCAAAAGTTGCGGCAGAGGCGGATAGTTATGCCTCGCCTGTCAATCAATACTGTTGATTGACAATGCCAGGGGCCATACAGACTCGGCCGTGGCTCTCAGCATCTCCCCCTTTTTGTTTAATTAAACAACAAGCAATGTGGCTTAGGGACCGTGCCTGTTAGGTTGTCCAATTCAACATATGGTCCTTACCCGTCATCGGATGAACTGACCTCTAGGCATCAGCCTCCTGTCTTAGGTTGGTACCACTGCAATTGGATCATACCTGTCACTGACTACCGGTCCAGCATACAGCCATACTTGTGGATAGGCCTTTGTACCAGTGGGGGGTTGAGGTTCTTTGCCTCACCTCTGTTGGCCCCCAAATTTTAGACCATCACTAGTAGAAGGGAGGAGGATGCAAAATGCCATGACACTAAGCCAATTGAGGGCTCCTTTGAAAAATTGTACTACTGATGACACCATCAGCAAAAATACTCCAGCACTACCACAATTC
>NW_026000242.1:16625987-16634245 GCF_001458135.2 Marmota marmota marmota
TATAAAGATAACGCAACCCAATAAGATAACACAAAACAAAACCGAAACAGAATGAAACAAAAACGGAACAAAAAATCGTTGTATCAATTTTCCTATTTTCTTGACATGTGCATTTGTGGTCTATTTCTATCTCTTCCTCAGGGGTGAACAACTTCAAACCTTGAGCCAACCATTTTTCCCAATGAACCCGGGTCACACGCATGCCAGGCGAGCGCGCTACCGCTTGAGCCACATCCCCAGCCCCAACACATTGTTTTTTAAAATGGTCACCCATTCTCTCGCCTTCCCTTAGGGGCAAGCAATTTCACTTACCCTGAAGCTTCAGATGTTCCCCGCACGGGCCGCCAAATGCCGCAGTCTGGCTGGGCACAAATCACAAGCCACTGAAGCAGGAACAAACTTTATGTTTGAACTGCAGGAAAACACTTCACACAGCTCCCGGGGAATCCTCCCGAACGCCACGCTGCCGCTTGCCCAGGAACCCCCAGCCGGAAATATCTCTCCCGGAAAATCCCTCCTCCTGCACTTCCCCAACCAATGGGAACTCTCGGGGAATCCCCGGAAATCCCCACGAGAACTCCAAAGTAGTGCGAGAACTCAAAAGTTGCGGCAGAGGCGGATAGTAATGCCTCGCCTGTCAATCAATACTGTTGGCAAAATGCCAGGGGCCATACAGACTCGGCCGTGGCTCTCAGCATGCTTACATGAATGTATTTTAAACATCAGGAAGAATTTTCTAAGAAACAGTGAGATTTAGTGGAATATGTATGCTTTGAGGAGACGTTTTTGTAATTTCTTCTGTTATAGAGAGTTTAGATGAGAGAATATTGTTAATCTGTATCTTAGAACAGCCCTAAGAATGATAAAATGTAAGGCTAGACAAGGTGGTACACACCTGTAATCTCATTGGCTTGAGAGGTCAAGACAGGAGGATTGCAAGTTCCAAATGAGCCTAAGCAACCTAGTGAGGCCCTAAGCAACCCTCTCTCCAAATAAAAAAACAAAAGGGCTGGGGATATTGCTCAGTGGTCAAGTGTCCCTGGATTAAATCCCCAGACCACACCAGCTCATTATAAAATGTAAAACTTCACTTCATCTTCAAGGAGTTACAATGTAGGGGAAAGAGCAAAAACACAAAATACATTTATCATATGCATGTGGAATGGAATGATGTATCCTTTCAGTGATTCAGCCAGTATTTTCTAACTACCTGCTATATACCATGCAATGTCTTTGGGCCTTAAGTTTAAAGAGTAAAAATAACTAAAAAATGATGTGGTCCCTGTCCACATGGAATATATACTGTTCTTGGGTGAATGGATTTTAATTATATATTTCAAATATAATAAGTTTTTTGAGAATATATAGAGAGCTACAAGTGGTGGCAGACACCTATAATCTCATTGACTTGTGAGGCTGAGGCAGGAGGATCACAAGTTCAAGGCCAGCCTGCAATTTAGTGAGACCCTGTATCCAAATAAAATGTACTGTATATGTGACTCAGTGGTAGAGTGCTCATGGAGTCAGTGCTCAGTACTGCCAAACGAGAAGGAGATGGAGAAGAAAAAGAAGAAGGAGTAGGAAGAGAAGAGGAAGAGGAAGAAGGAGGAGGAGGAGGAGGAGAAGAAAAAGCTGAGGGGACAGTGGAAATGAGGGTTTGGGGGGAGCAGCAGGAGGGCAGTGTGGAGTGTTCTAGGCAGGGCAGATCATGTGTTCAAAAGGCCCAAAGAGAAGAGAGATCATGGCATGGTTCACACATTGTAACCTGTTATAACTGGAAAAGAAAGCAACCTGAGTATGATGTATGTTCTGTATAATAAATCCATGGGGAAACAACAGAAATATTCTAAGTAAATGAATCACTCTATTCAGTGAAAAAATTGTGAATATAAGATATTGAACTTCTATATCATTTTCATTTTCTTGTTTACTTCTGAAATTCTTCTGAGAAATAAACACAAAAAGATTTCCTGAAAACTTTGTCCAAGTTTTAATTTATTTTTAATTATAGGAGAATATTTGAATTATTCTGAATTTTCTATCATTTTGATGAACATTAAATTATAGGGTTCTTATTATAGATACTAACTGATATTAATTATACAAATTAATGGATTTCACTATGGCATTTCCACAGTAATAACATCTTTTAAAAGAAATTAATAAGTACTCTTTATAAACAGTCTTATGAAGATAGAACCATATTTAATTGATAGTTACCAAAGGTGGGATTAAAAAGGTACTACATGGTCATATCAACAATTAGGAAATAACATTATGCCTCTGTGTGTGTGTGTGTGTGTGTATGCACACACACACACACATGCACATTTTTCTTACTTTTGAAGTATTCTTAATTCATTTATTAGTAATAGCACTTGCTTTGAGGGTCCTTCATCTAACCCCTTGGCTAGTTTATACTTATAGTCATTTTAGTTATTTTACCTTGATGGAATAGACAACTCATGGCAAATATGTATTTATCTGAATTCTAGCCAATTGAAAAGGACATGAGGAGTCCTTCTTGAGCTAGAACCATCCACTCATGCACTATCAATTATATAAACATTTATTGTAAAAACCCATCAAAAGGGCATTGTCAAAAGTACTGGGGATTCTGTCAATCATCTCTTTCCAAGTGTTTTCTTTCACTATACAATAGCCTTGTGGGTTTTATCAGAGAAAAAAGAATAGCATAATTAAGAGTGCTCATTTTCTTCTAATATCAATACTATTACATTGGTAAAGAGGAGAGGTGATGCCTTATTTCCCAATATGTGAATTTGTAACTGGATGGATATGTTTGAATGAATAATTTCTTAACCAGCTTACAATATCCAGTTTTTAAGTTTAATGAATTTAATGGCTCATTTTAAGTAATTTTAGAGCAGATGTTTTTAAATCATGAAAACAGGAAACTTTGTATGAAACAGACTCTGATCTTGCCCCAAATCTATAAAGTTTGCAAACAATTGATCCCTTCTAAGTTTTCCTAATGTTTTACTTGTTTCAGAGATGTTTTCACTGTCATTCATTCATTCATGTGTTTATACATTCATTGATTCTACAAGTATCTATTGAAGCAATACTACTAGATGTAAGTCCTGTGCTCAACCTTATTTTAAAAGTTGACTCTTAAATCTTTTTCTGAAGATCTTAGTCCAGTAGGCAGATAAGGCATAAAGATATATGAGAGAGAATGTGCTAAGCACATTTCAGTCCATGAGTAAACTATTTAGCATACTTGTGTGCTCAGAAGAGAGAGAAGGCAAAGATATGGAATAAGATTCAATCTTAAAAAGACCTGGAGTGGTTACTAGGCTACATAGTCTACAAACAGCAAATAGCCGAAATTTTCATTTGACAGAAATAACAAAGGTGGGCTGGGATTGTGGCTCAGTGGTAGAGGGCTCGCCTAGCATGCGCGGGGCCCTAGGTTCAATCCTCAGCACCACATAAAAATAAATAAATAAAATAAAGATATTGTGTCCAACTACAACTAAAAAATAAATGTTAAAAAAAGAAATAACAAAGGTGCACTTTTCAGGAAGATGCTAATAATAGTCTGGGGATTGATTATTTGTTAATTTTTGTATCATGGGTAGAGCTGAAACAAAGTGGTGACTATATATTTGTACCTACTGATTTTTCACTGTACTTTATTTATTTGTAATAAGAATGTTCCCATTTAGGAGGAATGGTGGAATAATTCTGATCAAACTTTTCTATGTTCACATATGAGTAAACCACAATGAATTTCAGCATGGCATATATCCATTGTGTACTAATTAAAAAAAATAACTCTAAATCAATAGAAGAAAAATCAGTAGAGAAAATGGTACAGGGGGAGATAGGAGGGAAGAAAATAGAGAAGTACTAGGGACTGAATAGGAACAAATTATTTTCCACACTTTTATAATTATGTCAAAATGAACCCCAATATTATATATAACTATAATGCTCTCTAATTAATAAGAAAAAGAATGTGATTTTTTTTCCCTTTACATGGTTTTTACCAGTCTTTTTTGATTACATCATTGTTTCAATTCATCCAATACTAATAATTATCTGGAATGATTATAAAAATGTTATATTGTAATTACTCTTAATATCATTTTATTGCATTCAATAGACAATGTTTGTTTAGATTCATGAGCAGTTTTAAAATTTACTTCTTATTTTTTCTAGCTTAGTCTATCCTGGTAGGTTTATTTTTCCTTTCTTTAATACATTTTTTTTAAGTTTTTTTTTTAGTTACAGATAAACACAGTATTGTTATATGGTGCTGAGGATCGAACCCAGTGCTTCACATATACCAGGCAAGCACTCTACCACTGAGCCACAACCCCAGTCCTCAATATATTTTTGAAGAAGTTTCTTTTGTGTTAATTTATTGGTACTAAACTCCCTTGGTTCATGTTGAACTTATTAGCATTTTTTAAAGGATAGCTTTTTAGAGTAGTTTTGATTTGCATTTCTCTAATGGCTAGAGATGATGTACATTTTTTCATAAATTTGTTGATTGATTGTATATCCTCTTCTGAGGAGTGTCTGTTCAGGTCCTTGGCCCATTTATTGACAGGGTTATTTGTGGGTTTTTTGGTGCTCAGCTTTTTGAATTCTTTGTATACCTTAGAGATTAGTGCTCTATCTGATGTGTGAGAGGTAAAGATTTGCTCCTAAGATGTAGGCTCTCTAATAAGCTCATGGATTGTTTCTTTTGCTGAGAAGAAAGTTCTTAGTTTGAATCCATCCCATTTATTGATTCTTGTGCTATAGGAGTCTTATTAAGGAAGTTGGGGCCTAATCCCATTTGATGAAGATTAGGGCCTACTTTTTCTTCTATTAGACACAGGGTCTCTAGTTTAATTTCTAGGTCCTTGATCCACTTTGAGTTGAGTTTTGTGCATGGTGAGAGATAGGGATTTAATTTCATTTTGTTGCATATGGATTTCCAGTTTTCCCAGCACCATTTGTTGAAGATGCTATCTTTTCTCCAGTGCATGTTTTTGGCACCTTTGTCTAATATAAGATAGTTGTAATTTTGTGGGTTAGTCTCTGTGTCCTCTATTCTGTACCATTAGTCTACCAGCCTATTTTGGTGCCAGTACCATGCTGTTTTTGTTACTATTGCTCTGTAGTATACTTTAAGGTCTGGTATAGCGATACCTCCTGTTTCACTCTTCCTGCTAAGGATAGCTTTAGCTATTCTGGGTCTCTTCTTTTTCCAGATGAAATTTATGATTGCTTTTTCTATTTCTATGAGGAATGAAATTGGGATTTTTGATCGGAATTACATTAAATCGGTATAGTGCTTTTGGTAGTATAGTCATTTTGATAATATTAATTATGCCTATCCAGTTGCAAGGTAGATATTTTCATCTTCTAAGGTCTTCTTTGATTTCCTTCTTTAGGGTTCTATAGTTTTCATTGAATAGATCTTTCACCTCTTTCACTTCAGTCAGAATGGCAGCTATTATGCATACAAACAACAATTAGTGTTGGTGAGGATGTGGGGGAAAAGGTACACTCATACATTGCTGGTGGGACTGCAAATTGGTGCAGCCAATATGGAAAGCATTATGGATATTCCTTGGAAATCTGGGAATGGAACCACCATTTGACCCAACTATTCCTCTCTTTGGTCTATACTCAAAGGACTTAAAAACAGCATACTACAGGGACACAGCCACATCTATGTTTATAGCAGCAAAGTTCACAATAGCTAAACTGTGGAACCAACCTAGATGCCCTTCAGTAGATAAATGGATAAAAAAAATGTGGCATATATACACAGTGGCATACTACTCAGCAATAAAAGAGAATAAAATCATGGCATTTTCAGGTAAATGGATGGCATTGGAGAAGATAATGTTAAGTGAAGTAAGCCAATACCAAAGAAAATACCAAATGTTTTCTCTGATATAAGGAGGCTGATTCATAGTGGGGTAAGGAGGGGGGAGCATGGGAGGAATAGACAAACTATAGATAGGGCAGAGGGGTAGGAGGGAAAGGGAGGGGGCAGGAGGTTAGCAAGGATGGTGGAATGTGATGGACATCATTATCCAAAGTACATGTATGAAGACATAAGTTGGTGTGAACATACTTTATATATAACCAGAGATATGAAAAATTGTACTATATATGTGTAATAATAATTGTAATGCATTCTTCTGTCATTTATTTTTAAAAAATCAATTAAAATAGTGACTAATTTAAAAAAAAAACAAATAAAAGGATAGCTTTCTGAGTGCACCATACTAAAATGGCAATAATTATTTTTTACCCCATTGAAAATATTACATATTCTTCTGGCTTCATTATTGCTGTCAGTCTGTTCTTTGTTGGTGAACTTTTCTCCCTGTCTGCTTGGTGATCTTTGTGCTAGCAATTCTGCAGATTCACTAAAAAATATTCATTTTTGGATTTCTTTTTTTTTAAACATTTTTTGGTAGATGCTGTTCTTGATATCAAGAGCTTGTGTTTCCTATTAGTCTAGACTCACAGACACTGGTGCTTCACATGGTATCTCTCCTCCAGTCTCTGTATTCTCTCCCCCAGATAGACTTCCCATTCTACCTTTTGTATCACTTGAGCTCTTTCTTCTGTCCACTCTTTTTTTCTCTGTGGGTAGGGTGGGTACTTTATATTTCCAGATCTGTCTTCCAGTTCTAGTTCACTAATTTTCTTTGGTGGCATCTGATACTCTGTTTAATCCATATGCTGTTTTATTCCCAATCATTATATTTTTAATTTATAAAGGCTTGATTTCCTTTTTCAAATATCCCTAGTCAGTTTTAATTCCCATTGAGTGTATTTCTGTGATGATACCTTTGCTTTTTTAAAGATTCTAAATATGCGTGTGTGTGTGTGTGTGTGTGTGTGTGTATTTTTAAGTCTGGGAATCTAGTATTTGATGTGCTAGATGGTCTAAATCTATTGTTTTTTGTTTCTTCTGACTCTCATTCCTGGTGGTGAGATTATTGATTATTATCATGTGTATCCACAGAGATCTTGGGGGTATTGCAGATATGAGACCACTTTAGTCCTGTCAGTGTGTAATCCAGGATTCTTGTGTTCCGCTCCCCTCTGCACTGCTAATGTAAAGCCAAATTTTGCCCTCAGGCTATCCTATCTGAAGTTGATACTATCAGTTTATAGTATAGATTTAGCTCAAGGTTTTTGCTTTTGTTTTTCCATAGGCCACTTAATTTTTCTCACCTATTTCAAGCCTAGTAATGTTATAAAACTTATGTTTTATGCAAGATATATTGGATTTGTGTGTGTGTGTGTGTGTGTGTGTTTCAGGAGGCTTCTACTGAAAAATCAACCTATTTCCAGAAACTGAATGATTCATCATTGTCTATAGCACAACATCACTCAGGGATTATCAAGTTAGTTTCATAATCTAACTAACTTGGCATCTTATTTGTCCAGCTTACTCATCTCTACTATTTCTTGAGACTTTGTGCTCTTTGGATAAAGTCTAAAGTTAATTAATAAAATTAATTAAATATTTAAAATAAACTCAAAGGACATAAGCTAAGTGAAATTAACTACACACAAAGAAAAAATGCATGACCTCACTTAGGTTTGAAATTTAAAAGTCTAATACATAGAAGCACAGAGTTGACTAGTGGTTAGCAGGGGTTAGGAAGTGGGAAGATGTTGGTCAGGACATTAACTTGAAGTTTTACGGTGAATGAGTTCTGGAGACCTAATGTACAAAATGGTAACTATAGTTAATAATAATGTACTGTATACTTGAAATATGCTAAGAGAATAAATTTTAAATATTTTCACCATGAAAAATAAAGTGAGGCGCCTGCAAGGTAGGCGGAACTGTGACCACCGATGGAAAAGGCCCAGTGGCCCGCGGAGGGGCAGAGCTGCCAACCACGCCTGCAAGGTAGGTGGGCCTGCGACCCACCAGCAGAACAGGTGCAGCGGCCTGCTGAGGGGCAGAGCCGCCCCCTCCCCCCGCGCCTGCAAGGTAGACGGAACTGTGACCACCCACAGAACAGGCGCAGCGGCCTGCTGAGAGGCAGAGCTGCCCCCTCCCCCCGTGCCTACAAGGTAGGCGGAACTGTGACCACCGACAGAAAAGGCCCAGTGGCCCGCAGAGAGGCAGAGCTGCCAACCACGCCTGCAAGGTAGGTGGGCCTGCGACCCACCAGCAGAACAGGTGCAGCGGCCTGCTGAGAGGCAGAGCCGCCCCCTCCCCCCGCGCCTGCAAGGTAGACGGAACTGTGACCACC
>NW_026000242.1:16636961-16732419 GCF_001458135.2 Marmota marmota marmota
ATGATTCTATACCTAGCAGACCCAAAAGGCTCTACAAAGAAACTATTAGAGCTAATAAATGAATTCAGCAAAGTGGCAGGATATAAAATCAACACGCATAAATCAAAGGCATTCCTGTATATCAGCGACAAATCCTCTGAAATGGAAATGAGGACAACCACTCCATTCACAATATCTTAAAAAAAAATAAAATACTTGGGAATCAACCTAACAAAAGAGGTGAAAGACTTGTATAATGAAAACTACAGAACCCTAAAGAGAGAAATAGAAGAAGATCTTGGAAGATGGAAAAATATACCCTGTTCATGGATTGGCAGAACTAACATCATCAAAATGGCAATATTACCAAAAGTTCTCTATAGGTTTAATGCAATGCCAATCAAAATCCCAACGGCATTTCTTGTAGAAATAGAGAAAGCAATCATGAAATTCATATGGAAAAATAAAAGACCCAGAATAGCAAAAACAATGCTAAGCAGGAAGTGTGAATCAGGCGGTATAGCGATACCAGACTTCAAACTATACTACAGAGCAATAGTAACAAAAACAGCATGGTACTGGTACCAAAACAGGCGGGTGGACCAATGGTACAGAATAGAGGACACAGAAACCAATCCACAAAACTACAACTACCTTATATTTGATAAAGGGGCTAAAAGCATGCAATGGAGGAAGGATAGCATCTTCAACAAATGATGCTGGGAAAACTGGAAATCCATATGCAACAAAATGAAACTGAATCCCTTTCTCTCGCCATGCACAAAAGTTAATTCAAAATGGATCAAGGAGCTTGATATCAAATCAGAGACACGCCGTCTGAACAACCAACAATAAAAAAATAAAAAAATAAATAAAAAAAAATAAAGTGATCATGTGAAATGATGAATATGTCAATAATTTCAACTGTGGAAATAATTTCACAATGCATATTGACTAATATCAAAATATCACATAGTGAAATGTGAGTATAATCAATTTTCATTTGCAAATTATACCTTAAGAAAGCTGAAAAAGTTATTCCTCTTTTGCAGAAGAACTAACTGCTAAGAGACTACTACTGCACAGCTTTTCTTTAAAAGTCTCTTTTCTTTATTGTAATGTTGGGCGTGTTCAAAGGAAGGGTAAAGAGAGTTGATCCATTAAAAAATCCTAGACCTGATGTGAAACAAAAGATAAGTCTTTTGTTCATTTCTCCCATTAGTTAATAATCTTTCCATTTATACTTAATATTTTCACATAGATTATTTATGTAAAATTATCATTATTTATTATTATTTCATTAATATTTATAGAATTCTTACTGTGTGGCATGTACTATTCCACATGGCAGCAAACAGCAAAGAGTAAATGGACAAAAATCCCCAGGCTTATGAATCTTGCATCCCAATAGTGAAATAGACATTAAAAAGGAGAAGCAATAAAGTAATGTGCTAGATAGTAAGTGCTAAGAAGGAATGTTAAGTCTTGGGGGTAGGATCAAGAATGATGCATGTTGTTGCAATATTGGATGGATTTACTGTTGATTAAAACTAAATTAATGAACTTTAGGCTGTTATGTCACAGCAGGATCATTCCTATAGTCAGAGAACAGATCATTTAAGAGTCATTGTTATGGGTCGAATAGTATCCCCCACCAAAAGATATTTCAGAGAGTTAGCCCCTAGAACATCAGAATGTAAACTTAATTGGAGACAGGATACTTGCAGAAGTAAGCAAGTTAAAATAAAGCCATTAGGGTAGGCTCTAATCCAATATGATTAGTGTCCTTGTAAATAGGGGAAAATTTAGATGCTAAAATAGACATATACATAGGGAAAATACCATTGGATGTTTAGAATTATGCTACCACAAGGTAAGGAACTACCAGGACCTAGGAGAGGGGTTTTATGAGGGAACAGGACTCTGTCAGAACCTTGATTTCAGAGTTATGGCCTTCAGAAGCAATACATTTTTGTTGTTAAAGCTACTTTATATGTAGTATAAAGTACAGTAGCTCTAGCTTGTTATAGCAGATCTAGCACACTAATAAAACCAACTTAAAGGTATATAGGATAAGGGTAGGTGATAAGCCAAATGGCTCCAAAGTTATTTATAATCTACTTATAAACCAGGAATTTTTATTTAATTTAATAAATATATAAAGTTTATTATGTATCAAGGAATATTTTAAGTAAATATTAACCAATATGTCCAAATAATAATTCTGTTATGTAGATTCATTCATTATTCCCATTTTAAAGATCTGACACCATAGTTTGGTCATACCATCCCTTCTCAATAAAAAGGAAAACATTGAAACAAATATTAAATATCAAGGTAGAGATTTGGGGGCCCCTGTAAGAGATTTTCCTGACGGTTTCCTACAGAACATTTACACATAAACAGTTTTTAAAAGTACTTTTTTTGTTGGTGATAGTGAAATATGTAGGCAGTGGTCATGCTCAACATTGAACACCTATGTTTTATAAGCCAGAGCTTGGACACATCACTCAACTTTTTTCAGTCTACATACTTGGATCTGTTAATAGGTACCAGGTTACTGTAAAATTAAATCAGAATGAATTTAAATTTAAAATAAATATCAAAATAGAATAAAGTCTCATTAATACATAGTTTGCTGTAGAGATTTTCATTTTTAGGGAGACTATCCCTTCAATATCCTCTCAACTTATTAATCTATACACTATTTATGAACATTCAGATCTAAGGAACTTTTACATTATTTACAGTACACTTGAAAGGCTTTGACTTCCAATCTGGAATGTAAGATATCTGTCCTAATTTCAAAAGGGTAAAAAATTGATATCAAAGGGTAATTCATGCTAATTAATGTTTGAGCATAAAACCAATCACATGTTAGTTCTTTAAGAAAATCTTTAGATTCAGATTTACAGAAATGTAAATTAATTTCAGGATTCTGCCTTTAATTAACTTAGGGTGCAGATGCTTAAAATGGGAATATAATCAGGTTCATTTGGGAAAGATTCATGATGCATTCTTTCCACCAAGGTTCTAGCATGGGGGAGTTGCTTATAGATCCTTTCTCAAGTGTATATTGTTAATACGGGGGAAATGATCCTTTATCAAGACCTGCGTGGTGTATTAGTCAAGTTGAATGTGCTTGCTGCTGTAACAATCTTCATATCCCAGGCCTTCAGCACAGGCAATATGTATTTCTTGGCTCATTTCACAGTTCTGAGGAACGTTAGTTATCTCTCCTAAGCAGACCTGACATAATAGAGACTGTGGGATCCAAACTCCTATCCTTCCCTATTTTGACAAGTGGTCTCCATGGTTACTGAGGAGAGATCAGAGAGACCTGGAGAAATCACATGGGCTAGATTCACATTCTAATAGTCACATCTGTCTTCAACTAACCTTAACTTGACTGGACCTTTTTAATCCCCTTTTACTCTCTGCTGTAATAAAACTGGCATTATATAAATGACCTAATATACTATGTTCTCTTTTCCCTTTGAGTTTTTTAACTTTCCTCCCTCCTTTTTGGAACCCTTATTTGCTGTATTCCAATAACTCATGTGCTATTTACTATCATAGCCAGCCCCCATGGGACCTATCTTTAGTTGAAACATCTTGTCAAGGAGTTTTTTCCACATTGTTCATGTTCACAGGAACCCCTAGAAAAACAAATTCTGATGATGTCTGTCTGAGACATTTTGCCAATGCAGTCAACCTTCATCATCATATAATTTATATGACATCCTGTATGGTTTCTGAAACTTGTTTAATTGATGGAATTAAGCAGAAATCTAATCTATAAACAGTTTTTTCCCTAGATTTTCACTGTTACTAAAAATTCTACAATTAATAAAAGATGTATTTTAATCCATATCCCATGCCTATTAGGATAGCTTCATAAAATATATTATTATGAATTTTTCAACACAATTCCATATCAATTCCTATTTTTAGTATCTCTCTTTTATCAGCTAAATAATCATTATGTTTGTCAATGCTTAACAGCAACAACAGCAATAATAATAGATAATAGTTACTCAGTGCATGTGTGTGTGTGTGTGTGTGTGTGTGTGTGTGTGTGTGTGTACTGGGCTATGCTTTAATATGTATTATCACACTTAAATTTTATCCTAATGCTATTATGTCAGAATTATCATTATCTCAGTATCGTAGACAAGTATTGCTAGTATCCCAGTATTGCTAAGATCCTGTGAGGCCATATGATCTGGGAAGTTACTCAGTAAGTGGTAGTTACTAAGTTTTAAACTTGGATCACATTTAGTTTCAAAGGTCTCACTCATCCTTCCACACTGTGTTTGAATAGGACACTGAGACAGGCAGTTTACCCCAGAGAGGGCTCCCTAGCTTCTCAGCTGTGTGATCTCTGTCAACTCACTCAACCCTCTCTGGTTTTAGTTCCCCAATTATAGTAATCTAGATTGTATTTCTAACATGACATAAAATTCCAACGGATTATCACGGAGTTGCAAACTTTTTGGGAGGCAGATCTTTGGCAAACATTAAGGATATGCCCAGAGAACTCAAATCCCCAATTTAGCTAACAAAATAATTCTTATAAAATGCAGTAGTGCCATTGAGAAGTGTAAGAGACCCCTTCACATCTCCAGTATTTTCACAATTATGGAGGAAAATCATTCATAAAATTGTTAAAACAAATCTGATTGAAATAGTTTTGTGATTCACCTGTGTTTAATACAGTTATAGGCTATTGATGGACTTGTTCATGTCCTAGCTTTGTATCACCACCAAATCTCACATCCCACTCTTGATTCTATTTAAAACATTTTCTGATACAGAAGATGGTGCAGTGGGGTTATGCATGTTGTAAGGTGTGAGTTCCAGTCTTTGCCTTTTTACCAACTTGTCTTGTGATCCATGCACTTTATCCTCTCCATGCCCCATTTTCTCATTTATGCATATGGATCAAAGCCTCCTTATCCATGAGGAGGCTTCATTCATTCTTATGTGCTTTGTACGGAATCACTATTGTGTTTCTTTGAGGAAAGCATAGAATTTCTTGTCAGTGTAGAATATTTAATAGTGTTTCTGGTTGACATATAATTTTATAAACTAGATATATAGAAGTACAGCCCAAATCCTCCATCAGGTGTACAAATGGCTGTGTGGTGACAAAAACACACTGGAGATTCTGGCTAACTGCAGCTAGTAAAACAAGAAGACATTCAGCTCTGCCTTTTAGAACATGTGGGTGGCTGATTTTGTGTCTAAGCTGGAAAATAAAATAATTTACACCCTTTGGGAAAGTGGCAATCTGTATAAGTAAGGTATTAAAAACTGCATATCAATTTAATATCCCCCACATAGTGTAAAATTTAGTGCTTGTTAAATAAAAATGAATAAAGAATCTAAAAACAAACATAAGCATTTCACATTTGGAAAATGTGCGCAAAAGAAAGCCAAAACATTTATTGATGTGCTTCTTTCAACTACAAAGCACAAACCTATTTCCTTTTCAGATTATATAAATCTTGCTATGATTTAAAAAGAAAACTGGCATCTAATCATGGAACATTAAATCATCTTGGTTATATGGTTCACTGGTTTATCTATTAAAGCAGAATTCAAATTCATTTTTAGAATGAGTTTCTGAGATTAAAATAGAAATGAAGCTAAATACAAACACATGATGAAATAAGGAAGGCATAGAAAGATAAAGTATCTAAAGAGTTATATTTTTTATTTGGGGGAGTTTGGGGGTGTTAATTTCATCAATAAATATTAAGAATTTTATTTTATCTCATCTCAATGAAGGCAAAATTTCAATCTATTGAATTTATAGTGTCATAGTTAATCTCATGGTAATATCCTCACATTTTTCTTCTGTTCACTTCAGTAAAAAGGGGAAGATGTTCTGATTTAATTCCTGCATAGAATAATGTTGACAGGTGTGTATATTAAGTAAATATTTATAAAACCAATGAATAGCTATTATAAGTGCAGATATTAGAATGATATTTTTAAAAGTTAGTAGCTGTGTGGAGGAAATAGATTTTGTTTTACAACATCTGATATCTTTGGATAATTATATTCTAAGAACCAAAACACAAACATACAAACTGAATGATAAAAGTAAATAAGCAAGAAAGGAAAATAAGAGCTCTCTTATATTATTATTATTTTTTATTTATGTCTCCCAGCTGAAGTTTTGTCTCATTTGATCAACATCTCCCCAGTCCTCCCTTCCCCTAGCCTGGGGTAATCACTACTTTTCTCCCTGGGTTTGACTATTTTGCACTCCACATACAGGGGAGATCATGCGGTTATTTGGTGTTTGTCTTCTTGTGCCAGATTTCATTTCCATGTCCTTCAGGTTCATTTATGATCTCATAAGTGAGAGGATTTCCTTCTTTTAGAAGGCTGTTGGCATCCCATTCTGTTTATATGGCACATGCCATTGTGTATACACACCACAAACATCAGTTCATATCTTGAATGACATTTGAGTTCATATTTTGGCTGTTGTGAATAGCTACAGTGAACATGGGGTGCAGGTATTTGCTTAACATACCGATTTATTTCCTTTAGATATATACCCAGTAGTACATTGCTGGGTCATAGGGTAGTTTTATTTTTTGGTTTTTGAGGAGCCTCCATACTGTGACTGTATTAATTTCCATTCCCCAAGTAGTGTGCAAAGGTTCCCTTTTCTTCACATCCTTATCAACATTTATAATCTTTCATCTTTTGGATAATTGCCATTTAAAGAGACTATTTTAAAAAACAACTATTTTTATTTTATTAAAAAATTTGTTTCATCGGTGCATTAAAGTTATACATAGTAATGGGGTTCATTGTGACACAATCATACATGCATGGAATATAATTTGCTTGCTCCATTTTAGTCTTTAGTGCTTCCTCTTTCCCTTCTTTCCTTCCTCCTTCTATTCCCCTTCCTATACTCTACTGTCTTCCTTCTATTTATTTATTATTTTTCTAAATGGTGCTTTATAGATGTATATAAATGTGAAATTCACTATGGTATATTCATATTTATACATGGCATAATTTGGTCAATCTCATTCCACATTTCTTTCCTTTCCCCATCCTCCCTCCTTTCCTGTACTGCACTTATCTCCCTTCTATTTTCAGCCTTATTGGTTTTGATTTACATTTCCCTAATGTTTAGTGACATTGAGCAGTTTTTCCTACTTAGTCATGCATCAACTCCTTCGTTGATATATTCTGAGGAATATATCATTAAGTGATTTCCTTGCTGTGAACATCATAGACTACACTTACACTGAGATGGCTGTGATGTCACTAGGAGGTCTGATTTTATGGGACTGCTATTGTATTGTGCTCCTTTGTTGATAGAAACATTGAGATGTATGACTATACCTCTTGGTCATTTGTATGTTTTCTTTTGAGATGTGTTTGTTTGGGCTGTTTGCATATTTAATAGGGATTTTTTTATTTCTTTGTTTTTGTTTTATTCTTAAGTTGAACTTCTTATATATTTTAGATATTAACCCTTTATCCTATGAATGTTTTGCAAATATTTTGTCCCTTTCTTCAGGTGATCTCTTCATTCTGTAATCCATTTTGAGTTGATTTTTATATGGCATGAGATAAGGGTCTAATTAAGTTCTTCTGCATTTAGGATATCTAGTTTTCCCAAAACCATTTATTAAAGGGACTGATCTTTTCTTATTGTGTGTTCTTGGCACCTTTGTCAAAGACCAATTTACTATAAATATGTGAAGTTTTTTCCCCAGGTTCTTTATTCAGTCCTAATGGTTTCTTTGTTTATATGCCAGTACCACTCTGTTTTGGTTAATATAGCTTTTGGAGTGTATTTTTTGAAGTAAGATGTGATGCCACCAACATTGTTCTTTGTTCAAGAATGTTTTGGTTATTGGGATCTTTTGTGGTTCAATTCTATTTATTTATTTATTTACTTATTTTTTATTTCTATGGAAAATGCTATTGAATTTTGATAGGGATTACATTTAATTTGCAAACCATTTGAGTAGTGTGGACATTTAAAAATATTAATTTTTCACATCCATGAACATAGCCAGCTTTTACTTAATGTATGTTTTCAATTTCTTTCATTTCAGTGTATATGTCTTTTGCCTCCTTAGTTACATTTACATGTATTTTTTTTCATTTACATGTATTTTTCTTTTTGATGCTATTTTAAATGGAGTGGTTTTTTAAATTTACTTTTTGGATAGTTTGCTGTTAGTGTATAGAAATGCTAATAATTTTGTATATTTAATTTGTGTTCTGCAACTTTACTGAATTTGCTCATTAGTTCTGACAGTTTTTGGTTGAGTTTTTAGGGGTTTCTATATAAAATATCCTCAGGTTCTACATTGGAAAATTTAAACAATTGGAAGTAAAAAATATTTAAATAAATAATTTTGATCTTTACTTAACATGTCTCTTTTTCTTATCATTATCTCCCCCAAAAGTACAGTGTATACTCCATGTATACATGGAGTATAATTTACTATTTATTTACAGGACATTTATCCTGTATTAGGTAATATAAGTAGTCTAGAGATGATTTAAAATATATGCAAGGATATGTGTAGGTTATATGCTCATATTTTGCTTTAGGAAGTAGAGCATCTGTGGATTTTCGTATCTGAGCAGGGTCCTGCAATTAATCCCCATAGATATCCAAGTACAATCTTAGTATCATGTTGTCTACAAATAAGAACAATTTATCTCCTTCCTTTCTTATTAGGATGCCTTTTATTTCTTTGACATGCCTAATTACTGTAGTTACCACTATGTTGAATAAAATAGGCAAGGGTGGGCATCCTTGACTTGTTCGTGTTGTCTTCTGCATTATTAACTGAGCAATTTAACAAGTCTATCACATGGAAAACATTGTTAAACTTACAGAAACTATTTTGAGTGGAGGTCCCAGTTCAAATAGTTTTAGGTAAGCATAACACTCAAGGCTTAAATAATGTACTTTACAGAAAGATAAGTCTTTGCATATAGATGACATTTACCTATACAGTTTGAAGAAACTACATATTGGGATTGTGTAGTTCTGGTTAAACATGCCTCTCATTACATGTGGATCATCACATACTAGCTAGATTATAGATATGCAAGGGCAAATAAATAATTTCTTCTGTCAATGAGCTGATGGATTTTTTTTTGGAAAGTGTGGAGATACACCTCATTTAAGTGTGTCCTTCTCTTTTATTTTCTGGAAGTAATTATGTAAATTTTGTATTAATACTTCTGCAAATATATGGCTGAATTTTCCAGGAGGATCAACTAGTCCTGAAAATTCTTTTTCAAGATATGTCTGGATTATAAATCCAGTGTCTTTTTTTAAATTATACACGAAAGTAGAGTGTGTTTTGATATATTATATATACATGGAATATAATTTACTCTGATTAGGATCCCATTCTTGTGGTTGTACATAATGTGGGATTTAATTGATGGTGTATTCATATATGAACATAGGAAAGTTATATTAAGTTTATTCTACTGTCTTTCCTATTCCCATTCCTCCTCCCTTCCCTTCATTCCCCTTTGTCTAATCCAATGAACAACTTCCTCCTCCTCTTCCTCCTCCTCCTTCTCCTCCTCCTCCTCCTCCTCCTCCTCTTCTTCTTCTTTTTTCTTTTTTTGTAGCAGGGATTAAACTCAGGGGCACTTGACTACTGAGCCACATCCCCAGTCTATTTTTTCTTTTATTTAGAGACAGGGTCTCACTGAATTGCTTATTGTCTCGCTTTTGCTGAGGCTGGCTTTGAACTCTGGATCTTCTTGTCTCAGCCTCCTGAGCCACTGGGATTACAGGCCTCTGCCATCTCGCCTGGCTTAATCCAATGAATTTCTGTTCTTCCCACTGCCTTATTGTGTGTTAGCATCTGCATATGAGAGAGAACATTCTTGGCCTTTAGTTTTAGCGGATTGGCTTATTTCACTTAGCATGATAGTCTCCATAGATTTAGTGTCTTTATGATTAAAATTTTTCTGATTATCCACTTCATCTTGGTTGAGTTTGGGTAGTTTGTAGTTTTCACAGGATTGATTCATTTCTTCTAAATTGTCAGGGTAAATTGTCAAAAATATTTTGTAGGGTACAGTTGTCCAAAATGTACCTCAATTATTCTTTTGATGCTCTATTATTTATAATGCTATTCTGTTTTGTTCCTGATGCTGGTGATTTGTTTTCTCACTTATTATTTTATCAGTCTTATTAGATTTGCTGATGTTTTTGAATTTTTTTGTTCATTTTCTTTATCCCCCTCCATCCCCCGCCCTGATTTCAATGTCATTAACCAACATACTTATGCTTATTACTTCCATTTTTCTTTTAGCTTTGGATTATTTTTCTCTTATTTTTCTTGATGTAGGAGTTTATATTATAGACTAATGATCTTTTTTTTGAAATAAAGCATTTCAGAGTGACAAATTTATCTCTCAACACTGTTGTATGTTGTTTATTTTAATGTTATACAGCCTTTTTTTTTCATTCCATATTAGATTTTGAAATTTCCTTTGACAATTTCTCTTTGACAATGGATTATATAAAAGGGTATTTTTGAAATTATTCATTGTTAGACAAGATCTTCAACAAAATACCAGCAAACCAAATTAACAACACATTGAAAGGATTATATTCTGTGATCAAGTGAGATTGATCCCTGGGATGCAAGGATATGGGAAGCTTCACAGAGGCAATCAGTGAATGTAATATCCTACATTAACAAATGAAGGATCAAAGCCATATGATCATCTAAATACATACAGAAAAGGCACTTGAAAAAATTCAGTGCCATCTTATGAAAAATAAATTCTTAAAGAATCATACCCGATGCTGCAAGTGAATGATTCTCACTAATCTTTTATAGTTAACTGTGCTATTACATGATAGATATACTTTGTGTATCAATACACTGTAAAAAATTGATTTCTGAACTCAAACAATTTGTTCACCCTCATTACTGACCACTTTGTAATGTCAGTATGAGCAACTCAGCTTTTGGTTCTGCACATTTTGCAATTTTAAGTTTTACTCTCCATTTGCTATGTTAATATGTTTACTTAAAATAATACTTCATAATATTAGCTTTTCTCCATAAACAATTCTTGTCATTGAACAATTGTTTCAGATAGCCTCAGGCCCTTCAGTATAGGATTTCTGGCAAGGTTTAGAATGTAAATATGTCAGTTGTATCACCATCAATTTTTTAATAATTTGTTATTGGGTGAGTTTAGTAAAATGGAAATTAACATTCCAGACAACACAGTTCTTCCTCATCTGATAGCATAAGGTCAGTGCAATGGGAAAATCTTGGCAAATTGGGGTGTTTCTATTAACCTTTTCCAAAACTAAACCTTAAATTAATGCTGCTATCCAGCAAAAAATGCTATAAATAATTCTCCCACTATTTACTACTTAACAATTTGTGTGATTTAAATGTGCAGATTTCTTAAATCAAAACCAAACTGAAGAAATCCATTTTTGTTGAACACAAACTGTGTTCCAGTCACAGTGCCCAATGCTTTAATTGTAATATATCACTTATTTTCCAGAACAATCTTGTGGCATAGGTGTTATTATATCCCTTTTGAAAATAAATCTAGTAGATAGCAGAGATATTATGTTAATTTAGTTCTGATTCAGTTTATAGCTCATATTTTAGAAAACAATAGTTTGCATCATTCGTGTATCAGGTAGGCAGTGTTCCCCATCAACCAGATAAAGAACCAGGACCAAAAATTTCTCTGGCCTTTATTACATAAAACTGTACACATAATTTTTTTCTTCATAAATTAGTATATTGTTTCTAGTAACTTTGACAATCACCAGTCATATTTCATTCTTTAAAATGAAAAGAGTATGTCACATGACTACTCTGAGGTTTAAAAAAACTAATAGCTAAAAGCCCTTATTATGAGGACCCTCAAGGGAGTAGTTGGCAAGATGAATCTGAATTTGTAAGTTGCAATTTGAATTTGAAATGTTTTATTTCTTGTTCATCCTACTCATCAAATAATAAAGCTTTTTTCAACATCATATGAAGGAAAAATATTCATCAAAATTCCATGTTAATTTCACAGGTGATGGAAGTAAAAGGTCAAATGATCCATGTGCCAGAATCAAATTCCATTTTATTTCTGGGCTCCCCATGTGTGGACAAGTTGGATGAACTCATGGGCCGGGGCCTGCATCTCTCAGATATCCCTATCCATGATGCCACCCGAGATGTCATTTTGGTTGGCGAGCAGGCAAAAGCCCAAGATGGCTTGAAGAAGAGGATGGACAAATTAAAGGCAACTTTGGAAAGAACTCACCAGGCCCTGGAAGAAGAGAAAAAGAAGACAGTGGATCTTCTGTATTCTATTTTCCCTGGCGATGTGGCCCAGCAGTTGTGGCAAGGGCAGCAAGTGCAAGCCAGAAAGTTTGATGATGTCACCATGCTCTTTTCGGACATTGTAGGCTTCACAGCCATATGTGCCCAGTGTACCCCCATGCAGGTGATCAGCATGCTGAATGAACTGTACACTAGATTTGACCACCAGTGTGGATTTTTGGATATTTATAAGGTAATGGATTTTAGTTACTTAAATATACATATTATTTAAAAGCAAATTGTCATCGTAAGTTTCAAAATGCATTTTTTACTTGAACTTAAGAATAATTTATCTATATCTCTTTAACTAGAAGCCTTAATACAGAATACAGGTTTTTATGCTTTATAAGTAAACTTTCATTATAAGTCAACTTATACTATTGATATAAGTAACTGTAAATCCTGATATTGCTCAGTAAGAATTCTGTATAGCTAGTTCTCTAAATTCATTGTTATTTTAAAAAAATTAAACTTGTAATTCTAGACAAATTTGAACTACATAATTATTCTTGGTTAAAGAATGAAATTATGATATTAACTAAGAATCTTATGTTGACAGTTACAAGGAAATAGCAAAGCATATTAAAATGTGCATTGCATTATCAGTGAAACCATGGTTAATCAATTAAGTGAAACTCCTTTAATTCTAAAAGAATACATGTAAATATCCTAGTTACTGCCCAAATGATTGCCTTTTGGTAGATTAATTTTTGAAGCTACATAATGCAAAAACTTTCATAATGGGAACCGATAACCATTTATTGATTTGATTTGGCAAATTTCTTAGTTTATTTCTTGTTAGAAGCATAGCAACATCTTGAGTAATTTAACCAGCAATGAATAACTCTACAACTTTTAAATGGAATTTTATATGGATCACACAGTTTCAGAGTAGAGGGCTTTTTTATAGGAAGGGTAACAAATACTAATATAAACAGTCCAACTAGACAAGCTGTTTATTTTTGTAGTTTGATTTTCACATAAGCAGATTTGGAAAGAATCATCTGTTTTATTTTATTAGTTTCTTATTATGTTCCAGAAGATGTTTCATCAAGGTATATCTTCTGGAGAAAGGAGTCCTCTCTCATTGCATTTTGTAAAACATAGAACCAGTGTTCAGTTATTTCAGTTAAGTCTCTTCTGAATGGTAAATAGTCAAAGTGGAGACTATATGAGGGTTTTGCCTTTTTATACACAATAAGAATTACTATAAGTAGTTTTTAACTTCTTTATAGTTTATTATTATACCATTTATAATAGAGGTATTGCCAAGTATATAGCCAACTGTCTGATTCTAAGCCAACAAGATACTAGAGTGTATCTATCAGTGTAATGCCCTGTCATTTCTAGAAGAGAGGGGAAATTAGCTTGGATTTGCCAACACTTTCCTTCCTCCAGATTTGGACATTATTATATCAATTTCTGCAATCACCAATCTTTTCCTTCAAAGTCACTGACTTTCAGCGTTAGCTTCTTTTAGCTAAAACAGGTATTTTCTAGTCCTAAATTTCTACAATTAAATGAGGAATGTACATGGACAAATAGATCCACTTTTGAAAAATCTTGGGAATCCCTGGTTTAAATAAAAGTATAGGTTAGGTTTTGAGATGAACAAATGTGACTTCTGAGGGTACCACAACAATGTCAGAGTTTAAAACTATAATTACCTTACACAGACATCAAATGTTCCTTCCTTTGAGATTAGCTGGGAAACCTCAGAAAAAGAAGATCTGTGGAAATATCACATGACATTAAAATTGTCCTGTATGTTATTAAATTATGGGCAATTTTATGTAGTCATAAATAATTATCAGCACCTTTTAACTTGCAAAATGGATTTTCTCTTTCTCTGATACACAACCTTGAATGTGTGCACGTGTGTGTGTTGTGGGGGGGGCGTATATTTAAAAAATAAACAGAAACAATCCAGTTCACAAAATTTCTTAGACTAAGCTTGCTTATGAAACTTAATTAATATATACAAATAAAATCCAGGGCTAGGTGTTTTTAAAATGTCATTGATGCTATGGGATAATGTGTGCTGAAGCCACAGTGGTGACAAGTATGTCCAGAAAGAGGGAATAATGAATATTTCCTCTGTATAAAATAAAGATAAAATGAAGTACATTATAAGAAGGGATATAAATTAAAAATTCTGCATTTGACTTGCCTGCTTTCTAATAATTATAATTATTACAGTTTATTTTCTGGAAAGTTTATCGAACACTATTTTATACCATGAACCTACTTGCTATTTTATACCATGAACCTACTTGCTATTTTATACCATAAACTTTCTGCAAAAATTTAAATTACTGAAATTTTAAAAATCCCAAAGGCTACACTTTCTTTCTTTCTTTCTTTTCTTTTTTTTTTTTTTTTAAGGATCCCAATTCTGATGATTTAGTAAAATGAAGAGTTTTGCTAGATTTAAAGTGTGGGTAGAATTTTTAATGCAATAATCATTTCACAGAGATAAATACAACCCACTTTTATTATATGTTAGGAATATGAAAGGAAACCAGGTAACGACAAATGCCATTGAAAAAGAGCCAGAGGGGGTGGCTCAGATGAGGCATTCAAAGTCTGCTGTGACACAGTGAAACTCTGAGTCTCTAAACTTGTGGTTTCCCTTTCCTTAATCATCTCATTATTCCGTGTTTCTCTATCGTGAGGGAAAAACGATGACAATTGTAAGAGAATTCAGTTCCTTGTGAAAGGACAAGGTAAGAAAGAAGATTCTGCTAAAATAACCAAGCCTTCCTTTACTGTGCATATTTTAAGCATTGAGAAAGTTAAAGTCTACAGTGGTTGGCTACCAAGATGTTAAAGGTATGTGAATACTAAGTGGGAACTAGGTAACTTGAAGGAGGCACAAATGTCCTTTTGATTCTCCTGTAACTAGGAAGGCAGATATGTTCAGGAAAAAGCCAACATAAATAATGTACTACATACTGTGTTTCCTCTCAGATTTTGTAGAGTATAGAGAATCAAAAATAAAGAAAGAAAGAAGGAACAAGTAACTCTTAACTTATTGGATCTAATAATGCTTTATAGATGATGATGATGATGGTAATAACAATGAAAATCATAACAATCACATTGGATAATAAAGCAATAATGTAGGTTTTGCCTTATTTTATGTTTGCACTTTGACAAACCCTTTGAGAGGCAGAAAGAAAGGCAAGTACTTCCCCAGCTCCTCCCATTCTATTCTGCCAAAGTTGCAGCATCTCACTGCTCCTTAGAGTTCTCATCTTTTCAGCTTTAATCACTTTCTTAATCTCACTGTTCTCCAGTACCATACAGTATAAAATAAAAATACTAATTAATCTGTCTCACAGCTACATCTTATTTCAGTGAGCTTATAAGAATGGCACTTAGACCAGCACTGGGGTAGAGTAGTAAATGTCAGGTTATCTGCCATTTATTGAGTTATTACATTATCTCTACTTTCAGATAAAGCAACTGAGCTTCAGAAAGGTAAAATAATGCAGATAATAAATCAGAGCTTTAACTGAGACTCATAGGGGCCCCACCTCCCAATATTCTTGCATGGGGATTAAGTTTTCAACATATGATTTTTTAAAAAAAAATTTTATGTCTCTTCTTTATTCATTTCAATATTTTTATATAACTTTCAATTCTAAATAAAGTCTTCTTTAACAATTACTATTATTCTCTTTGGTATAATTTTAATTGTTTTATTATGTTTTTTATTGGTGCATTATAATTATACATAATAGCAGGGTTCATTGTGACATATTCATACATGCATATAACGTAATTTGCTCCATTTCATTTCCCAGTACTTCTCCTTTCCCTCCCATCCTCCCTCCCCTTCCTTTACTGGTCTTGCTTCTAGTACTTTTTCAATTCATGCATTATAATTATACATAAAGTGGGATTAATTATGATACATTAATACATGTGTATAGCATAATTCATTCTATTTCATTCTCTAGTACCTCCCCTTTCTCAACACATGAATTTTGAGAGACACATTCAAATCATAACACACTATAAAAATGAATACAGAGTTCAGAAGTAAATAGTGATACATATCTATAACAGAAAGGTTTATATATAACGTGATCAGTGTTTTGTTTGAGTGTGTATGTTAAACACAGCTAGGCAAGTCCTGTGGATTTGGGCATCCCGGTGGAGATTGTTTAGGCTTTGCCCAGATATGCTGGCATTCCTGAATTTGTATATTCGATAAGGCGTTATCATGGAGTTAAATCCCCACCTTTAACCTTCTTGTTAATAGAAGAGAGCAGACATTGCTCACATAAAGTTCCAAAGCTGCAGAACTTTATGCCTCAAGAATTTTTATTTGTCTTGACGTTTGACAATACTGAGCTACCAAAGCCGTCTGTTCACTGGACCTTCAGCCAGCCTTCAGAAAAAAGCAGCACAATCTCTCAAGGGTGTCACTGCAGTATGAATATGATTTTGCATAAATGAAATGTTTCCTTTTCTTCTCGTTTTGCTTTAGAATGAAACAAAAAGCCTTTTAAAGTACTTAGGTTATTCTTGGAATTTTATAAATATGTATATTTCATTTTGTTCTATTTCCCAGAATTAAATGCCAGTTCCATTTAGTACAGAGTAACTGGTTCACCACCCCCCTAAATTTACATATTTTATGGGTTTTAATGACCAGTGCACAAACTTTTGATATTGAACACAATTAAAGATTTATACTGGTCCTTTTCAGCAGTCTCCATCAATATCAGCATCATATACTTTTGCTGCTATTTGACTGGAAATGAAGCAACAATGTCTTCCTGTAAGTTAGAAAAGAAGAATTTTTGAAGAGAAAATTATTCAATTCACTCATTATATCATTCAATAAACATTTTAACTTATTCATTTGATAAGGTGGAATAGCTTCCATAGAAGCTAACAAAATGTTATGCAAATTGACTATTTTTATCATGATTTTAATGAGTGCAAAGAACTAATTTATATGTTTTAGGAGGCGAGGTGAAAGGCACAGATAAGCATTGTGTTTTGCTGCCTTTTCTACTAGCAGAATTATATAGTTAGTTTCAAAATACTATATAGTGCTCTAAAAATTGGTGAAGAGGGGTTTGTTCAATTAATATTTTTGCCTTTGGCATTTAGGCTGGAGATAAGCAAGCAGCAAGGAGAAGGATAGATCCTTCTCTTCATTCCTCTCATTCAAATTGGCCACAGCTGTGCAAACTCAGTCCTCTATTAAGTTCCCCACTTGGAATTTCCATCTTTCCACCTTTAGTTGCTTATTTAACCTCTGTGCCTCAGTTTCATCATCTGTAAATAGAAACTAATTTTATCTAATGTGTGATTATATTTTACAAGCTTTTAAATAAGATAGATGTGAAATGCTTAGAACAGTGTTTGGTTTATAGCAGTAATATCAATGTTAGCTGCCATTATTTCTGAAATGAGTGTATCTGGGCATGTGTGTGGGGTGTGTGTGTGTGTGTGTGTGTGTGTGTGTGTGTGTATGTTGATAAACAACATATATGTGTGCGTTAATAGGCTTGTTTGTATGTATATAAACATTGAGTGTCCAGTGCTTACTGGTAAAATACTTCTGGTTTGGCTTCATTCTTTTAGATTATTAGAATCAAATTGTATGCCAGGGAGATTGTGAAGGAAGGATAAGGAGGGAAGTAAAAATAAGGGGCCAAGAGAATAGCATCTCGAGATGCGTTGTTGGTATTGTCTTCACTGGGTCCTCATAGATTCTACAGATACTTCACCTCCATAGTTAAATTTTTTTCTTTTTGTTGCTATTATAAATGCAAATTTTAAAAAATTTCTTTTTGGGATGGCCCCTTATTAGTACATAGAAACACAACTGTTTTTGTGTACTAATTTTGTGTTTTGAAACATTCTAAATTTATTAGTTTTTTTATTTTAATTTTTTTTACTGGTGGATAGGACTTTACTTTTATTTATTTATATGTGATGCTGAGAACCAGTGCCTCACACATGCCAGGCAAGTGGCTACCACAGAGCTACAACCCCAGCCCTGTATATTAGTTTTGACAGTTTTTGTGAAGTTTTTATGGCCTTCTATTTATAAGATCATGTTATCTGCACACAGAGACAATTTGACTTCCTCCTATCTAATTTGGGTATCTTTTCTTTTTTCATTTTCTCTCTCTCTCTGTTTTTCTTTTTTGTTTGTTGGTTTGTATAATTGGTCAGGCTAGAATAGAAGTGATGACATCAGGCACCCTTGGTATGTTCCTGATCTTAGAGGAAAAGTTATTAGTTTTTCACTGTTGGGTATGATGTTAGCTTGGACTTATTTTACAACAAATTTAAATTCTCATTTTTCTACTTTAAAAGATGTTTACAAAAACAAAACCGAGTCATTTAAAACTTGTCATAGATGAATGATCTGTTGATAGGGAGCCATCAAGGTTGTGCTTTGAGAACATTTTCCTAGCCAACATAGAGCTTCAACACTGAAAATTGATATCTTAGAATCTTATAGAACCAGGGGACCTTCAGAAAATTCTTCCACCTGTCCCATCAAAAGATTATAGCTTATATTTGAATAGCTCAGGTTACTAGACATAGGCTTCAGCTAATGCATTTCACTATTGGGAGCACTGATTTTCATAAGGATCTGCTACATTGAAATTATTCTTTTAACTTTTGTACAAAGATCCTCTTTAACCTCCTGGAGCCAAAGAGAACAACACTGTGTGAGATCCCATATATATTCAAAAATAGTGCCAATTTATTGAGTACCTTAAAAAAGGAGACCTAGTTATATTCTTACCTCTAGACTCAAATTGCAAATTACAAATTGAGATTCATCTTGCCAACTACTCCCTTGAGGGTCCTCATAATAAGGACCTTTAGCTATTAGTTTTTTTAAACCTCAGAATAGTCATGTGACATACTCTTTTCATTTTCATTTTAAAGAATGAAATATGACTGGTGATTGTCAAAGTTACTAGAGACAAGATACCAATTTATGAAGAAAAACATTATATGTACAATTTTATGTAATACAGGCCAGAGAAATTTTTGGTCCTGGTTCTTTATCTAGTTGATGGAGAACACTGCCTACCTGATACACGAATGATGCAAACTATTGTTCTAAAATGTGAACTATAAACTGAATCAGAACTAAATTAATATAATATCTCTGCTACTTTAGATTTATTTTCAAAAGGGATATAATAACATCTATGCCACAAGATTGTTCTGGAAAATAAGTGATATATCACAATTAAAGCATTGAGCACTGTGACTGGAACACAGTTTGTGTTCAACAAAAATGGATTTCTTCAGTTTGGTTTTGATTTTAAAAATCTGCACATTTAAATTACACATATTGTTAAGTAGTAAATAGTGGGAGAACTATTTATAGCATTTTTGCTGGATAGCAGCATTAATTTAAGGTTTAGTTTTGGAAAAGGTTAATAGAAACACCCCAATTTGCCAAGATTTTCCCATTGGACTGACATTATGCTATCAGATGAGAGAGAACTGTGTTGTCTGGAATGTCAATTTCCATTTTAGTAAACTCACCCAATAACGAATTATTAAAAAATTGATGGTGATACAACTGACATATTTACATTCTAAACCTTGCCAGAAATCCTATACTGAAGGGCCTGAGGCTATCTGAAACAATTGTTCAATGACAAGAATTGTTTATGAAGAAAAGCTGATATTATGAAGTATTATTTTAAGTAAACATATTAACATAACAAATGAATAGTAAAACTTAAAATTGCAAAATGTGCAGAACCAAAAGCTGAGTTGCTCATACTGACATAACAAAGTGGTCAGTGTTGAGGGTGAACAAGGTGTTTGAGTTTAGAAATTAATTTATTACAGTGTCTTGATATACAAAGGAGAACTATTGTGTAATGATACAGTTAACTGTGGAAGATTAGTGAGAATCTTTCACTTGCATCTTTGGGTAACATTTATGTTGAGGTACATTCTTTAAGAATTTATTTTTCATAAGATGGCACTGAATTTTTTCAAGTGCCTTTTCTATATATATTTAGATGACCATATAGTTTTTACCCTTCATTTGTTAATGTAATGTATTGCATTCACTGATTGCCTCTGTGAAGCTTCCCATATCCTTGCATCCCAGGGATCAATCTCACTTGATCACAGAATATAATCCTTTCAATGTGTTGTTGAATTTGGTTTGCTGGTATTTTATTGAGGATTTTGCTTCCCTGTTCAACAGGGATATTGGTGTGTAATTTTCTTTTCTTGTACTATTCTTTTTGCTTTGGTATCAGGGTAATATTGATCTTCAAAATGAGTTTGGAAGTTGTTAGCTTTTTGTCTCTGTGACAAATACCTGAGAAAAACAACTCAGAGGAGGAAAACCTGACTGACCACATTTATGCATTCATATTTCAAAGTTTTGAAATATCCTGAGAACTCACCTTGTGTCAGGCTCCTCACAAAGTGGTGAAAAAACAGACTTAACTTCTGTCTTCATGGGTTTTATAGTCTAATGAAGGAGTATTAGCATTTAAGCAACACACAAAAATAAGTAATTATAAACTTCAATGACTAGAGAATATCATATGGTGTTGTTAAAATGTATAATAAAAATACTGTATTTTGTCTTCAGAGTGCAAGAAAACACCACTGAGAAGGTGACCTATAAATTGTGATCCAAAGGATTAGTAAAGTAGGAAAAAAGAATGGAAAGGAGAAAGGATTCTAAACAGTGAACTCAGGCTCTGAGTCAGAAGAAAAGGAGATGAAATTGGAGGAATGAAATAATCAGTGTGAATGCAATTTAATATTTCGAGAGGAATATCATATGACAAAGATACAGATACAGGCATAAGCTAGAGCCTATAGATGTTTTAACCATTTCAAAGCTTTTGATCTTAATCAGAGGAGCAAAGGGAATTCATTGAAGAATTTTGAATAGAATGATACAAGTAGATTTGCTTTATTTAAAAAAAAATTCTTGAAATGTGGTGTGGGGTATAGATTTGAGGGTCGGGGAGTAGACAAGCGCAGTATTGGCATAACTTAGGGAGAAGATAGTGGTAGCTTACCTGGGCTGGTAAGTTGTGTACAAGAAACTTGAGTCAGTGTTGGAACCTTGAAAGAAGTAGTCAATTTTGTCCAGTTAATAATGGAAACACTTCCATGCTGTCATTCATGCAAAGCCCTGGTCACCTCAATATAGTCTTGTTTTGGTCTTAAGTAGGGTCAATATGAGTTGACTGAATAGATATATTTAGAGAGCCATGGAATGGTCTCTCTCTCTCTCTCTCTCTCTCTCTCTCTCTCTCTCTCACACACACACACACACACACACACACACACACACACACATGCACACACATACACATACAACAAAACTAAGATATTGCCCTTGCTTTCAGAGTTAAGTGATTTAACAATCTGGATCAGTCGATAGTAGGGAATGTACAAAACACAAATGACTGAGTTCAGTATAAAACATGTAAAAACCAAATTTTGCTGGTGTTCTACAAGAAGCAATTATGATATTGTGCTGAAGGACTGGGGCATGAGAGATGGACTTCGAAACATTGGACAGATTTAATTCCTGGAAGAGGGGCTAGGCAAGGCTTATTTCTAAAAGTGTACTTAATCTTAAGGGGAAAAATAGTAATTTCATAGATATGTAAGAATAGCTGGACTTATGGATATTAGATTAAAAAAACATTTTTAAGAAAATATTTTCATTTGATTTGCTGAATTGGGTTTCACTATTCACTTTTGTGATGTCAATTAACATCTGTTAGCACTTCTTAGGTCTTTATTGAAAATATGGCAGATATTTAACGTTCTTTGAGGACATGCTTAAAGTTTTGGCAAGTCAGGAATCCCTAGAAAACTGTTCTTAAAAATAGTAGACCTTGCAGATGTGGTGGTGCACACTTGTTATCCCAGTGGCTCAGGATGCTAAGATGGGAGGATTGCAAGTTCAAAGCCAGCCTCAGCAACTTAGAAAGGCCCTAAGCAACTTAGTGAGATCCTGTCTCAAATTTTTAAAAATTTTTGAAAAAAATGCTTGGGTATGTGGCATGGCTGTTAAGCACCTTTGGGTTCAATTCCATATTTTTAAATAAATTTTATACATACACACACACAACCCTTAATATTTGCTTTATAAAGAGTGAGTGATTAGAATCCAGGTAGAGCAATATATTTGAATATAAGCACAGTGATGGAAGGTACAGAAAGTTTGCAAAGAACATTGAGTTGTTCATTTTGAATGGAACATGGAATGAATAAGAAAGAAAGTGGATGAACCTGGGAACTGGAGCCCTATTGTTGAATCCTATTATAGGATTGTTTACTGTATACCAAAAAAATTTTTGAGTTGCTTATATCTAACTTGAGGAACTGAAACAATGAAATTTTGACCGGCTACATGAATATATTTTTATTTGTTAACATGCCTTAGTGTTCCATAAAGTTTATGATAAATGGCCTGGGGCCTGACTCAGTATTTTCCACATGATTGAGATTTCTGTGCTGGATCTGAAATATACATTGATAGATTTACTGAGAGTTTTACCAGGAGAAGAGCTTTCTTTGATAGGCAGTCATTTGGAATCCATTTTTTCCTCAATTGGGAGTAGTTCCCCAGCCAATTCACTGTTCTATTTATATCCATGACCTCCTTTCCTATGCTGTATCAGCTGAGCACTGTAAAGACATCCTTAAAAGCAGTATTTAGGTCAAATCAACCAGAATGAGTGTAATTAGAAAGAATTTTTAAAGAGTGATGTTTCTGAGATAGCTTTATCAAAATAGTTAAAATTGTTTGCATTTGAATTCTAAGTCATTATGTACAATTTGCTTGGATGGATTTAAGTGAAGTCAACAAACTTTGGATCACTGAACCTCTACTGTTTTAGATCATTCTCAGCATTTGGTGTGTGTGAGAGAGAGGACACACGAGAGCTTGTATTTGAGCTGGGAGTTGTAATCTGTAGTCCTGACAAATAAGGAAATGTCTAGGAAATCTTATTAACTCTGTGGATAGAGTATGGATAGAGTGAAAGAGAGGGAATCTACTAGAAAGGACAGGGCTCAGGGTAACAGCACTTCTCTCTGAAAGTCCATTGGTGCTTTAAAAATGGTGACTATCTGGAGGAGTATTGTACTGTTTTTAACTAACATCATATACCTAGTCTTCAAATTTGGTGAATCAAAAAATACTTGGGAGTTTGTGAAAATGCAAATAGCTGGCCTTAAACTTAGGTTTTGATTTAGTAAAGCCATGCAGCTCCAGGGGACCTGATTTTTAACAAGCACCTTGTAGTTCATTCTTACACAGGTGGTCCTGAGTTTAGCAATTGAGACACTTACTTGGGAGATATCAGACATTACTCCCCCACAACTGTAGAAACTGGGTACAATTGAAAGCATTTTGTGAAATGCTTTTAGGCACACTGTACTAGGGTCCAGGAATAAAAAGTTAAATATCAGGGGAGAGTATAAACACAAATGCCTACACACAAATGCCTACACACAAATGCCTACACACAAACACAGACACACACACACACACACACATACATACGATAAGTACTGTGATAGTGACAGAAAAATGTAAATAAGAAAATTAAAATGTAAATAAGAAAATTACAGTTCTCCCACAAAAGAAATAAAGAAAGGTATAGAACCAGAATAGGGAAAGAAAACTTGAAAAAAAGAGAGGGCTAAGTCCTGAGCTATAAACTTTCCAGCTATTTCTTGAACATTAGCCTGGAAGGGAAAGAGAAAATATAGAGACTAAGAATCTAACTGAAACTATAATATCTAAAACTAAAATAAAGTATACCAAAAGGTGAATGCATAGCTCTAAGAAATTTATTTACACCACCTTTATTTCTGGAATAATGTGCTGATTTTGACTAAAAAGTGTTGAGCATAGATGCCAAAATAGGTGAATTCTTTAAAGTTTGATAAAAGCAGCTATAGTAATAGCATGGCAGCACTTGTACACAATAATTTTCTTGCTTAAGCTTCCTAGTCTGTGCTCAGAAAAGGATGAAATGTTTGTCATATATTTGCATAAGCATTATTCTATCTCTACGCTTAGTCTAGCCATCTTTATTCTGTTCTAGTATTATTCCAGAACAGGTTGGAGATGCTGAAAATAAATGAGATGCACTATTTTAGATGATGTCTGTTGTGTTTAAAACTTATAAAAAGACAAGGCAATTATAAAGGAACTCAGAATGTAGTCAACTTTTTGAACAGTTTTTGTGTAGTTTGTTTACCATGTCTACTTTTTTCACTTTGGTTTAGCTCAAGGAAATAACCCTATGAAGCAATTGGAATTAATATATAATGCTTTCCTCAGGAAACAAAGTCAAATACTTATTTTGAAGGAGACCCACTAAAATTTCCACATAAATTCACTTATAACTAAATTTGTACAGAGCTGGAAAACAGTATTATTAAGGTGGTAGTGTCTCACCAAGATTTTCAGGTTAAGATGTTAAAAATATATCTGGAAGGAAATAAAAACATTACATAGGAATGTTATTTCCAGGTTACAGACACCTGGGTATTTTAAAATTTGTACGTGATCTCCTGTCCATCCATGTTCTCATTAGTGCTTTTCACCAATTATCTCTGACTCTTCTGGACACAAGGCAGCTTACATTTTCCCATCCCTTTACATTAAGTGTAACAGTGTGACTTGCTTTGTGAATGAATCTTGAGAAGTCAAATGTGTCACATCTGGGAGGAAGCCCTAAGAGCTCTTGTACAAATTGTCAGAACATTTTTCCCTCTGCCATGGCAACCAGTTCCAGATGTGGAGTTTCTATTAGCCTTATTACTGGAATGATGTGGCCCAAGGTGTCACCCTGTCACCCTGTGTGTGGCTGTTTAAGCATGAATCAGAAATAAACGTTTTGTTATGGTTTGGATATGAAGTATCCCCCCAAAAACTCATGTATTGGAAACATGTTATCCAATGTGGCAATATTCATAGATGAAGTGATTAGTTTATGAGAGCTTAACCTCATCAGTGGACTCACCCATTTGATGGATTAATAATTTGAATAAATTACTGGTGGCAACTGTAGATTGATAGAGCAGGACTGGAGGAAGTAAGGGGGCATGCTCTTAGGGATTACATTTAGTCTCCTTGCTCACTCAAGCTGAGCAGTTTTCCTTTCCACACTTTGGGTTGTGATATTCTGCTTCAAATCAGGTTCAAAGCAATGGAGTTGGCTGACCATGGATTGAGGCCAAAGTAAACTTTTCCGCCTTTAAGTTATTCTTGTCAGGTATCTCAGTCACAACAAATAAAACCTGACTAACACATCTTTGTTGTCTTAAGGCTTAAATATTTGGAGTTTATGTGGTTGCTGGAATACAATTTAGATTAGTCTATTAAATCAATGTCTTTTAGGATTTTTTTCCTATATGTTGGGTGTTTATAAATAGCATTTATAAACATTTATTGTGAGCATTCCACATCCTACTATGTGTCATTTTTAAAATATCCTATTTCTTACCTAACTTCCTTGTCCTATTATTTCTGATTACTGATCTGACTTCAAATTTTTTAAAATGTTCAAATAATCATGTATAAATGTTAATGTGAATTTGTTATATGTAAATTTTGCCTTTCAATCTTTCACTTATTTTACAATAATATTATTGTTATAGCAACTGGTCACACTAATCCATCTTCTCCATTCTATTGCATTATATCATTCTAAGGAGAAAGTGCAACACATTAGTAATCTTTATGAATTCTTGTGGTGTAAATTTTAGAAGTACCCTTTTAATGAAACTATTGCTTTTTTGCTGGAAAGATAATGGTGATGGGGAAGAGGATGCTAATAGAAATTCCAAGAAGAGATCAAGTTCCGGGAACATGTATGTTCAGAGTGATTACAAAGCAATTTAATTTGTACAAGTAATTTATTGCCCCTGACTTCTGATATCTGAAAATCAGAAGTTAATTTCAAGGTAGATAGCTAACAGCATTCTAGATTTTAAAATTGTTTATAAAGATAAAAGGATAGGATAACATGAGGAATATCAAAGGACACCATGTTATTTGGGAGAAAATGGTAAATAGCCACATTTTAGCTGTTGATTATTTACTAGGTTTTTTCCTCATTGAGAATTCTTTGGGGGAAGTATACTGTGACCTTTGGAAAAAAGCCTTTGCCAACTCACGTTACATTGTCTTTCTACTCTTAGAGCATAATTTTATTTCTATTTTTCCAGCATTTGAAAACAAGTCTTCAGGTAAAATTTTGAATGCCATGATGGGTCTCAGGGTATTTAATCATTTTTATACATATTTTCTGAAAAATCAAGTGATGATATTCTGCTAATAAATGATAAGTTTGTCAGTTGTAGTCCCATGAGCTTTATAAGTGTTCTCATAATTTTGTTAAGTTAGTGCTCAAATTGTTTAAGGTACTTCATCTTTAATAATATAGAGTTAGATGCATTCACATGAAATCTAATGATTGATATTAAATCTTAATAGATATTTTGTAATTTTTGTTATATTCATGGTAAAAATATCATTGAGTCCCTGGGTATTTTTCATATACATATACACATGGAACAGAGTTCTACATGGTGCTCAAGAATTAATAGTGAAAATAAGTAAATAATTAGATTGGTATTTTAATCATGGTTAACATGATTGATTTACTTACTTATTCATTTGATAGATATTTAGCGAATAACCATATTTTAAACACTATGCTAGGCATCATGAATACAGGGAGGAAAAGGATACGGTACCATCCTTAAAGAGCTCAAGACTTAGCTGGGTATACTTATTGATTATATATGAATAGATATTGACTGTAGCCCATGATGAATGCCACAGCAGGGATATATGGAAAGTACTGTTGAAACAAAATAAAGATTAGTTCTCTTACTAAGAACTAATGAAGGGACCATTGAGGGCTTCACAGAAAAGGTGATATTGGGCACTTAATACAATATTTATCATTTTGGTCTAATTAATAATATTAGAACTACTGAGCATTTTACCACCAAATCTTCAGTGGATAATTAGAGAACTTTACTTTGAAAATAAGTTATTTCTAACTTTTGTGTCATGTTCTATGCTTTGGAAATTTGGGGGGTTTAACCTAGGATAAATATTTTAAATATTTAAGAACAAAAATGGTAAATCATCACATATACTGAAAATAGAATTAAAATAGGGCCCAGAAAAGTCCCTAACAATACCTGTTAACTATTTAATTATAGAGTTATGGATGGATCCCTGTATCTCAATTTCTCATCTCTTAAATATAACTATTACTAGTTTCTTCCATTTAGGATATTTTTGAAAATAAAATGAGAGAATATGTTTATACTGTGTGACACAATTAATAGTATGGAGTATAAATTCAAGAAATTTTAGACATTATAATTTTTAAGAATAAGTAAGATCAGACTTGACAACAAACTACAGATATAGGAAAAGGTGTCGAACAATTGGGAAGGTAGAAATAATGGAAAACAAGGCTTTGCAGAGAAGGACTATTGAAAATTTGAAGATGATGAGATTGGCTCTTGAAAAGGTTATTATTATTGGAAATTGTCTAGGTAAAATACTGACAATACAATCAGTATTTTTGTGGGGGATAATTATTTTATATTCCTGTTGCTCCTAATTTCAGTGATCATCTATGGTGATAATGAGCAGTGCTGGAGTGAGATGTCAGTGTTTGATTGTGGCTGTTTGCAAACTCTGCTATGATCATACTCAGTTGTCTAATTGCTTAATTTATTGATGTTTGCCTGACATGTTTTTCAGCAACATTTGTGATTGCAGATAACTAATCATTTCTCTTCTGGCTCATTTTCATAGCGTTTGCATTTGATTTGTCTGATTGCTGCAGGTGGAAACAATAGGTGATGCGTACTGTGTTGCAGCAGGACTCCACAGAAAAAGCCTCTGCCATGCCAAACCCATTGCTCTGATGGCCTTGAAGATGATGGAACTTTCAGAAGAGGTGCTGACACCTGATGGAAGGCCAATTCAGGTAACCCTTTGGCAACCTGGTGTGAGTAGTAAACCCTTTAACTGGAGGTAGGAGGAAATTCCCTTTTGAATTCTTACTGCAGTTTATAAATCTAGACTAGTCTTAAGGAGAACAAGGAATGACCAGGAAAAAGAAAAAAATGGAAAGTGGTTCAAAATTGGAAAAGGTACGTGGAAGACAAATTACCATGAAAAGAAGAAAGGGGAAGGATGATGGTGAGAATCAGAGTCTGAGGGGTAATCCAAGAAGTAAAATAAAAGCATCAAGAAAAGGGAGAACCTGGACAACTTCCTGTAGGGAGTGTACAGTTGTCCTTATGAAGCTTCAGACCTCGGAGTTCTTCATAGTTTTCATATGGCAGAGCTTCAGGGTTGGATCCCAATAACTAAAGGAATTTTCAAACAGTAGGAAATCTAGCTTCTGGTGTGTTGTACTTCTTTGGGTCTCAATGGCTTGCCACAATCTGGAATCTACCTTGGTGAACAGTTGAAGTCATTTAATTATATTTCTGCTAGAATTCAAGGGTAGACCCCAGAATTGTCATTGCTGTTAATGCTTGTAAACCAGAAATATTGTCTTTAGAGAAGTAAACTTGAATCCCATACAGTTCTTTTATAATAGCTAGCCAACTCTGGGTTAAGAAAAAGATATAGGGAAGATGGTCACAATGCCACACATCTGTAATCCTAGCTACTTGGGGGGTTGAGGCAGGAAGATGGCAAGCTTGAAGCAGCCTCAGCAACTTAATGAAACCCTGTCTCAAAAAATAAAAAGGGCTGGGGATGTAACTCAGTGGTAGAGTACCACTGGTTCAATCCCCAGTACTGGAAGGAGAGAAAGAAAGGAAGATAGGAAGGAAGAAAATAGGGGGGAAGTGGGCTCAAAATGTGTTTAACATTTCTCATTCTAGCATTAGAGCAAATTAGTACTGTGAATGACACTTCAGATTAAAACTATTAAAACACCAGGTTAAGTATTTTCTAACTGTATGTAAATAATATTTTTTAAACACTATTAATCACATCACTGAGAAAACTCATAGGAAAAGGAGAAATGTGCCAATTACACTATGAATAGATTTTTTAAATGGTAAATTTAAAATTTTAGCAATGGTAGTAGGAGATTGGGGAATACTGTTTTTCCCTGGAAGACATTGATTTTAATTATATCCTCAGATAATTTCCACAGATAAAGTGCTCTGGAAAGTGAGTTGCTAATACTAGGAAAAGAATAAAAACAAAACAAAAGCCTCCAAAGAGGAAATAAGTACTATAGCTAAGAACCAGCAGAAATCATAGATGAAGAAAAACAGATCTGAAATATTGTCACATATTGAAATTATAAAATGCTGAATTAAACTGACAGTGCTTAATAGAATTAAAGAAATAAACGGTTGGTAAATGTGAATAAGGAACTAGATTTGAAAATGAACCAGAGAACTTCTAAGCAATCAACATAACACTTTCAAAAGGAGGAGAGCTGGGCATAGTGCTGCATGCCTATAACTCAAGCGGCTCATGAGGCTGAGACAATAGGATGATGAGCTCAAAGCCAGCCTCAGCAAAAGTGAGGTGCTAAGCAATTCAGTGAGACTCTGTCTCTAAATCAAATACAAAATAAGGCTGAGGATGTGGTTCAGTGGTCGAGTGCCCCTGAGTACGCCCCCCTGCAAAAAAAGCCACAGAATTCAGTGGATGGAATTTTAAAGCAGATTAGATGTAGATGCAGCAAGACAATTGCACACTGAAAGGTAAAACTAAAGGAATTATCATTGATTAAAGCCAGATAATTAAAACTGGGGAAATACAAACAAGAGAATATAAAATATGTAGGACACATGGAGGAGAAATGGAGATATGTAATAATGTTTAGTTGGGGTTCTGAATAGAGATATAGGAACTGTTAAAACACATTGATGAGTTGTAAGACTCAGCAGTTCTAAAGAATTCTACAAAAGACATCATTCTAAACACATTCTAATGAGATGAGAAAGGTAGAGCACTTGATAAATTCTAAAAGTGGCACTGATTAGTAGAGAAAGGATGGGCTCTTCAATGAATGGTTTGGGGACAATTGCCTATCCATGTGGAAAAAAATAGACATTGGTTCTCTATGAATCTATACATATATCAATTCCAGGTAAGTTATAAATACATCCTCAATTTTGACATAGGTTAGGGAAGAGTGTTTTTGTGAGATAGTCACATCAAAAATTTGTAGATCTTAAAGAAAAATACGTATAAATTTTACTATATTAATTTAAAACTTTTCTGTTTATCAAAGAACACCTAAAGAGAATAGAAAGACAAGCACAAACCAGCAGAATATTTTTTATAAAATATATAACCAATAAAAGTATCTCTGGCTAAACTGATAAGTAATCAGATCAATATAAATTGAAACACCATGACATAGAGTTCCTGCCTACCAATGTGATACAGCTTTCCATATGTGACAACGCCATTGTTGATGAGGATCTGGAGCCTGGGAAACCTCACTCCCAGCTGGTGGCAATATAAATAGTAGAATTCATTTGGCACTTAGAATGTTTAAGTTGTGCATATCTTTCAATCCAGCAATTCCTCTCCTAGATGTTTGTCCAAGGGAATTACTAGTGCACATGTAGCTAAAGTCCCATGTAAGATTATTCATAGCATTCTTTTCATAATCTCAAATTGGAGAGAACTCAAGTATCCACCAACCATCAAATAGGTAGGAATATATATATATATATATTTCTATGTTAGTGTTACTCTACAGTTGGGAAAATGAATCATATCAGCTACTGACAATAACATGCATGTTTGCCAAAAACATTGAACCACCATTGACAAACTCTACAGTGTTATCTCAAACTCAAAGCTGGCAAAATTGAAAAAAATAATGCTATTTGGAAATACCTACATTGATGGCAAAAGTATAAAGGAAGAAAAAGAAATGATTAATACAAAATTCTAGATGATTCTTACCTCCAAGGGAAAGAAAGATGATGGGAAGGAAAAGGATGTAATGGGGAAAGTGAAACTAGTGCAGAATTGTTCATTTTATTACTTTTCTTTAGTATTTAGTATACACACATATATATGTATATATGTTTATATTTTACTTTTTAAAGAGTGGTGTTTTCTTACCATTCTTATCAGTAGTGAAAATAGAATTTGGGAGCATTAAAGAAAAAAAAATCTAGGTTATGTTCCCTCAGGGCATAATTATGAGTGATTCAAGTGTATGAATGGCAGGCACCTCAACTACTGCCAGGCAAACAAACAAACTAAAGGAATACTTTCTCAGTTTGTTGAAAATTGCAAGTACACACATTCCTGAATGAACTTGAAATTGATTTCGTCATTGTCAAAACAAACTTAAGTTACCAGAGATCAAAACCAGGGAATTGTGTTTTACAGTGTGCTCATCAATATTTTCATTTGCGGGATATAATATTAGTTCTGTCTCGTGAATCAGATAGTTTTATTAAATCAGAAGAGGAAATGTCCATAAAGATTTAATAAGAATGCAGAAAGAGATTTCAGAATAATAAAACCCCCTTAATAATTTTAGCTTCTTTACTAATTTATAATATTTTCATGGTTTGGAGTTATTTTTTGGCATGTTAATTTGATTTTGAATTGCCCTCTAGCTTGGTGCCATGGGAACATTTCTAAACTTGAGAGAATCTTTCACTATGAAATGCATGAGTGTTGCAGTAGAGTTCATATATGAACAGCTGTTTGTTTACCTCAAAAAATATAAATTTTATGTAAGTTTTTATGTTATTTAAAATATAAAGCCATATATGTTGCAATAATTTCTAAAAATAAAATTTTCTCAACCCCTCAAATTTTGAAAAACAAACAGATAATTCTAATATGGCTTTATAAACCAAAGAGGCTTCCTGTAATGATGGCAAATGAGAATGGAAAGAGTCAATTGTAATTACTTGGAAGTGATTTGCAATGTTTTTGTCTCATTAATTGTAAAACTACCTGCATTTATTTTTTCAGTTAAAATTAATCAAGCAATGTAATGTATTGCCATTCAATCCCTATATATTCAAGCAAATTACTGTTCAATAAGTACTCAAATGAAACTCAGAGGCTAGTATTAGATAATATCTATAAAGTATACATGAATATGGTATTATACAATGAATTATGAAAAATTAGCCCCAGTGACTGTAATTCATACTTATTTTGAAAATAGTGATTCGAAATTTTTATGCTTGATTAAAATAATGCATTGTTCTTCTGGCTGAAAATATGAAAATGCCAGCATTATGACGATTCCTTTTAAATCCTCCCTAGGGAGAACCTGATTTTCTGGTATTTTTCAAAAAATAGACAATTGAAAAGTAAAATCAGATTTCTATTCTCTCTCTTTTGTTCAAGTTAGCTATATTGTGATTTCACTAGAAAATGTACAACTTTATGCTTTTAATCTTGAGAATCTAATCTTACAAAAGTATTTTAGCTAGAGTTTTTAGTGCTTACACTAATAGTTTAAACACTCTGATTGAAATAACCAAACATTTATTACTGCTTGTACTTTATTCTTATAAAGAAGTATGTTTATAAAGAAAGAGAAATTGGGTTGAGGACTGACTAGAAGATGTGATTAAATATATTATAAAAACAAGAAATATTTTAAAAATTTAAGCTTTTTAGGAATATTGTGTCCAAATGTTTAAGTTTTAATTCTGGACTGCAGTTTTAAAAAAACTATTTTCATCTCATACACATAACAATTCAAATTCCCTTCATTAGGTCAGAGAACAGTACATTTCATATAATGAGGCAATTATAGAAAGATTACAAAGCAGAGTTAAAAAACAATGTGTAATCATGTTGTAATACTAATGTGTTTAGCAATCTCAATTGCAAATCAGGGAAATGTTGTGATTTTTTTTCTAACTGCCTAGTGAAAAGCAGAAATATTAATGTATAATTTACATGTATTGTAATACATTCAATTGTAGCTCCTTAAACTTCAACTTCTTCTAATGAGTTTACAGGATTTTTTTTAGATTAGGAAATAATCATTCTCCAATTAAATTTAAATAGTTGTTTCTATTTGCTAAGGAAACTCGATGTTGTTATTTTAATATTTTGAAAAGATTTGATCTTTGCAAACTTTGCTATATTTAATTAACTCCCATGAGATTACAGCTTGAGATTTTATTTAGAAAAAGAAGAGCTAATTATATAATAACAATTAATTTTCTGTGGTTTCTTGATAATTGTTTATAAAATCCTAATTAGTACTTTTCATTCTGTAGTATGTATATTTATGTGAGATCCTCTACCTGTAAATTCTGTGTCTAGTGAGAAAGATTTAAGAGATCTGAAAGAACTACAGTCATTAATTACACAGATATTATATTAACTTATTATTAAGATACTAAGCCTAGTTGTTCCCACTTCTCATGTTTATCTATTAGACACGTGAGTTTACTTTTAATCTCCTAGATAATGCATATATTGACATTTCTAGCAAGTTGTTACTTATTGTAGTGATAATATACAAAACATTATATATTATTATGGGTAAAAATTATGGCTACATAGATTTTTAATAAATCTAGTTTATAAATAGTGATTTTACGTGGCATTGGAAATATGTATAGGGTTTTTTTTCACTTAAACTATTTGCTCACTGAGAATTTAGCAGTAGATGAGGTGATTACATGTTCTTCTCTGTAGTTTGCTTCTTTTAGTTCTTGGAGGTTTGTTGTATATTCTGTCCTTAGATTTGTCTTTTAACTCACTGATACTCCTCTTATCTGGTTTTCAAAAATCACTAGTTAAACCCATCAATATAATGCTTAATGTTGATTATGGAAGTTAACAGTTTAACATTTCTATCAGGGGCTGGGGATGTGGCTCAAGCGGTAGCGCGCTTGCCTGGCATGCGTGCGGCCCGGGTTCTATCCTTAGCACCACATACAAACAAAGATGTTGTGTCTGCCGAAAACTGAAAAATAAATATTGAAATTTTCTCTCTCTCTCTCTCCCTCTCTTTAAAAAAAATCTTTAAAAAAAAAAGCATTTCTATCACCTGATTCTATTTTTCATTTTGTTTTATTTCTTTGAATATATCATCTATAGTGATCTTAAACTCTTTGCTTGTTAAATCCATTCTCTAGAGCCCCTTTTGTCTATTACATTATCTCTTTGTTCACATAGTTTTAAATTCTGTTGTCTTCTGTGTGCCTACTTACTATTGTTGGAGATATATATAAAATGTTATAGACATAATTGAATCCTAAGCTGATGTTAGTTACCTTTATGCAGAGATATTTTGCATGTGGTTTTGGCAAGATGCTTGGGGCTCTAGCAATCAGGGATCAGATACATTAGGTTGGATTTGGAGTTCTGTAAAGACTAATGTATTTCTCATTCATGACTTTTTTGGTATTGCCCTAATACCTGTGGTATTGTCTGTCAGGGTCTTACCTCAAAGTAAGGAGGTTTTTGCTAAGGTCTGTCCCTTGGCACAACTTTAACATTTGTCCCCCTAATCCTGCAAGGCTGTCAGAAGTACTGCTTTTCGAAGTTACCTCTTTAGAGTCAGAAGATGCCTGTCGGGGAAAAGCACCCCCAAATTTACACTAATCTCTTCTTAGGTTCTTCTCCCCCATTTCTTGGTACAGTACTTTTCCATTGCTTTGTCAGTGGACCTGCAGAAGGTTATGTAAATTGCATAATCTGCTATTATGAGGCATGGAAGTTCAAAGTGATGCATATTTTTCATAAGAATTAACTAATAATGATTCACTCTCACAAATCTGTATTTATGCCTATTTTAAATCCAAGTCACAGATGAAATTAAATAGAAAAGACAAAAAACATCTATTTGTGTGTCAGATAGCTCCTGCAGAAAAACATAACATCTATGGAAACATGTAACAGTATGTGAGGCAGTCACTGTTCTTAGTGCTTTCCTGTAGTAAATAACTAATTTAAGCCTCACAATAATTCTATGAGGGAAGTACTGCTATTATTTCCACTTCAAAATGAATAAAAGGATAAAAAAAAAACTAACCAGAGCCCCTAATCACTACACTGTATAGATATTAACTAAAAACATGTTAACATACTGTCGAATTTTCCTATTGCCTCTTCAATTATCTATTAAATTAGACTTTTCATGACTTAGGTCTTTAAGAAATTTAAATTTATATTCAGTTTTATCTTTAAAAGAGAATAGAATTAGATAATCTGTTTTAGAGTTATTCCATTTGAAAGTATTTTTAAATTAAAAAAGAAAACAGGTCCAGTTATGTGGCAGATAACTATAGTGTTCTTCTATCATTATTTTGAAAATTGTAATCACTGGCCAAATCGGGGTGGGAACATCTATAAATCATGTTTCTGTTATTTTTTTCTGTTTATTTTCCCCACTGTTTATTATTTATTGTGAATTGTCATGCAGAAGCTACATGTTCAAAAGTGTTATATTTATATTATTTCATAGGTTATCTTTTTTCGGGGGCCAGGTAATCTGGGATTGAGCTCAGGGACACTCAACCACTGAGCCGCATCCCCAACCCTATTGTTGTATTTTATTTAGAGACAGGGTCTCACTGAGTTGCATAGTGTTTTTCCAGTGCTGAGGCTGGCTTTGAACTTGTGATGCTCCTGTCTCAGCCTCCTGAACCACTTAGGTTACAGGTATGCACCACTGTACCTGGCTCTAAGTTATCTTTTGAATGGAGCATTGCATCATACTCTGGTTAATTGTTTTTAGATATTGAACAAAATATTTATTTCAAAGAATTTCTCATCTGGGATGCTGCTGTAGTGCTGAGCTTTAATAGAGCATCCTTAATGCCTTATAATCCCTCTATAAGATGTTGGCATAATGATTTAATATACTATATTATGTCTGCAGTGTTATGTCAGTGAGAGAGAATTCCACAGCTAACAAAATTTAGTTTTTATCTGTAATCATGAATGATTCCAATATTTTATTGTAACAGACTTTTAGTCATATTTTCAATCTATGGAAAAGGAGTTTATTAGGCACATTTCAAAAAATGCTGGTATTGCTGAAGAGTTTTATGATGACACTTGCCACACAGATTTTTCAAGCAGTTTGTGAGAATATTTACATAGTTGTGCTACATGAAAAAAAATAGTAGTAAGTTAGTGAAAGAAGAAACAAAGCCAAGCAACAGGAACAATGCTAAACTGATTGACATGGAACTGTGTGTGTAAAGTGCAGAAGTGCTCATTGTTGTTTTGGGTGAGTCTTTTGACTTTCACATTTTTGAACGGAAACACATCCTATTTATTTATTTTGGTTCCAGGGATTGAACCCAGTGTTGCTCTACCACTGAGCAACATTCATAGCCCTTTTTTTACTTTTTGAGATAGTGTCTCATTAAATTACTTAGGGCCTCTATATGTTTCTTATGATTTCCTTGAACTTGCAATCCCTCTGCCTGAGCTTCCTGAGTCACTGTGATTACAGTCCTACGCCACCATGCATGGTGGGACATACATTCTATAGTGGAGACTTGTTTTAAATATTTTTAAGTTACTCTATTAAATACTATCACTAAGAGGTAAATACTTCTAAAGAAGTTATAATCTATTTTATTTATTTTAAACTGTCTCTTTTCTCTCCCAGGAGTACTGATACATTGTCCTAAGAGGCTAAAAATTTTATTAGTAAAGGTATTCATTTTTTATTTGATTTTCATGTGCTGTGCTTCCTCATACATCTATGGAGCCTCCAAGGAGCTAGGTAGCTCATATTTTTATTTATCTGAGTTTATGTAAAGAACAAAACTCTATTTGCCGATTCTTATTCCCGAAAAGACATTAAGATGTGATTTCACCAACCCATCTTGAAAGGTGAGCCCATTACCTTTAGACCATGGTGTCTTTCTTCTACATTATTGAACAAGAGATCTTTTATCTTTTACTGCCATTTTAACCTAGTCTCTTTTAAGGCTATTGTGAAATATACCAACATTAGCAGCTTGAATCTTACAGTATGAAAATAGCAAACTATGATAATTTGTAAAGCAGTTATGTACTATCTACACACTAACCACACTGCACTGTTGACTTAGATATTATTTTATATTTGATATTCTGTCTTGAAATGTCATTTATCATCCCAAATAAAGGTTCAAAAATATTTAAATGTAACTTTATAGTGCTTTAAAATTACAAAAAAAAAAGAAGTAATTTCGGAACTAGCACATAGCAGAGAGCCAAAATCACCTATAATTTACCAACTAATCCTAAGGACATTTTATGTTGGGTTATATAGCTTTTCAAACCTTTTTTCAGTTCCTTGGCCCATTTATTGATTGGGTTATTTTGTATTTTGGTGTGCAGCTTTTTGAGTTCTTTATATATCCTAGATATTAGTCCTCTATCTGATGTGCAAGAGGTAAAAATTTGCTCCCAAGCGGTAGGCTCTCTATTCACCTTGCAGATTGTTTCTTTTGCTGAGAAGAAGCTTTTGAGTTTGAATCTATCCCATTTATTAATTCTTGATCTTAATTCTTGCACTATAAGAGTCTTATTAAGGAAGTAGGGGCCTAATCCCACATGAAGGAGATTTGGGCCTACTTTTTTTTCTATTAGACACAGTGTCTCTGGTTTAATTTCTAGGTTCTTGATCCACTTTGAGTTGAGTTTTGTGCATGGTGAGAGATAGGGGTTTAATTTAATTTTGTTGCTTATGGATTTCCAATTTTTCCAGCACCATTTGTTGAAGAGGCTATCTTTTCTCCAATGTATGTTTTTGTTGCCTTTGTCTCTTATAAAATAACTGTAATTATGTGGGTTATCAGCCAAGGAACTGAACAGACACTTCTCATATACAATCAATGATGATATACAATCAATCAACAAATATATGAAAAAATGTTCAACATATCTAGCAATTAAAGAAATGAAAATCAAAACTACTCTAAGATTTCTTCTCACTCCAGTCAGAATGCAGAATGGCAGCTATTAAGAATACAAACAACAATAAGTGTTGGCGAGGATGTGGGGGAAAAGGCACACTCATACATTGCTGGTAGGACTGCAAAATGGTGCAGCCAATATGGAAAACTGTATGGAGATTCCTTGGAAAACTAGGAATGGAACCACCTTTTAACCCAGTTCCTCCGTGTATACCCAAAGGACTTAAAAACAACATACTACAGGGACATAGCCACATCAATGTTTATAGCAGCACAAGTCACAATAGCTAAACTGTGGAACCAACCTATATGCCTATCAGTAGATGAATGGATTTTAAAAAATGTAATATATGGGGCTAGGGTGGTAGCTCAGTGGTAGAGTGCTTGCCTTACATGTGTGAGGCCCTGGGTTTGATCCTCAGCACCACATAAAAATAAATAAATAAATGAATAGGTAAATAAATTAAATAAATAAATAAAATAAAGATATTGTGTCCATCTACAACTAAAAAAAATCTTAAAAAAAGAAAATATTATACATACACACACACACAATGGAGTATTACTCAGCGATAAAGGAGAATAAAATCATGGCATTTGTAGGTAGATGGATGGAGTTGGAGAATATATTGCTAAGTGAAGTTAGTCAATCCAAGAAAACCAAATGCCAAATATTTTCTCTGCTATAAAGAAGCTGATTCATAGTGGGATTGGGAGGGAAGTTGGGAGGGGGAGCAAGGGAGGATTAGATGAACTCTAGATAAGGCAAAGGGGTGGGAGGGGGAGGGAGGGGACATGAGAGTAGGAAAGACAGTGGAATGAGATGGACATCATTATCCTAAGTACATGTATGAAGACACCAATGGTGTGAATATACTTTGAATACAACCAGAGATATGAAAAATTGTGCTCTACATGTGTAATATGAACTGTAATGCATTCTGCTGTCATATATAGCAAATTAGAATTAAAAAAATCTTTTCTCTATGTGAATATACAAACACATGGAATTAGAAAGTACAGATTTGAAAAGTAGATTGTTTATTCATTTTGATGATGTTGTAAGACACAGTGTACCAAAAATGTGCATGCATCCTAAATATGTGGGAAAGACCTGGTTAGCCCTAGGAAGCATACTTTACTGTTATTAACTTAGATTTTGTATCTTCCTCTTCTACAATTTTGAGTAATTGAAAGCAAGTTTTTAATCATCTGATTTGGAAATGTGGCATTAATAATTCCGTGTCACAAGTGCTTTTAAAAATCTGTTAAGCTTTGTGTTGATGTCATGTCAGGCATATGGTAATTGTCTGGGTCACCACTATAATGTTCCCTATTTGGAATATGGTTTCCTAGCAACTCTTGCTTTTTCCTAATGGCTGAATTGATTTCTGCACATTTGTAATGCTTCCTACTGTATCAGAAATTGTCACCTTGTGTGCAAATGTTACAAGATCAAATTTACATGTAGATTCAATTCTAGAAATTACTCTGCTTTATCACTTGCCTTTAATATGTTTGTTCAAAGGGTAAACCAACCATAAAAAAATGAATTTAGTAAAACCTCATTAATTCAGACCTCAGACTTTGGGGGGAATATGGTAATTTTAACAACAGTGTCCGAATATATGCAAATATTTCCTATTGGGAGACCTGTTAAAGTTGAAGAAACACAGTAATTTTGATGGTCAAATGACTATGTCATCAGGACATGCACAGAAACACAGGTCTAGAGTGTACCCTGACTGTCCATAATGAAGAAAGGCTTATTTTGGAGGAAGCTTGCTGTTTCAGCTTAGATGAAGGCTGTTTCTACATGAATCTGTCTAGAGCCTTAGTAGGAGTGACTTTGAACTTGTTTGTTCAACAAGTTTTTTTTAATGCTTACTATTTTCTAAACAATTGGTTAGGCAATATCATGTAAGGCTAAGCAAACTAGATATGACTCTGATCCTCTGAAGAATTACAATCTATGGAATCTACAACTACAAATGACTGACTTGGTCAGGAAAAAGAAATAAACATGAATTCTCTCATTATTATTTCCATCTTAATAATGAGACATTTTGTTAGGCTTTTAGAAATATTTGGCAAAGGCTTTCTTTGTACAACAGATATTCAAGGTATTGTTGTTTTCATTTAGACTGAAATTATTTTGGTGTCTTTATAGATTTTGTATCTTTCTAAATAAGTGGAACTGAAAATATTGAAAACTAACTGTTTAATCATTTAATCTATATAACAATCCTATGAAGGGCACATTTTTTTGCAGTTATATATACTTTGATGATCAAGAAAATACAACATCAAGGGGTTAAAGTATAAGATCAAAGAAAATATATGTCATAAATCTTCTATATGTCAGACTTATATGAAGTATTTTATATACATTAAGTATTTTAATCTCTCCCCAAACTGAAAAATTTCAATAAATCTCATTTTACATTTAAAAATTTTTAGACTCAGAATTTAATGTTATTTGACTAAAATAATGTAGCTGGTCAATTGAGATACTAAGTTTGAACTTTTGATTTTTCCATTATATCAAACTTTCCAGATCTTCACCAAAATGCCTACAGGAGAATTTTTGTTAGTAATAAGTAATAATAATTTTTGTTAGAATTTGTTAGTTATAATTTTGTCACTTAGTAATAAGTGGCCCCCTCTCACATAGTGCTTCCTATGCCCTGAGCACTAAGCTATGCTGGAGTATATGTGTGCTTTGAATCTCTTTCTACATCTTGTATATACATATGTAAATACAATATATTTATATGTATATGTGTGTGAGTTTAGGCATATTTTCATCTTTGTGAAATCTATATGTATATGCATATTATCATGTAAGTCTTATAATAATCATGAATGAGAAATTATGTGTTATTATCTAAAGATAATATAACTCAGAAAATCCAGAATCAGAGAGGTTAAAGGACTTATTGGCAAATAAGTGAATAAATAAAGAACTAAATAGAAGTTGACTCAGAATTCGAATTCAAATCTGACTTCAAAGTCTATACTCTTAACCATTACCCTGTACTGTCTTCTACAATATAATTAGAATGTATGATTTCTAATCTTATGACTAAGCTAATAACTTTAATCTTTCTTAAAAATTACATTCTTCCTTGTTCCTTAAGACAGAAACATTAATATGAAATAGCAGTACCATGTCTTGAATGCATTCTAATTTGAGACAAAATAGAATGTACATGGAAATGTTGAGATAATGAGTATAATTATGTCTGTATTTAATATAAGGAGACAAAAATTGCAGGTTCTATAGAATTTTTAAATCTCTGAAGAAAAATTATGTGGGAAATAATATTGAAATATAAACTTTTGTGATACTAGCTTCTTATACACAATAGAAGATACGATCTCCTCTTTGTAGCAATGTAATAATACAAACCTAGGAAAACGAGATTTAAAACCATAAAAGAGAATCCAAAAGATACATTTATTCTTTTGGACATATTCTCCAGATGATATCAGTAGGTATTTTTTGTATATTAAGTTATCTATGATTACTTTTGTACTTACAATAACTGATTAAAAGTCTGAAATATTTCAAATGATTTGATTAGTTGACCAGAAAGCATTTACTGAATTTCTCTCATGTATAAAACTACATAAATTGAATCACAAACCAAAATGTGGGAGTGCCAAATGCTAATCTGGAATTTTTTTTTTTTTTTTTTTTTTTTGGCTTTCAAGTCAAAATTCTGTCTACATAATACTACATCTGGTCACTTAAATCTATTCATTCAAAAACCAAATCAGCCACCCAGATTTTCAAACTCCAAGATTCCATTCAGTTTGTTTGCTTTAATTAATTAGCTTTTCTGTAAACAGCCTAGGCATAGAGATTTCAATGGGGCTTGGCATCTTACCTATGAAAAGATTCAGATATGGAGGAAAGAAAACATGAATTCTGTTTCTTCTCCCTCAGTCAAGTATTTCCAAAGACTCACATCTCTGCCCTTCTATCTGAGTTTGTTTCCTCATCTGTGGCTGCACCCCACCTTTGGGCTCCCTCAGACTCCTTTTCTTTCTCAGTTTTATAAAAGTGATTGTCATTTTTCTACTAATTACCTTCACTACTTTAAAAAGTCTTTATTGTTATGAAAAATTGATGTAAAACTGTTCATACCTTATTTAGAAGAAAGAGATCTTTCCATTTTAATCTTATGGTTCTATATTTGCATTTTCCAAATATGTATATGAATTACTTCTAGTTATGTATTCATTTTTATTATCAATAGAAATTTTACCACTGGTGTCATCATGGACCATTTTTCTTCCCTTCTTTATAGCTTTCTATAATTTAAATGAGCCAATTTTAAAATAAGTAATGCAGACTCTCACCTATGCATTCAATTAATCAGGAATCATGAGTAGACAATGCTTAAAACTGCACAGGGTAAAAAATGTTATTGGATAAAAATTAGTGGGAGCTTCATATTCTTTCACAAAATTATTCTATAAAACATTTGGCTATGAAAGTTAGAGTTGGTTGAAATAATTAACATAAAAGAAAATTATAATGGTAGAAATTAATCTGAGTAAACTACTATTAATGACTTGCAAATTATCACTGTAAAGTTTAAATTGGAATAAATTGGTGCCAATTAACTTTCAGAGGAGCACAACTGGAGATGTAAACTATTGAAATCAGTTAACTGTACTATAAAGAAAATAGATCAAGGAATTATGTTGGCCTAATGACATTTAGTCAGAAAATAATTTCTTCTTAATAATTTTCATGTTAAATTTTTGCATTTAATTTTGACTTTGTACTCCTTTAATGGAGTTCAGTTGTCTCACACTATAAAGTGTTTTATTAGCCAAAGGAATTCTTTGATAAATTAATGGATGATATATCATGTTCTAGACATGCATGCTCAATAAATTGAATTAAATTTGCCAAGTGGTAGGAAAAAATAAAGAATTTCATTTAGTCATTTTAATATTGTTGACTATTTTATCTTTTTGTATATGTTTATAGTTTTTTTCTCTAATCCTTTGTTGTACAAGTTAATATTCTTTTACATTTGAAAAAATTTTGCCATGGCATTTATTTGGTATACAAATAAATACATGGTTTTATGGTATTTATATAAATGTTTGATACTCTCAATTCCTTTTCTCATTTTCTCATGTTCCTCTTTTCCTAAATGACATGTTCACATAATGTCCTTGTGAAAAATACTATATGTATCTCATAACCATTTTTCATCTTTAACACTGAAGACAGCAATATATAATTTTGCTACAAAAGTATAATGAAATAAAGTGGAACTGACTCATCACACCAGTATTACAAACATGTGTCATGAGGTTGTCATGTAGAATGATGTTCATACTCTAACGCAATGGAGCATCTTGTGATATATTAAAGTCACTTTTCTATTTAGCTATATTATGGTAAGCAAGTTATATCCAAACATTATTGTCTATAGTTTTGTTTTCTTTTAAACTCACTTTAAAATGAAATGAAAATGCTCATCTTATGGTTAAAAAGGCATGCCCAGGGAAGAAAGAGTCTACCATATTTTTAAATATACAGTCTGTCAGAAGTCTAAGTATGACAAATTAGCCATGAACAATCCTGGAAAAGCTTCCTTTTTCAGATTGGTACATTAAGGGCTGTTTGTGCCTTCAAATATTTGCTCCAAAATGACTAATTCCTATTTTAAATCAGGAAATTTATCAGTGTTTTCAAGTAGGTTGGTATTTTGATTCAAAAAAAATTACCTGAGGCAAATGTATCTGTCCAATTTTACGACATTGTTTGCATAACTAGTTCATGCCAGATTCTAGAGCCAAATGTATTTGTCCGAATCCTCCAGATGTTTTCTGATTTGCTACTGCTGTCTGAAAAACCAATGCTGTTATAATCATAAATGCAGCTTTTTTGTTTTCCTGAACTGGGGCCAATATAACCTTTCTTCTTTTCTTATGGATTAGCTTAGCCAGAACTGAACCAGAGTTAATTTACAAAAGGATAATAATACAGTAGCTAAGGAAATTCAGTTGTGAGTAATAATTGGCAATGATAAGATTTTAAACATTGGAAAATTTGGGGGACAACTCCCTTATCAACATTCGATAAAAAAAATATTTAACAAGAGTGTATGATTTTATCTAAGTTATATAATTAGATAGCAATGGGACCCAAACCTCTAAAATTTACCAAGGAAACTAATGAAGAAGATATATCTAACCAGAAGAGGGAGGAACCATCTTGCAGGTGTTGTTGTTGCTGCTGTTTCTCCAGCAGCTGCTTATTGTGATGGAAGAAGTATTTGTTGGAAGTGTGTTTTGAGATTATATGAAAGAGGTGAAGACGCTATACAAATCTGTGGTGGAAGGGCCAATTATTTTTACTTAGTGTCATTTCTCTATTATTGGAGTATTACCGTTTTTATTACTTCATTTTAATTCAATTAAAAACAATTAATTTTTCTCCTCAGTCTTCCTTCTGCAGGAGCTTCTCCTTGGGAATATGAGGCAACCAAAGTTGCCAAACAGATTTCTTCCCCTTCTAATCTAGAACATTGACACATTGTCTATTAATTCATCAAATAATTTCTGTTGGTAATAAAACTTTTATAGTTTGAGACATCTGAACATTTCCTATTGACGTGCTGGGCCAGTTATTTCTCAGTTTGTAAAAAGGGTAAAAACAGCAAATGAATACCTTCTGAATCCCCATGCGTCTTCTGTCTCATCCCATCCTCAAAACATATTCATTCTGAAAGCAAGAGAGTTTTAAAAATAGTAGTGCATCTTCAGTTATGAAAAATTTTCATCGTTTCTTCTATTTATTATCATCTTCAAATATGTCAAAAGAAATTGGTGTAAGATTAATTTATATCCAAATATCAAGTTATAAATACTATTCACGTATTATACTTCTCTAAGGAAAAAAATATGACCAGTATAAAAAAATTAGTGGAACTGACTCATCACATCAGTATTACAAATACATTTAAATGATATTTCTATTTTAGCATATGGTTAACATTCCTTGAAGAGCAAACTACTCTAGAAATTCACACTAAGCCATGCTTCTGAACTCACCCCAGCTTAGAAATGTTCCAACTCTAGAATCTCAACTCCAAACATCCTTACCTCATCACACCCATTGGTTGGTCTGTCATTTCCTCTTACTGATCACTGTGATATCCAGTTATCCATTCCTAGGCTTTCCATTCATCTTGGCTGTTTTTCTTCTGTATTAGTTTGCTATGGCTTCTATAAAGAAATCTCACAAACTCTGGGTATCTTAGAAAAATAGGAATTTGTCTCACAGTTCTAGAGGTTGGAAATCTGAGATCAAACAAAGTGTTGGCAGCCTTGTGCTGACTCTGAAGATACCAGGGAAAGCTCTGTTCCAGGTCTGTCTTCCAGAGCATTGCCCTGTGTGCATGTGCCTCTGTGTCCAAAGTTCTTTTTATAAGGACATCAGTCATATTGTATTAGGGTTCCACCCTACTCCAGTATGAGTTCATCTTAATTTAACTTACATATGCAGTGAACCCATTTCCAGATAAGTTTGCATTCTGAGATATTGAAGACTAGGAATTCAACTATGAATTAGGAAGGAAGGAGCCAGGCATAATCCAACCTATAACACCTTCTGTAGCCAGGATCCCAATGTCTGCTATCTCAACATTGCTCCTACCTGGAGTCTCATTTTACTCTTCCTTATCTTCCATCATACTGGACTATGAGTCAAAAATTATCACTCCACAATTTATGTGTACTATTGAAGAAAATTATGGAATTGTAGTAATTAAGAATGCATACTATTTTAATTCAGTTGAACCCTAAATCTGCAAGCAGATTGTTTTAGTATCCCCTAGCTGTGATTGTTGCAAATGGTTTTCACTGTCTTCATCTTTTAACATTGCTACTTTTATTCTCAGCAGTCTCTTTCATTGCTAATTAAATGAATGTTAGAAGACATCAATATGAATGATCTGAACTTTTTTCCATGTCCCCTCCCAACATTGTTCTTTTTTCAAATATTGTTTTCCTTTACCTCTTCTATTTTCCCCTTTCCACTGGGTCCAGTGTATCAACAAAATTTGCTCTTTTATTAAAACAAAATTGTCATTTTCTTTGAAAGCTTCCTTCTCTAAATATATCACATTCTGCTTCTCCAAATATGATCAGATACAACACCAGTCATTCTGTTAGCTCTCTGTTGTCTGTGAAATAAAGACTAAGACCTAATCAGTACCTTTAATTTGTTTCCAAGGTAGTTTCTCAAATCTATATCCTATTAAATAAGTCTTTCCTCCCTAATAGTATGACATTAAACATGCCAGACTAATTGCCTTTCTGCACATTGCTGTGTCTTTGTTTTAGCCACGTTATTATTGTTTTGCATTTTATATTTATCTTGTTTTTGTTTGTTTACTTGTTCTCTCTCTTGCTTGGCCCAGCTCAAATCCTATGAAGTCATTCTTAACAGTCACATTCTCTTTAGTGGTAAATATTTACTACTTTAGGAAATTTATAACTTTTGTTACAATTAACCATTGATATTTACCATGTTATATGTGGTAAACAAATTGTATGAATTCTTATGTTTTACATACTAGACTTTAAAAACATTCAGGTCTGGGGTCTTGTCTTTTCCATTCTTGTATTTTGTAGTATAAGCAATTTATTGATGTTGGTAAAGTAAATGAAAACTGATACACTAATGCACAATGTTGGATCTAACAAGAAGAAAAATGATGTCTCCATATTTTCTTATTCATTCCTTGGTCATATTTTTCACACACTGTTTTTCTATTTAAAATATTTTAAAGATGCCATTATGTGCAAGTCACCAGGCACTAAAAAGATATAAAGAACTAATTTATTTTATAATTTAATTCTATAAATAAGCCCATTTTGATAGCTTATTTGATAGTACAATATTGATTTTATATTTTAAATTTTAAAGATGGAAGTGTATTTTAAAAAATAAATCAGAAAATTTTTGCCAATATCTACATGTGGCCTATTAATAACAATAGCTCAGGAGTCTGGATTGTATTTAGTAATATTCATGTCAGTGGTCATACATATAGAAAACCAGGTCCTGTGTCAAATCCCGGGAAGGGAATCAGTAAAAGAAAAAAGAATGTGATATAGTCTAACAATTGGATCATAATGGTTTCCATAGGACAATAAAACCAGTCAAATCTTCTCATAAGTTGGGTTTCATTAAACAGATAAGCTCCCATTCTGCTGTCCATCCTTTGCTGCCTTAGCTGACAAGACTCTATTAACAGAGTAGATTTTTCTTTTTGATATGTGTACATTTCAATATCTTGAATCTAAGTGACTGCATGCACAATTCACTAAAGTTACCAAAAGTTGAAGAGTTACTTATTTCTGCCATTAACCAGTCATTAGAATTGTCATTATCAACCCTTTAAAGTGCAAAGTAGAAAAGTCTAACTGTACCAATAGTTGGGCTAGTCATATATTTTACATAGCAACATTATCCTTTTAAGAAACTATCCTTAGAAACGAGACGTGTATTAATATGCAGTCGCACACAGATAGCATTAACTAGGCATCATCATTTCATTTAAGAAGCACTCATATGATTAAACTGCTGAGCTAAAAAGTCATCCTTAAAAGTTCTACTTTAGCAGAATGACTGATTTTATTTTACAGCTGTCAATTTGATTGACAAGTAGGACCCACCAAGTGTGTTTCTATTGTCATAATTCAAGGACACCTTGAAAAGATTTCCCAAGGGGAAAGAAAGAAATAGAGAGAGGAAAAAAGGGAAACTACATTTCTGATGAAGATCTTATTTAAGATAAAATATAGAAAAATTTCTACATTCACTATGTTGCTAAAATCACTACACTGGTAAAATGCTTTTGTTGTGGGGTAGAGAGTACAAATTAAAATTACATAAAAATACAAAACAACACTACTGTAAATTAAATCAGTTATGCAGCACTATAAATGGATGGTAAATAAGAATGAAATATTTGATTTGTACTAACCAAATGAGACATGTGTATTCCAAGCAGTATTTCCAGACTTGTGATAACTTACCTCAGTAGGCTCTGCAGCATTAGAGAAACATCAAATGAAAGTAAAAAGTCATGGGTGATAACTTTTTTATTATTGCTACATTTTTAAATTAGTGAATTGTAATTATGCATAATAGTGGAGTTAATTGTGACCTCTTCATACATGCACATAACATAAATTTGCTCCATTTCGTTCCCCAGTATTTCCTTTCTCCCTTTCCTCCTCCCTCTCCCTGATCCCCTTCCTCTACTTTATTGGTCTCCTTTCTGTTTTTCTAATTGCTGCATTATAATCATACACAAAAGTAGGATTTGTTGTGATATATTCAGGCATGCATATAGCATAGTTTAGTTGATTTTATCCTCAAGTGCCTCTTCTTTTCCCTTGATATCTTGGCTATTGTGAATAATGCTCAGTGAACATGAGAATGCAGATATCACTTCAATATGCTGACTTTAATTCCTTTGGGCATATATCAAGTGATGATACTGACGGATGATGTGGTAATTCTATTTTTAAGTTTTTGAGGAAGCTCCATACTTTTTTTCCCAAAACGTCTGCCCTAATTTATAGTACTGCCAACAGTGTATTCCCTTTTCTCCACATTCTTGCCAAGACTTACTGTGGTTTTAATTGGCATTTCTTTGATGATTAAAAATGTTAAGCATTTTTCATTTATCTGTTGGCCATTTGTATATCTCCCTCTGAGGACTCTCTATTCAAGTACTCTGCCTAGTTTTAAATAGGGTTATTTGTTTTCTTTTAACTGAGTAGTTTGTGAGTTCCTCCTATTTTCTGGATATTAGTCCTTTATCTAATGCATGATTTGCAAATGTTTTCTCCCACTCTGGAGGTCATCTCATCACTCTATTAATTGCTTCCTTTGCTGTGCAGAAACCTTTTAGTCTGATGAAATACCATTTGTTTCTTTATGGTTTTGTTGTCTGTGCAAAAATTTGGAATCATGTCCAAGAAATTACTGCCTAGCCAATGTCATAGTGTTTCCTCTTATGTTTTCTTCTACAAGTTTTATAGTTTCAGACCTTATGCTTAAATCTTTAATCTATTTCTAGTTGATTCTAGTAAAAGGGATGAGATTAAAAAACATTTTCATCCTTCTCCATTTGTTATCAAGTTTTCCCACCCCTGTTTATTAAAGATGGACCTTTCCCATTCTGTGTTCTGGGCACCTTTGTCAAATCACCAAAATACAGAAGCAACCTAACTGTCTAAGAGTACATGAATGCATTAAAAGAATGTATGGTATTTACACAATGGAATACTCTTCAGCTCTTAAAAACCAGAAAATTCTATCTTTTTTCAGACAGCATGGATAAACCTACAAGACATTACATTAAATGAAAGAAGTCTGGTACAGAGAAACAAATACTAAATGATTTTACTTATGTATGGAATCAAAAAAGTCTAACTCAAAAAGTAGAGAGTAGAATGGCTGTTACCAAGGTTCGTATGTGGAACTGGACAGTAAAAGAAGAGATGTCAATGGGTATGTAGTTTCAGTTAGGAGAAGAAAGTTCTGGTGTCCTGTTACATGGCATAATGACGAAAGTTAATAATGTATTGTGTATTTTTAAATAGCGACAAGAAAGGACTTACAATTTTCTCACCATAAAGAAATGATCCATATTTCAGGTGATGGATATGCTAATTAACCTGCTAATTAATCATTCCAAAAATTTACACATGTATTGAAACATCACATTGTACCCTATAAATAAGTATAGTAAAATATTAGTTGTTAATAAAAATAAAGTAAAACTTAGAAAAGAGACATGAATAAATCAAGAGGTTATAAATGCAAAGAGAGAGTCTAAAAGTTCCTGGAACTGTCCAACAGCTACAGCTGGACTCAGGTGGTTCCAAGTGCTGCAAAGTAGGGCAGCAGGAGGATTTGATCCACTAGTCATGAGGCATGAAACCTGACTGATTCCACAGAGCAAAGGAATTCTTGATGCCTGACTATGACCTAAAACAATACATTTCAAATATTTTATTCTTGTGAACAACAGTAAGAAAGGAAAGTATATATAATTCCATTGGGCATATGGAGACAAAAGTTTATGAAATGATAGATAACAATCTGATATTTTTTTATTCCATACTATGCTGTGTTATTCCATTATGTTCTGTTCTATTTAATTAAACAATGCTGTACGTAACTCCCTAAAGTAATTTTAAGAGCCATGGATTGGAGAACAGTGGCTGGAAGATAATTAAATTAGTTTACCTAAGAAGGTAAGTGATGGCGTATTAATATAATTAAAATCATGTGACCCGGAGCCATAAAGTAAAATTTTGAGAAATTATGATCCTGCTATCAAGGTCAGTTAAAAAAGAGCATAGTGAATTTCTAAGAAACTAGAAATCAGGGTTGCTTGGGTTCATACTCCATGGTACTGACTCTCATCTGTCAGTGTTTCAGAATCTATAAATGGGTAAAGAACATCCAACTCCCTGAGAGAACAAACAGGTGGGGACACAGAAGGGCTGCATAATGAGGTGCTGTGTCTCCTGTTTTTACCTCAGCTGCTGTTTCCTTCTGTCCCCATTCATGTGCATGCAGTGAAGAGAACAGCGCATCCGTCCTGCCCAGCACGTGCATGTCCGCACAGCCAGGTGTCTGTTACTGACAGAGCTGGCTCCTGTACTGACTCAGGATCTTTTGGCATGTTTGTTTCAGATTTATTGTTTTGACAGTTGTCATTTTTAAGAGTCTTTGCACTTTTTGTGGAGAAAGAGCTTTATAGTCTCCTAAGAGCAGAGCTCTATTATCATAATCACCTTTTAGAAAAGAGAAAATTACCTGTAATTTTTATACTCCGAAGGTGTATCATAATAATTCAACCACCCACCTTACCCTTAAAATCTTTTTTAAAGAAACTATTCTTTTTTATCTCTTCATTTTCTTTGGAGGAAATGAGAACTTAAGAATTTGGGAAATCCCACCCAGCCTCTATGAGCTTTGGCTGCCTCTTCCTACCGTCAGCTGTTGTGTTTAAGGATCTCACTGCCAGGGGATCCACAGGATTGCTGTTGCTACACATGTCTTGTAAAAGGCCCTGTTAAAGGGCAAGTGAACAAGTCAGGGTACAGCAGCCCTCACATTAGCTGGAACTTTCCATGAGGTCCTTTGTGTTTTGGAATTCCTGTGGATACAGCCCCTCCTGAAACCTCCACTCTTATCTCCTCCCCATCACTCCTGCTCATGGGATATCTCACAGGATAGCACATGTGTGCACATGCATGTAAGTCTACAGGTGCTCTATCCATATCAAGTTCTCACAAAATCACAATTGCAGTCAATTACCTTCTAATTACTGGAGGAAAAAAGAAAAAAACAGAAGAGATTGGTAGAAGGGAATAAAATGCAAACCCCAGGGAGGTACATGCCTTTTGCTGTCTGCTGCTTAATGTTCTGCAGCTGGGCTCACCACTGTTTCTAATAAGCACCTTTGGCAAGTTGTTGTTTAGGCAGTTGTTGCTTTCTTCTCATTACAAAGGATTTTCTAGAACAGCAATCCCAAAACGGACCTCATGCATTGTGAATGGTATCTGTAAAATGAAGGCCTGCTGATGGAGTAACTTTGGAAAACATTGCCTACTCTGCGAAGATTCATGAAAAGCATATTAGCATTTTAAAGGTTCTGAAAAGACTCAAGGTTAAGAAATTCAACTTTTCTAACTTAGCATTTCCCACATTTGTTATTTATAAAACAGCTTTTGGTGCTTGAAACATTGAAACATTGTGGTTGTTTGTGTAACAGAATGGAAAAAAAAAAACAGATTTGACCAAAGTTCTGTTTTGTTTCTTCCCTCCTGGCCTTCTTTCCTTCTTTAATGCTTTCTCCCTAAGTTCCCTTGGAAAATTCTCTCATCCCTTGAAACAACAGGCCTTTCTCATGTAATTTCTACATTGCATTACTAACATCAACCTCAATGATATTGACTGTAAACCACACAGTCATGGCTATTTGTACATGTAAATAAAAAATGTCACAATACTGATATTTGATTCTTATCTTTTGATTCACTTGGTGTAACAATGTGACTTTTTGAGCTCCAAAGGGATGAACTCCTTGTCTTTTTTCACATTTCCACCAGCTGTTTTTGGATCATTGTTAAGCTGAGTGGATGGAGATGGGTACTAGAAGCATAAGAAGCTTTACTTATAGGAAGAAAGAAGATAGTATTTTTTCTGAAGATAGATATGCATATTATTTATTACTTTCTTCCATGACTGTAATCTGAATTTATTTATTCAAATATCATCAACATCATCATTTCATTAGCACTAGTATTAGGAATTGGTTGAGCATCTACATTGTGTCAAGTATTATGTTAGAACTTTTTTTTTTTTGGTACCAGGGATTGAACCCAGGGTTACTTAACTACTGAGCCACATCCCCAGTCCTCTTTTGTATTTTATTTAGGGACAGGGTCTCGCTGAGTTGTTTAGGGCCTTGCTAAGTTGCTGAGGCTGGCTTTGAATTCACGATCCTCCTGCCTCAGCCTCCCACGCTGTTGGGATTACAGGCATGAATCACTGCCCAGAATGTTAGAGCATCTTTAAATGTTCTTCTTTTTATAGCAATCTTATGAAGTATGGCTTGGTTTCCTCATTTATGAAAGAAATGATCAGTAATATGAAATGACTTGCCCTAATCACATGGCAGTATATGGCAGAATAATAAATCAAACCTAGATCATTTTAGCACATTTTTCCCCTTGCATTATGAGCTGCTGCTCTTCAGTATTGATCATCTCTTGGGTCCAGGCAGTGAAATGTTGCTCAGATTTCCATAGCTTTCACTCATGGCTTCTAGGTTTACCATGCAGTGTCTGCAACCATTAGCCAAAAAGAAAATTCTTTTATTCCTGCCCCAATTTCTTTGTCCTAATGAAGGGGCTGAAGGTGGAAATTCAGTACTTATTTCTGTAACAAATACTGATAAGGACTAACAAAATAATTGCAAATATACAAGTTTGAGATCAAAGTCCTAATAAAAAGGATATAAACTGAAGATGCATTAGATAGTGAATGTATTTACTAGGCTCATTACTACAAAACTATGGTGAGATTTAAGAAATGCTTGAAGAACTCTGGATAATATGTTATCCAGATACAAGATATGACAGTGACTACAAGAGACTCGGGTTACAAATATGTTTACTCAGGGTAGTTATGGTTGCACATTGGGACAGGTGTTACATGTGGTTAGTCACTACTTATTCCCTATTTGTACAGATTGGTTAGTGGTTAAGGAGGAAGTATTCCTTAGCTCTCATTGCTATGGAATACACTGATCAATGTTTATCCTATGCCAGAAAAAGTATTTGAATATTAAAATCTTAATCCACTGAAATAATGATATGTGGCAACAGGTGGTAATTAAAATAAATATTTGATAGGATTTTATTGTTTTAAAATGGGATGCAGTTTAATGAGGGGTATAATGCACAGTGGTATAATAAAATGGCTAATAAATTACACTCTATTTTTTGAGAAAGTGAGAGCCAATTAGACAAATTACTTCTCATTTACTTTTTAAAAGAGACGTGTTTATGTGTGTACACATATTACTATACATTCACCAATGATTACTGGGGTTTATTAAGGTCCCTATAAATACAGATGCCATTAAATATAATTGCAGAAGCTAAATAGTTTACAATCTAAATATAATAATCTAATGACTAGTAGTAGCACTTGCTGTGAACTATTTAGAAGGGATAAATTTGTGCTAAATAATTTAATTTTTCATTTCTTTTTTATATTCTGTTAACTCATAGTGAATTTACATTTTTCTCCCATTTAAACCTATTAATTTTTTTTCTTTTCCTTAATAATTAGCAATGTTGTAGATATCATTTGTTAATTTTCCACAAAGGAGTTTACACTTAGGAGTTTAATAAAACAAAAACAAAATACTTGGTTAGAAATCCTCTTAGGAAATGTTAGAATGGTGGCACTTAAGCATACTGTGGTTTAAGGACAAAGAGAAGTCAATCATTACCAATATTGACAATACGAGTTCCCACTAATATATAATTTTGACAAGAAATATAATTAGCCATTTTTACATGGACCATAAAACTAATTCCCTCATTCTGGCCCCAGCATTGTGATGGCAAATTACTGTTTTTAAATTTAAGAAGGTCCTTGATACCTGTTTTCACTCAGTAACACGGATTCTATATATATTATTTTTAAAACAGCACCTCAAACAAGCTCTTTGTAAGACATACCAAGGAAACCTTTCTGCTCATTAGTTTGCATAAGCATGCTTTCCCAAAATGCCTAAAAATTATGAAGCCCAAACTGTATATACGGGGAAACTCATATAAGACAAAGTTAAATTTTATTAAAAAGCAACCATTCTGGTGACTTATAAAACACATTCATTTTAATGGGAGCACAGAAAGATATTTGCTATAGTGAAAGTTTGCAAAGGCTCTCACACATTCTTCAATTTCCTTATTTTCAGTACCCTTTTCAAATCTGAGTGACAGGAAAATGTATTTCCTTTCCTCAGTGCAGTAATGGATGGTGGATAGGTATACTCATAATTTAGTAATGATGTAGATTGTGCATCCACAATCTTCTTGGTAGTTCATTTCTGACCTACTTCTAAATTGGAGCATGATTCATCTAAGATTGGGGTGCATTCGTAAGCTGGGGAATTACAAAAGAAAAAAAACTGTAATTTTTTAGTTTTCTGAATGCCGTATTAAACTTTGGAATTTCGTGTCCAACTCTGGGCATGTTCATAGATTTAATTCATTTTGGCAAACATTTACTGAGTGCTGCTTATCAAGGTTCTGCCATGTGCTATACTAAGCAAGTAACTAGATTCATTTTAAGAAAATAATGGTTTTCTCTGACTTCAATAAGAGTCTATACCAGTAGAAGTGACAGATACATAAACACATGATTATAGTACAGAAAATTTAGTATATGCATAGCAAATGAAAGATAGAGGAGAAACCAATTTCAGCTGCAATCATGAAAACACACATTAATACGAAGAAAAAGAAAGGTAACCCAGTGCTGAAAAGTAAAGACAGGTGTGCTGGGCAGAAACTACATCAGGGGAGGCTTTGTGGTGAGGCTGAGGAACGTAACTATTATCAAACAGGAAAATGACCAGTCTGGTAGTATTTTGGGATAAACTTAAGAACAGAAAGATCAATTAGGAAGTTATTGTAGCAGCCCTGTGAGAGCCCATGAAAGCCTGAACTAAAGCAGTATTAAAGATGGAGAAAGCTTCAAAAATACATATGAATCTAACTTGATAGAACTTATGATTTGATTAGATGAGGTACATGAAGGAATAAAAGACTATTTCTAGGACCTTATCTTGGGTAGTGGCAATTTAGCAGAGTAATATTATGACATCAATGGGAACCTATTGCAGATCGAAAGAATGTGTTACCTTTTTTTAACTTTTATTTATTATTAAAGCTTGAAGAAAATTCTTATTTATTTATTTTTCATTAAATAAAAATAAAATCATACCTTTGTGAAATGAGTACTTCTGAAATTCAGAACCTTAAAAATTCTTGCCTATTGAAAACCCATCCATTTGAAATTCTGTGTGCTTACTTTATTTCCACTTATTGTTTGATTTTTTGAGTGCATTTTGATAACAACATGAACTGTGCTAAAATGATTTAAATGGCATTCAGTTGAAAACTCGTAATTGCTTGATAAGCAATTCTAAGTAGGTATACTGGAGTCATGTTTTCTTATCAAGTGATTAATGTGTTAGTCCAAGAGAAGAAAAATGAGCAGACTTGTTACAAATTCAAATGTCATAATTTTATTTTATTTTTTCCTATTTTACTGTATGCATTAAGTACAAATAAATGTCAAATTCATGAAGCAGTTACCTAGATTAAGAACTAAAATGATTCAGTGAATTTGATTGTGACATTTTATTTTATAACAGTCTATCATGTTCCTGGTAATTGCTTGTGTCTGAAGCAAGGAGCATGTACATGTTATTTGTTTCCCTATCACCATCACCATTGTGATATCCAAGTATCTATTTATTGATAGTGCTAGTAGAACACCCCACTTTCGTTAAAAGGCATACATTTGTTTCTTCCAGAATAATTCTGACAATGATATAAAATGTATCACCATTTATTTTAGTGCCTTGGATTTTTCTATTTCCAATAATTTCCTGGTTTCTACTAGTGGAACACTAGAGCCAATTCTCCAACACTCCATTTTTATAATTACGGTCTATTTTCCCTTCTTCCTTCTCCTGTGATATACAGTGCCATCACACCTTGCTGATATTTCTACTGCATTATCTTTTCCATTTAATAAAAATGTCAGCTTCCCAGGTCCTGTGCATGCTTCAGCGTACAACTCTAGAGATGCTGTCCAATGTGAGAGCCCCAAACATAAGTGCTATTCAGCCAGTTAGATTTCACATAGTCTGAGATGTGCTATAAATGAAAAATAAATGAGACATCAAAAAGGAACACTTAAAAAGTCATGAACAGTTTTTAATTTTATTACAGTTTGAAATGATAATATTTTGGATGTATTAGGTTAAATACAATGTTATTAAATTAATTTCAGCTTTCTTTTATTTTTAGTATGATTATGAAAAATTATTAAATTGCATATGCACCTTACATCCATGCTCTGCATTGTTTTTCTGTTGAACAGCACTGCCACAGAGGCCATTAGGGTTAAAGGAGGCATACTTTCTGCTCTGAGGTCATTCCACTACACATGAAAGTAATATCATAATGTGCTAAGATCCTCAGGAGATGTAAAGAGAAGAGTGAGTAATCATTTCTAGCTGGGCATGGAGGAAACGACATGAACCATCACAGAAGGAACTCAGGGTGTTAGCATTTCAAGCAGAGAAAACAGCCCAAATAGGGTCTGGCGATAAAAACTAGGTTGCTGAAACAAGCCTTAGAATATTATTTAATCACATCACTGCCCCGTGACTATCCGTGGAAAATAAAAGCTATCAGGAAAATATTCCCAGCTCCTGAGCAGTTCCCATCAACACATCTGTTGCCACTCCCATGCCTGTTTCCAGGAAGGAAATCCCTTCTCATCGAGGGCGTACAGAAGTGCTTCTGTATCGCATATCAGAGAGATGCTACTTCAGCTACACCTGCAAGGGAGTTGAGGAGCTGAACTTCCCTGTGGCTACTGCAATGGAAAGAAGGGCTTCCCTTACCTGACACCCTTGGGTAACTCCTGGAAAGAATGGAAGGACAACTCACATTTTCAACAGAGTGTCTCCAGAGAACGGGTGTATCTTGTTGGTCACTTTGAAGTATTTCATGAATGAAGAAAATGAATGAAAGAAGAAAGGAAGAGCAATGAAAGAAGTAGGGAAAAATCAGTTTCCAAAAGAAATGATAGTAGGAAACTCAGATGGAGAGACAGAGAATTGAGGTTTATAGCTGAGGCTGTGTAGTGCCTTGCTTGGGTTTGAATTTAGGGTCTGGCAAATGCTATCTTTACATTATGGGCAAATTGTTTGTTCCTTCTTAGTTTCAGTATCAAAATCTGTAAAAAATTATAAAGTATTTTATAGAGAGTTGTAAAAAATAGAAATAATATACAACAGTGTCTGTTTCTCTGTGTCAGTAAATGTTAACTGTTAGGTTCAATGTCTCTTCATTGAATAATTTTGAATATTATTATCTTATTTTGTTTTATTTTGGTTGATTCCCTGGAAAGAACTGGGCTTGTCTGGTCTTAATTCACATATCCCATCTATTTCTTTTTTAAAGAGAAAGTAAAAAGACCATACAAGAACAATATTTTATTTCATTTATTCTAAAATACACATTTCCTCCTTCCTATTTAATTAACATCACTGAACCCAGGAAATGTCTTCCAGTTACTGGTATCATTCAAAAGTCAACCAGGCTGAGGTACTTATCACTGTCTGCACGTATGTGAAGATGTTAATATTGCTGGTGGTATGTGTACACAAACACAACTCTTGGTATTTAAACCTATGAACCAGTTGAGGATTATTTGAAGTAAAAGTATGGGTTCTGGTGATTGTTAGCAAACCTTCTTTTCTTCATTTCCTGGTAAAATTCAGAAGTTCCAGCCTCAAAGCTTGATGATAAGTGGAGCCTCTTAAGAGGACATAAGTGGAGTGGACAACAGTACCTCCAATGTCAACAATGATTCTGAAGAATTAGACTGTGAAATTTAGGAATAACTTCATAGAATTATTTGTTTATAGTTTCATGTGTGTACAGAACAAATATGATAAAAACATCTAAGTAAAAGACACTTTAGTAATTGTTAAGGGAAATTCTGAGACATGAATTCATTTGTCAGGGTTTAATTGATTATATATTTTTTCTTTCTTAGTAGTACATGCTTTCTTACAATTATTAAAGCCTTACATTCTATGAAATACAGTATTTTTTCAATCTACTCTGAAAGTACATAAACAAAAGATAATCCAGAGCAATATCCACAGGCTTATAGGATATTCTTAGTATTCTTAAGGCCAAGGCAGGCCAAGGGCAGAATTATGAGGTAAACAAAGTATGTCCTTGATTTTGGCTCTTCTGTTGTCTCTCAAGTGGTGAAGCAGGTCAGTTTAATCAAAGGGCAAAGGATTTAGAGTGCAAAGGCTTAGGTTTTAGTTCTTGCTCCACTAATTGCTGAGTTTGTGAACTTGTGTAGGTCATATCAACCTCTGAGTTTTCTCTGAGAAAAATGATAAACCTTCATGTTCTTCAGAAGACGAGTTAGTTAAAAGTGCATTTGAAAAGTGCTATAAAATATTCATTACTATTAAATCATCCTTTATTTATTGTCTGATTTACAGGCAAAAAGAAACCAAGATTTATTTGTCTTGAGGAGATAGGCTGGCAGGCAGTTAGTAAGTATATTGTTCCCTATTCAAATCCACAGCCATACAGTCTGAATGACCACTTAGGATCTACAGTTTATATGTGGCTAAATATTTCAGAGTCTCTAGCAGTTTGAGGATAATTCTCTAAGAGGATATGGTGAATTCATTTTCAAGACAGGACTGACAATATTTCTAAGAAAGATGTTCCCCAGTTGCCTCTGATATTTAAGTCTGGGCATCCCATTGTCGTGTTTCCTTCATCTTCTGGCCCTGTGTGTTAGTCAGTTTTGGTGGCTATGACCAAAATACCCAACAAGAACAACTTTGAGGAGGGAAAGTTGATTTGGCGCTCACAGTTTCGGAGGTCTCAGTCCATAGACAGCCAACTCCATTGCTCTGGGTCCAAGATGAGGCTGCACATCACAGCAGAAGGGCCCAGTGGAGGAAGGCTGCTCAACTCATAGCAGGATCAGGAAGCAGAGACAGAATCAGGGATGGGGGTAGAGGAAAGATGTACCCTCCCAAGCTCGTCACCAGTGACCCACCTGATCCAGCCATACTGCGCCTGCCCACAGTTACCATGCAGTCCTAGTCCATTCAAACTAGGGTGGACTGATTAAGGTATAGCTCTCATAACCTGATCACTTTACATCTGAACATTCCTGTATTAACACAGGAGCTTTGGGTATACACCCCATATATTCAAGCCATACACCCTGCGTCCTTATTCTCCCCTACTGACTAAGAGAACCAGATTCCCTGTCCAAGCTTCTCTCTTCCCAGTGTCTCGGGCTTGTCCCTACTACTAGTTGGCTCACACATGAGAAAAAAATGTAGTATGTAGGCTCTGTAACTCTACTTCCCTCAGAGCCAGGGTTTTGTGTCTAAATTCTAAGGAACAGCTAATATCATAAACTAGACTAAATCTCATTTTAATAAAAAGCAGTGCTTTCAAAATGATCTTTAAAAAGGCATTCTTTTAAGTTTAAATGGGTACTGAAGACAGACTTCTGTAAAGGTAGCAGGAGAGAACGATGCTTTAGCTAGTGTATTTGTTTTTTTATACTGGGGATTTAACCCAAGGGTATCTAACTTTTGAATCACATCCATACCCCTTTTTATTTTATTTTATTTTTTTTATTTTGAGACAGGATCTTGCTAAGTTGCTTTGAGACAGGGTCTTGCTAAGTTGCTTAAGGCCTCACTAAGTGGCTGAGACTGGCTTTGAACTTGCCAGCCTCCTGCCTCAGCCTCCTGAGCTGCTGGGATTAACACATCCAGTGAGATTTCAATCCTTGAGGAAATATTATTTACAGCTCCCTGTCAACATATTTTAGGCATACATATCTACTAGATATGCTTAGCTTATTCATGCTCCGTTAAACAACAGTTTTCAAGTGCTTGGACTACAACTCATAATAAGTACATTTTACAACCTGACCCAGAGCACCCACACATGTCCACGTATATTCAAAATACATATAATTTACACAAAATATTAATGTAAAAGTTAAAATTCTTAATCTTACAACCCACCAAAGGTTTACTATCAAAAGTTTAAATAGTACTGATTTAGAAAATGTGTAACTCCTTTTGGCAAATTTGATTGGGAATATATTTGGTGGCCAGTGAGTTGCTTTGCTGGGAAACAAGTGTTATAGAATGCATTACATTGCTGAAAGAAAACATAGCAAGTAACCTTAGAGGAAAATTGCCTATGATTATTACAAATGTGAGTATTTTATTCCTTTATTATTCTCTCAGAGACTGAATATCTGCATGTACTCTTGCAGCAGGTGACAGAGGACAGTAAGAATAGCTTTTATGAAACCTATATCCAGTATGTTTTTTTTTAATCCTGTGTCAAACTTCCTTATCACTTAGCTTTGGTTATGAAATGACTTTCTATCCATTTGTCTTATGGATATAAGTTCACAAATGAACCAATTGATTTCAATTCCTTAATTTCTCTAGTGAAACTAAGTTTCTATCTTAAACATGGCTTAAAGAATTTCTTGCTCTCATTTGGGTTCACAAAATCTAACCCTGTTTAGAATTTTATTGTTAGGGATAACTTTTTTTGCTTCATTTTCCTTCAAGAGGAGGCTTTGTCATTATCACCATTTTCAGTACCACCCAGATAGGCTGATGGCAGTATAGAAAAACAGCTACAGCATTTGGTATTTAAATATCTTCTGGTAGGCTAGAGAGTCATTAAATATTCCATTTTGTCGTAAATACGGAAAATGTCTTAGGAAGCTAACTTTATGTTGAAGAATATGAATATCAAAATATACTATATTAATGAAAGCTGTTTTGCCATTTAAGGAATAATTCTGTCTTTTCCTTATCACTTGAGATTAGTATACTTGGATGCCAATATAGAAAATAGATTATACTTTCTCATTCAACCTACTGTAACAGAGTAGTAACTTCTGGAGATTAAAGATGTTACATAGACCCAAGAAGATTGCAATCTACTGGAGGAAACAAGTTTATAAATCAAGTAATTGAAATCCATTGTGATCATTGAACTAGTTGAAGTATACATAGGGTCTAAAGGACCTGAGGAAGTAAGAACTCATTGTCTTGAGGGAAAAGGTCAAAAAAAAAGACCATGGAAGATGTGATCCTTGAGCTGGATCTTGAAGGACATATAAAGGAGCAATTTTTTTCAAATGAAGAAATAATTGGGAGAAATTATTGAGCTATTTTCATTCTTCCTAGCCTGGCATAATTAGTTGTGACCACTCTGAAAGGTAAAATATTTTATAAATTAAATTTTAAAAACCAAACTATTTTGTCATTGGAGAAGTCATTTTTCTTCCCTGCTAATTTCATAATAATAAGCTGGCTTGTGTTATTGAAGAAAATGATTTCTAATTAAAATTTCCTGAACTTCTAAAGAGCATCTCTCACTAAAGATCTTTATATTGTTATCACTTTTCTCCAGTATTCCTAGCTAAAACATGGTCCCTATGACAAAAGTAAGATTTTTTAAATACACCTCTGAATTTCCTGGAAAAGCTTTTCATTTGCAGAGTCTACATTTGGCTCCTAGAAATTAAAAAGAAAATTGAGTCATTAGATTAACAGTGTTTTTTACCATAAGGATTTGAAAGCCTTCAGAATCTAAAGTTGCAAAGCTCAGAGTTTATAACGTACAGTGGCAGCAATACAGAGCACACTTCATCAATTCTTCCTTCCAGCTTCAACCCTCATCTTCCCCTAACTCTTTCCCAGGTTTTAAAAACAACATGGATGTATGGCAATATGGGATTTTTATTTATTTGCTAATTGTGTCTCCATGTTAAACACTATAAGTACAGAGACCTAAAAATCTAATTCATTCCTATATCCCCAAACCTAGAATAATATGCAGTGATTATTAGGAACTCAACAAATATTCTGTGGATAAGTTAATAGGCAAATAAAACAAGTGAATACCAAATGAAGAAAATATTTTCCTTTAACAATCTTCTTTTCATAAATAAGAAGACATTACTAGACTGTCATTTTTCTCAAAAGTAAGGAGGAAAGGGATGAGAATTTTGTGGTTATTTAAACATTGTAATTGAATTTCATGTATCCATTGTATACATTTGTTCAACATTTATTGAACATCTACTGTTTCTCACACAAAGATCAATAGACATAGACCTTTTCTCTCAATGAATGTAGAGTTAGATGAAGTGCAAACGCACCAACAATAATAATGTTATGCACAATGCCATAATATTGATCCTTGGTAATTATAAAAATGCACCACAGTCTTAACTATTCATTAGTAAACTCAGAGTAGCAATATGCAGTAACTGTATTTTTACCTAGGCACACATTTAAACCACACATGCTACAAGGCTTGGGTAGGAAGCTAGTCAGTGAGCTTAGATTACTGTTCATCACCTGCACATTTATGTGGCTTGCACTCTGTATCCTTCTTAGGTCAATAATTTGGGGATAAATTATTTGATGCTGTGACATTTTGAATTCAGTGCTTTGTGTTGATTTGTTTGAATTTCCAAAGAGATGTGTTTCCTATCTTTTCAATAGACTTTCAAGAGTCTTCTATTATTTATAAGGTGCTACAAAAGAGGGATGTATAAGAAACCAATAAATGGGGTGATAAATGATGGCTGGTGAAGGGTGGGCAGAGAGTGGACAAAAAGTCAAGGGAGGGGCTGGGAAGATAGCTTAGTTGGTAGGGTGCTTGCCTTGCATGCATAAGGCCCTGCACCACAAAAAAAATCCCCAGCACCACAAAAAAAAAAAAAGTCAAGGGAGCCTTTATTGAGAAGTAATGTGAGGTGAGTATTGAAGGTTAATAGATTGAATAGGAAATTATCAGGTAGTTATGGTACAGAGGAGAGTACAAGCGGGAGAAACAGCATGTATATGAGCCCAGAAATATGAAATTTTTCAGTAAATTTGGAAAACAGCAGGTAATATAGTAAGAGCAACAGTTACATAGGAAAGAAGAGTGTCAGATGAGATGGGTCACTGGCGAGGAGTCAGGCTGTTAAGAACCGATTTCCTTACAAAGGTATCTGTTTATTGGTTGGTAAGTTAGGAGCCATTGGGAGACGCAAATTGATTTAAAAAAAAAACTGTTTAGATGAATGTTTTCAAAGAACCTTTGCCAGCTCTGTACTGGAAATTCAAAGGAGAAATAGGCTAGAGACATGACATAAGTTAGGAGATTAGTGTGATACTCCAGATCATAGAATAAGAGTCCCAGGTAAGGCAGAAACAGCAGGAATGGAGACAGAAAGCCAATTACAGGGCTATTTGTGAAGCAGAACTGGCAGGACACTTGCTAAGTGAGTTCATTGTACAAATTCTCATTTCTGAAGATGAGTTGATTTCCCTTTTATTTTCAAGAAATCTGTGGTATTTTTTCCATAAGTGTGTATATATTTTTCTTTTAGTCAAATTCTTTTAATATGATGGGTGCAAAGGAACAATTAAAAAATGTGACCTTTAATGCTGTGTTTAGTAGATTGAAAATTCTTTAGAGGCTTAAGGAATTAAGAATTTCTGTGGTTTCCTTGCAAGATCAAGACACTAAGGTCATCTAACTGAGAAGCTCGTGTCATCTACTGCATGTTCTCCTCTTGCATGTGTGGAAAAGTGCCAGTGACTACATTCTGTTTCCAGAGCCATTGAGCCTGGTTCAGAGACTCTGAGCTGGGAAACTTAAGATAGGCTGTCCCTCATAGGACAGCTCTTGAATTTGGTCTCCTGTTGTCAAGATGGGTCCCTGACTCTGCTCACCACAACAAGAATGTCTTTCTTACCAGCTTCCTTCTATCTGTGGACCTAGGGCAGGACCTGCCATGGAACTGACTTGTCCTAGCAGTCTTGTTTTATTATTCCTCTTTTTCAACATGTCTTACTTCATCACTTGATTCCTTGTACATCTCTTGCTTCCTGGTTTTGACCCTCCAGTTTGCTCTGACTTACAACCCCAACTTGTCTGCTCTAAAATTTTAGACTCTTGACCTGATTTTAGGATCTTTTACTTTAATTTTGAACCTCTCAAATAGTCATGTTCCAAAATTAACCATCTAGTTCTTATTTTTCTAACATTACATATCCTTTGGAAGATCCCAGTTGAAAAAAAAAAAGTATCTCCCAGTTGAAATTTAACTCTTGGATTCAAAATTACTTCACCATCTCCCACCACCTTTTTCCCATCCAGAGAGCACTTGTTCCTCCCTTTTAGCCTTTATTCAATCCATGACATCCAACACTCTGAGCAAGAGTTTGTAGCATTCTCCTTTATAATATGTCTTAGTCACCAGATGTTATCATTTTACCTCCCATACATCACTTTGTCACCATTGTCACTCAGATTTCATTATAAGCTCTTTTAACCTGTTCTTTATTGCCTGACCCCAAGTCTAAGGTCATTGTCTATTCTGTAGCACATTTAATATTTTAAAACAGAAATTTGTCAGTATACTATTTAAGTTTCACTGACATACCTAGTACATATATGTTTATGGGACAGCTTTTTACAGGCCAGACACTGTGAAGAAGGTCAGGTTATCACCAAAACAAGACAGGCATGTCAATTTCATTATCTTGATAATGCTTTCAGAAGCACATCAAAGCCCTTATAATGCTTGACATCTATGAATGCTCCTACTTCCCCATTGGAAAAAAAAAGAAATTATACTGCCTAAAATCCTCTATATAAAGGCTTCCTCTAACCCCTGAGTGTACTCCAGTCCATGCAAACATATATTAAAGGCAAAAGGGAAAGAAAACTATGGTCTGCTGCTGTCACTATGGTAGTCACTGGAGATTCAGGTATTTTATTAAACACACAAATGTCTGTCACTGAGTAACTTTAAGCTCATAAAATAATGTTTTAAAATTTCTATTTGGTTCAAAATACACTGAAATATTATTCATATCAGTAGAATGATTCTCTTTATTAACATTGTGGCAAAACGTAATTACATATTGAAATGTGTTACTTTGCACTTTAAAGTGATATTCTTCCATGACTTGGTTTTTGTTTGATAACACCTTTATCTAATTAAAGCAACTTTCAAAAATGTATTTTTTAAATCAATCTATATAAAATATTTATGATACTTTTAAGAAACATATTATCCTATATATAGGGTTAGAATTTTAATGGCTAATATCAACAAGAAGGTAGGTAGATATTGGGGAATATGAATAGTTCTCTACCAAAATGAATGATTTCCTAAATAATTAGATCTGCAATCCTTGTAAAGCATAAATTCATAGTGTAATTAAATTTCTATTGTGAAAAATGCTATTCATGAAAAGTAATAACATCAATTGTTGGAAGCTTCTTTTAATAAGCATAATCCATATAAGCTTCCCTCTATACTTGAAGTCAGTTTATCTCAGGGCACAGGAGAACAACTTTAGTGCCAGATAAATTATTAAATGAGATAATGGAATTTAATGAGATGATATATCTATGGACTTATCCCAAAGTGTGACACCTTATAAGTATGCAGTAGAGTGCTGGGGATAACAATGAAAATAATTACTTATCCTCACAATTATACTGTGAGGTTAGCTCTATTATTACCATTTTATAAATGGAGATATGAAAGCTCAAAAAATATCAATGACTCATTTAAGGCAGGTAGTATGCTATGTAATCAGAACTAGAACATTGGTTTTCCAAATAAAGGCTAAAATTACAAGTCTTAAAACACGATTTGAGCAAGGATTCCTCAGAATGTGAAGGCTGTAGGGCCCTGATAACCAAAGATGAATGAAGCAAGACTCAAGAGCAAGAGAGGGATTGGGGATATAGCTCAGTGGTAGACCCCTTACCTAGCATTTGTGGGGCCCTGAGTTCCATCCCCAGCACCAAAACAAAAAACAAAACAAACAAGCAAAAATACAAAAAAGCAAGAAATTCCTCTGGTATAAGCAAGTTAAAGGAACTTATTATTTAGACCTAAACAACACTGAGAAATGTATTTATTAATAAAGAGATTGATTTGGCTAAAAGTATAGATTCCTTATTCTGAATTTCAGGGAATGGGGTCAACAAAAAACAACTCAGTTCTAGCAGCTCTGGAGTTCTAGGTGCAGAAGGAATCCTTACACTTGACATTATGTGCAACACATACACACCTGCACACACACACACACACACACACACACACACTCAGAGAGAGAGAGAGAGAGAGAGAGAGAATTTGGTCTCTGATGATGACTCTGGGTTCTTCATTCAGCAAATGCTCTATTGAGGGAAAAAGTTTTCTATTAATGTTTTTCTTTTATTTTTCTGATAGGATCAATGATTTACGAATCATAAATAAGTGCTACAAATTCATTTAAAACTTGAGAAAGCTTTTTCATAAATCCGAGGTTAAAAAAAAAAAAAAACCCTAGTTAAAACGAGTGACTGATTCTAGTCCATGGACTCATTGAAGCAGCACTAAAAAAACAAAATTGCATTTTGAGTAGTTATTTTAGCCCCTTACTTGTTTTCTCTTCATGGTTATTAATTATGTTTTTTTTTCTAATTGTTAGCCCTATTTGGGAGGATCTAAACATAATTTGGTCTAGGAGCAGCTTCCTTTATAATTTATTGGAATAATGTGGCAATCAGAAATAGGATTGAGTATAATGCATTGGTTCAAATATCTTGTAAAAGTGTTCTTCTCATTCTTAGTTTGTAAAGGACACAAAGACAAATGAGAATATAATGGCTTGAATGTTAAAAAATAATGCTGCAAGTATTTAGAGAAGAGACAGAGTGACATTTGTACCTAGTGTAGAAATTCCTTTCATTCATTATCCTCATTAAGTCATTTCTTCATTCAGTCAACAAATATTTTAATATTGTCTACTAAATGTAAAATCCACTGGTAGGTGTTGATGATACATAAATGATTAGAACTTAAAGGAATCTTACAGCAAAGGTTCTCAAAATTTGGGCGGTCTATGCACTCCAACAGATACTGTGCACTCACAATATAGAACATAGCTTCAATGGATCTGAGGGTGTCCTAAATATCTCCACTTGAGATTTGTGATTCGTGCTTAGGGGTTTCTTAACAACCAGTTTTATTGTTTGAATTCTGCCACCCAACTCAAGCTTTTCTAGCTTTATTATGGGGTTGATTTTGTTTTCACAACTTACCCCTGAAAGTATTATGGAGTCAAATCTTCCAGCATATCTCCAGTTGAGAGACCTATTGCTGATAGTAATGAACCAATCTGCTCAGTAAAGTGAGCATGAGCGCCATCTAATGCCCAAGTGCAAAAAATGTTGGTAACAAAATTTGTAAAATTGAGGATTAGGTTATGTACACTACTAAAGGAATTAGGGTTGTTATTGCCTTTTGATTGGTTGATTAGTTAATTTATCTTAAATATTTGTAAATTAATGTATTTATTATCATGGTCAACCCTTTTTATTCCATGTCACATCCCTTGGTTTAGCTGTTATTGTCTGAATTTGAAAATAAGAAACATTTTAATGATATGAAACATTTTTGAATATGTCCTTTGATTGGCAGGCATGATTATATTTCTAAAGACCTTTTTATTTTGGAATAGTTTTAAGTTTTCATAATAATTGCAAAGTTAGTGCAAAAAGACCCCAAATGCCCCCCTCAAATCCAGTTTCACCCAAATAGTAGCATGGTAAAATTACTGCAATTAATGAGCCAATTGATACATTATTATTAACCAAAGACAGTTATTGTTTATTCAGATTTCTTTAATTTTTAGTCAACATCCTTTTTATATTTTAAGATCCCTTCTAGGATACCATATTGCATGTAGTGGGCCATGTCTCCTTAGGTTAGGTTATGACAGTTGATTTACGTTTGATGTATGTTTTTTTAAATTTTATTATAGTTCTCTGTTATTATACAAAATCTTAAAACAATTTACCTATTCAGAAACCACTTTCTCTTGTGTTTAGAAAGCATTATTTCCTTTGATAATTCAATGTACTTTTAAGCAATTTTATGCTGGCTTTTATCAACATAAGTTATTGTTTTGTTTCTCATCTCTAATAATGAAAAAAAGGGTAAAGAAATATAATTGGGAAGATACTATGATATAAAGACCAATTGATTAGAATCCATAAAAATTATGTTTGTATTTGGGGTCTAATCCTCATTGGCTGTGCATTTCCACAGCTGTGGAATAAGGTACATGAACCAGAAAACTTCCCAGTAATGACCAACACCCTGATAGAGTTCTACTGCCCCCAGGCTTAAGAGACTATATAAAATTCTGTATAATTGTGCCTCGGTTGCCACCCAGCCAAAATAAACAAAATTGGTAAACCCTTAGTCAAGTGAAGAAAAAGAGAAAACCCAAATTACTAAAACTCATGATGAATAAGTAAATCTCACCACAAACATCATTGAAATGCAGATGATAATCAGAAGCTACTTTAAAAATCTATACTCCAATAAAATAGAAAATCTCAAAGATATCAACAAACTTCTAGAGATATGTGGCCTACCTGAATTGAATCAAGAGACATAGAAAATTTAAACAGATCAATTTCAAGCAATGAAATTGAAGACTCCATCAGAAGCCTAACATAGAAAAGCCCAGGACCAAAATGGATTGTCATCCGAGTTCTATGAGCCCTTCGAAGAAGAACTTATACCAATACTCCTCAAATTATTGCATGAAATAGAAAAGGAGGGAGCCCTTCCAAACTCATTCTATGAAGCTAGTATCACCCTGATACCAAAACCAAACAAAGACACATCAAGGAAAGAAAACTTCAGACCAATGTCCAGTTGATTCTAATATGTAACTGAGGTTCTACATTCCAACTAAACTTGGGGGTTTAATTTTGTTTCTTACTTTTACACTTAGCCTATTCTCTTTATTCTTGTAGTACAAAAAAAGAAGCTATGGTTACAATAAAGGATAATAACAATTAATGTTTAACATACTCATCATTATATTTTTTCTTTCCTTTCTATCAAATGCATTGTTTTGTCCTGAGAAGTAGGACTTTTGTGAAGTCAAATGAACTATGTTTTCCCTCAAGCAATTCAATTACTTAACAGTAAGTAGGGGCATCATTATAATATATGATGTACAGATTACCATTTAAAATGGCTAAATCGAGTAATATGTTCTGTTGAAAATAAAATCATTCTGTTGGTTGACATTGGTCCTTAATTTTTGAGGATAAGATATATGTATTTTTGTCCTCTCTTTTTCTTTTTCTCTCTGCGCGCGCGCACACGCGCACACACACACACACACACACAAATACCTGCACTCACAGGGAAATATATATATATATATATATATATATATATATATATATATATACACACACACACACATATTTTTTTTTCCTTGATGCTGAGGTTTGAATAAAGGCCCTTACACATGCCAGGCAAGTACTCTACTGCTGAATTGCATCCCTAGCCCTTCATTTTAAATTTTATTTATTTTTGAGACTGGGTCTCACTGAATTATCCAGACCAGTTTTAAACTTGTGATCCCCCTTCCTCAGCTTCTTGAGTATCTGAGATTACACATGTGTGCCATAGTGCCCAGCTTGAAAAATGTATATTTTGATAGAAAATTTAGATGAATAAATTGGCAAATTGTTAAGCACACATTTGATACTTTCAGAATTATTTTCTAAGTCCTTTACCCCTTTTCAAAGGAGTCTCTTTCTACATACTTAAAAAAAATCAATCATTTTTTTGATCCATACTGCTATTAAATTACTTTCATACTAAAGATTTTGTTCCTGATTCTGTTAAGAGCTACATTTGAACAGAAAATTACTTCCTTCAGTTAACAGTGAATTGGTTGGCCAGTAACAATATTTTTTTCAGTGATAGTCTCAAAAATAGAAACTAGTAAGAGCTTTGAAGTGTTAGCAATTAACAGACTTTTGTGTGTTTAAAGAGAAGCCACTAACCAGGAATGCTTTTATGATATTAATAAGAGGTGGACTTTAATCTGGGCAATTATACAGTAAAGATGCATTTAGTAGACTAAGTAAAATATCACAGAATGATTTGATTAATATTACAGATGTGATTAGTAGATTGCTTCCTTAGTGTCATTGGTTAAATAGACAAATATTAGATGTCAGAAAAGGGTTTCTAATTTCTTCCCACATATCAGAACGAAAACCAAATGTTGATAAGAAATAGATTCATTTTTTATTCCTTAAATATCTTCACCATCTTTAAAATTTTTATTATACTTATCAGTTCATACGCGTTTAAATATGGCACTATATTGTTAAATGATGAATCAAGCATATGTATTTCTAGCACAAAATGATATTTTTTCAACCACTAAATTTTATTTGCTTATTGATCAATGTATGCATATATAATCCAAGTACTTCAGTTGCCTTAAAATCAGTTTTTACTTTAAACAAATGGGTTTTTTTTCTGCACAAATGTAAATTTCAGATTCAGCTTGTAAAGCTAAATAATAATAATACTCAAAGTTGGATTTTAAATCTCTTGTTTGATAATAATATCATGCACACTGGTGATACTCCTGTGAGAAGGCAGTGGTGACACTGAGCCAAATTGCTATCTCCCTGTAGCTACCTGTGATATTTTATTCAATGCCACCAGCTATGTGATTCTAAGCATGCTTTTCTAATAATCCTTTTGTAGGATTCTATCCTACCTCATCAAAAACCATAAATAAGATTATTACAAACTTACCTTCTTCCCCAACTTCAAAGTACTAATTATTTAAAATTTCAACATAATTTGTCTTATAAATCACTAAATAGTAGTTACTTTTCTTATGCAGTGGGTCTTATTTTATATCTTAAATTATGTCACCATACCAGTGATGAGAATAATTATTTGGTTAAAATATTTTTTGTAAAGTGAAATTTATCTATGAATGGTACTTCTGTAACAATCAGAATAAACACAGTAAGCTATTTTGCCCAAAGTGCAGTTTGTCCAAACGTATTACTAGAGAATGTGACATTTTGACACCATCAGACTGGAGGCTGAGTGCCCTGATAAAAGGAGAAATGCCACATAGCCACAGAGATCATTTCTCCCTGTTCCCTTGCACTTCTGGGAAACAAGCAGAAGAAATTGTAAAGCCAACAGAATTTGAGAGTTGATTGCGTGCTTCCTAAGAAATCTCAAGATTTTGAAATTAGAATTTAAAATATGAATTGACTATTATGGGGGAGCTAGTAATTATCCATAAGAGAACATGACAAAACTGGGAAAATTTTTATGCATCTCCTTTTATTGGTACAAGTTAGTAGTACCAGTAAAAGATTGCAATAATCATTTTCCTCATTTTTGCCTGCCAATGTGAATGATGATTTTAAGCTCCTTTCTATTTAAACAGGTAAATATTTTTCAAAAGCTTAAAAATCTTTTTTTTGAGGGGGGTCGGTTTGAACTCAGGAACGCTCAATCACTGAACCACATCCCCATCCCTGTTTTGTATTTTATTTAGAGACAGGATCTCACTGAGTTGCTTAGCACCTCACTGTTGCTGAGGCTGGCTTTGAACCTGTGATCTTCCTGTCTCAGCCTCCCGAGCCGCTAGAATTACAGGTGTGTGCCACCATGCCCAGCAAAAGCTTAAAATCTTCATCTCATAAATCTTAATGCTTAAATGCAAACATAATTTAACAGCTAACTGGCTTTTTCTACTAGAAAACTTTTCTATTGTAAATCTTCTATTTTGACTTTTTTTTTTACTCCAACAGTTGTTTCAAGGTAAATTGATATTTGTTATTTATTAACCTGTGAGCTGATATGTTAATCATGATAACGGTTTGACTGGAATATTCCTAAATTAGTACATCTACCCACTGGATTTTAAGTGGGAGTGCAGTGTCCTCACCATGAGCCATGCAGTGGGCACCAGAAAGTGTGGGAAGGAGGCCAATATTTTGTTGAATGTCTGCTCCGGACCTATAGTTTGTCTCTTTGGGCTCTTCTAACAGTTTCATCAAAGGGTGTGTTCATAATTATTATTTTTTAAAAATTCAAACTTTTATTTTTTTTTGTTTGTTTATTTCATGTAGTTCTCTTTCCAACTCCTTTCTGACCACTTCCCACACGCATTCAATCTCCAGTTCTGCCATTTTCTCCACCTTCAAAATTCCATCATTTTGCCTGAGAGAGAAGAGAAAAGAGCATTCTAGATTGGGGGAAAATAGTGTAAGAAAATTCCAACATTTTAATGCCTAACGTAAATGTAATATCCTTTGAGAACTCTTTCTTAACTTTTGCTACTTTCCTTTAGCGGGTAGGGGGGAGTGGGGAAGAATTGCCCTTCTCTCCTTTCTGTTACCTTTTCTCTTTGTCTCTTGAAAAGACTGAAAGTGTGGCAGAAGATCAAATAATCACTTACAAGAGTGCTCCTTAAATCTTAAGTTCCACCAAGCGAGGAATTGGGACCTATTTTCATATGTGTGTTATCCTTACCATTTTATGAATGAAAATTTCTCAGAGGTTAGTTAAGCCTGCTTAAATTCATAAAGCTACTGTATCACTTAAAAGTCTTCCTTTTGCAAGTGATAGAGTCAACAAACTTCCTTAAGCAATTAAAGGAATGCATTGACTCAAATGCAGAAGTAGATATGGTTAACTTAGGTGCAAGATGTCACTGCACCTATACATGAGGCTAGATATAGCTGAAAAAAACTGATAGTGCCATGAATTTGGCTTCTCTTTTGTTCTCTTTGGTTTGCATTCCCACATTGGCTTCATCTTCAGATTCCACATATCTATCCGCTACATTCCAATACTCCCAAACCCCAACCCCTAACCATGGTGTCAAATTAGCCCTAGCTGTTCACTGGAGCACTGACACCATTCATATACATGTACATGTTTTATGGGAGGAAAGAAGGTTTCTTACAGCTCTCATGATTCCTGAGAGTGAGTCACTCATGGCTTCCATAGGATCATTTATCCTTTCTTCAATTAATAGCTAACACAGGAAACTGTTACACCTTTGCCAAGTTTGGACCTACTTCTGCACCTGGAAGTGAAGTCAGTCCCATAAAATCTGCAAGTCTGTGAACAGGAGAAACTGAATTGCCTAAAGAAAATCTCAGTGCTGCAGAATGTCTTCTACCATTCAGTAGAGAGTAGATTCAGGATTAAAACAATGTCTGTACCCTTTCAGTTACTCAACAGAACACCAAATACAATTTCTGCCTTTTGTCTACAACTTGCATCTAGTGGATAAAGGCCAGCAACACTAAGCATCCTACGTCACACAATGGCCTCCATGAAAAGGAATCTTCTAACCCAAGGTGTCGGTTGTGCCAGGACTGAGAAGTCTTGTTCTCTGTGATCTGCTGGGCATATTCCCTTAGCCTCATGTTCTGATTTTCTCCTCTTTTCCTTAAGCAGCAGTCACCTTTCCTGGCCTTCTTTTAGTCCCTGAAATGAATTAAAGCCCTTTAGTCATTAGGGGTTTTGCATATTATTTTCACTCTAGCTGGATGTTCTCCTCCCTTACCTCTGGCCACAGCTGGCCACTCCTCCCTACTACCAAGGCCATTTCTCCTTCAACATTGAGTTCTATGGAGACTCACTTGAAAGAGTCTTCACTGATTCTCCAGACTTGGTCAGTCCTGCTCCCCTATTCCTTGTGTTCCTTGTGTCTTGCCCTCTTTTATACATTAACTTTTTTAGCACTTACCATGATTTTATTTAGCTATTTTTTAACCTCAAATGAAATCTCCAAAACAACATATGAAAACTCTTTTGTTTCCCCTATAACTTGAACACTTAGCACAGAGTCTGCGATTCAGTTTGAATGACTTTCAGAAGAATTTGACGCTAATTTAAAAAAAAAATGTATATTTTATATATATATATATATTTTTTTTTGTCTGATATATATAATATATCCTAACCTTGGGTGTACCCTAATTTTATTTATTTTATATATATATCTAGTGTAGAAGGTAGGAACAAGGGGAGGGAGAAGGGGAGAGAAGGGGAAGTACTGGGGACTAAATTGGAGCAAATCATATACCAAGCATTTATAATTTTGTCAAAATGAATCCTAATGTTATGGTACAACTATTATGAACCAACAAAAATTTCTCTAATTCTTCATTTTTAAATGTAAAAACTAATGTTCAAAATTAGTATTAAATTTATAAAATAAATAAAATCTTTTAAAATAATTAATTGGTATTGATGTCTGTGCTTCCTAGCAATAGTTATCATTTATTTCTCTTGGTTTCCTCTTCTGTTGAAATAAACCAAAATTTTATTTCCTTACTACTTAAAAAAATAAGTTTCTGTTTTAAGAATCTCTCCTTGGAAATACATCAGATTAACAAAAAAATAAAGAAGGAAAGAAAAAAAGAAAGAAAAGAAGGAAGGATGAAAAAAGGAGGAGGGAAAGAAGGAGGAGAAAGGATAAAGAGGCATTTAGCTGGAGTAAAAGCTCAGGGGCATGAATACATCAGGCATTTTTGGAGTATGTGGTGAGTAGGCCAGTCAGGAAAGATTTAGGGTGGAAAAATATAAACAATAATATGGAGAAGGATTGGAAGGCTTGTGATGTTGGATTTAATGTGTAACTTATTTTTTCTGAGTTTTAATTGAAAAGTGATAGTCTTTTTCTGTAGATAGAATAAGAAAGTTGGATTAAACTGATTCTCAAAAATTGTCTGACTTAATCTGATGGGCCTGTAGAAACAATCTCAGGAGTTACTTGAATTTGGGCACTTTTTATAGTACACTGTACTCAGAGCTGGGTGACCTAAGGCCTAGAACTGGCCCTAATACTAATTTGATCTTTTCATTTTGCCATTCTGGACTTGGTTTATTTGGAAAATAAGAGATCTAGACTAATGGATTTGTGCTGCCCTTTCAACCTAAACATTCCTTCTTTACTAAACTAGGGAGAGATTTTGGCTAGCTGAGGTTGTACTGTTACAAGTCTTCTATTTTCAAGTTGTAGGAGCTGTGTTTTCTAAAAATGCAGATGTTTATGAGCTCCAGTTGACAAATAATAAGTAGAATACTGTGTGAATAACTGAATCTATTAGAAATTGAAGACTTTGATTTGTCTCAGAATTTTGCATTGTATCACACACTGAAGACATCAGAGATTAATATATCCTAACCTTGGGTGTACCCTAAAGTTATTGGATTTTACAGTAAACTTCTAAGACAAACATTTTCTTTATGAACTCTGTCTTCAATATGAAGTCTACTGTGCTTCCTCAAGGCTTTAATCTGATTAAAACATTTATATCCTTGTTTAGTAGGTTTAGATAGCCAGGGATGTATTTAATGCAGAGTTTCTCAGTCTTGGCATTATTGGTGTTTCAGGCTGAAAGATTACTGGGGACAGGAAGCTATCCTAGAAATGTCTAGTTCTACCAAATAGATGCCAGTAGCATCTCCCCTTCCCAGTTGCAAAAACTGGAAATGTCTCCAGACATTGCCAAATGTCCAATGATAGGCACAAAAGGCCCCGGTTGAGAGTCATCAGTTTAATGCAAAGCACTATTAGAAATTGAAGACTTTGATTTGTCTCAGAATTTTGCATTGTATCNAAAAAAAAAAAAAAAAAAAAAGAAGAAGAAGAAGAAGTTTAAGACATATTACACAGTATGTTGCTAATTTTCGAGAATGTTGCTTTATATGTGTTTAAGAGGAATATTGCCATTTGACATTTTTGCCTTTAAATACAAGTAGGTGATCTCTCAACAAAAATAAAATAGGCCTATATTAATCAGATAGTTTGCTTTCTTGAAAAAAAAAAAAAGTCTCACTTCTGCTTCTATCCAGTATGGAGTACAAGGACTGGATTTATACTCCCACCTTATACAATTAAAGATCTGAAAAAAATACAAAAGAATAGTTTTCATGACAGTGGATACTAGATAATGGAAGACAGTGATTGTAGACAGTTAGGAAACACATATAATGAGTCTTATAATTGTATTAGCTTCCTCCCTTGAGAGACCTCCAAGCTATAGTTCAGAGATGAGCAAACCAGGAGGCACCCAACATATTCCTAGAGTGGAAGAGATGGAGCTGAGCATTTGGAAAACCCAAGAAGGCTATGAGTCACATAGAGACCACAAGAGTTGAACAAAGATCACCAGAGATGTTGCAGGGGTTCTCATGTATTCTGAAGAGTAGTGACTAGTGAATGAATATGAGGAAGCTACCCAAGCCCTGGGGTGAAAGGGAAGAAAACATCCAAAATGATCAAAGAAAAAATAATCTGATTCTCACATAGGATTTGGTGGAGGGTGCGGAATCCAGACAAAGACTGACTGCATCAGGCTGACTGGAAAAGTTCATAAATTTCCCACATTGGGGAAAGTATTCAGAAGATTTTTGCCTTAGTAATGGAGGATAATTGTCCCTTCATGAAACATTGCTCCAGACTTGCCTAACAAATCTTAAAAGCAAGTCATGAAAGGAACAAGCTGTTTCTAAGTAACTTAACTGCATCCCAGAACAAAGCTTAAGAATATTTATAAGAATATAAAAATATCCAGCACTCAACAAGGTCAAATTCATTATATCTGGCATCCAATCAAAAATTACTAGGCATGAAGAACAGCTTAAAAATATGACTTAAATGATGATAAAAATCAATCCATCAAAACTGATAGCTACAGAACTGAAACAGATGTTAGAATTAGCAGACAAGAGCCTTAAAACAGTTATTTTAACTCTGTATGCTTGAAGGTTATTTATATAATTTAACCATATCAAATTTAATTTCTAAATAGGAAAATTATAGTACTTGAGATGGTAAAAAAAACCATTGGATGTGATAACCAGGGGATTAGACATTGCAAAAGGAAAGATTAGTCAACCTGAAGACATAGCAATAGAAATCCAAAGTAAACAGAAAATAATTCTAAATGAACAGATTATCAATTTGCAAAAAATTCAAGAATCCTAATGTAAATGTAATGAGAGTCTCTGAGAGGAGGAAGTAGACAGAAATAAAAAAAATTAAAGAAATAATGTCTAGAAATTTTTTTAAATTTAAGGAAAAATATAAACCTGTAAATCTATGATTGCAACAAACCCAAAGCACTAGGAATAAAATGAAAACAATACTAAGAAAAATCATGACCAAACTACTTAAAACAAGCAAGAAAAGAAACACTTAAAAGCAACCAGAAGAAAAAGATATATATGTATACTTATAGAGTAATTAAGCTAAGTATGACTTCAGATTTCTTATCAGAAATAAAACTCACCTGAAATGATCATTCACAAGACTTGCCTTGGACTTTTGCTAACTTTCCACATACATGAGTTGGAACTCCTCATATGTGGAAAGACATGAAGGAGAAACAAAATGTGAAGGACCTTTGTCCCCAAATTCAGGAAACAGAGCTGGCTGACAATGCAGACCACTCACTAGAAACTGACACTGAGAGACAAATTAAAGGTTATGATTTTTTTCAAATGTTTGTATTTTGAGATTTTACTGATACTGCAGATTAGCCTTTTCTTACTTAACACAATTATTTTTAAGGCTGTAAATTTATGTCTTTTGCATTAAGCTCTTTAATTGAAAGTTTTTTCTATACAAAGACAGAATTGATCTAGAGCTTTCTAGAAAGGCCATTGTTTTCTCAGTAATTTGAAAAGCTAACTTTTAAATTTCATATGGCTCGCATCTATTGGTGCCTTTCTGGGTTTTCTATTCCATTGTCTGTTTTTCTATACAATGATATTCATGCACTAATTACATATGTTTATACAATGACTTGATATCTGGTAAGACATGTGCTCATTTTTCCTCTTTCTTTAGTGTTTCTTGATTCTTCCTACACTATTGAATTTCCAAATAAATTTTATAGTCAGTTTTTAAAAAATATATGATGTTATTGAGAGTTGCAGTTAGATCATTCATTTCAACCTGTCTTATTACAGATCAATATGTGTAAAAGTATCCAGTTCTATAAGAAGGGTGGGTCTAGAGTGACTTTTTAATCTTCACAGCAGTAGTGGCAAGGGAGATATGATAGTGAAGGAGTGACAGTCTGAGAGCCTCGTGGGCATCTCCCGGTCAGATATCCTCCCTCTCCCTCTAAGGGTTAGCCTCCATTCACTTAGGGTGCAGACCATGTCAATATAACTTCACCACTGTGACCACGTTTGAGGGTATAGCAAGTGTGTATTCAGAGTTCCTTCAAGGCCTGGAGGAGACTAATCATTGTCAGATTCTCAGAGAGTAAATACAGTGCTTAATTTACTCTTAATCATTTCAGTCAATGCCTTGGCTAACTAAAGGGTTGAATTCTCTGTAACTCCATTTTAATAATATCTTGAGGAATTCAGACAATTTATTTTACATGTATCAATTTTTGAGTGCCTGCTTAGCTTTAGGTATTATTCTAAGTACTGAATATTCAGCAGTAAGAGGAAAAATATATATGTATACATATATATGTATATATGTATACATATATGTGTGTGTTTTGTGTATATATACACACAAACACACACATACCCTTCTCTCATGGGAAAATCCAACATTTAAACAAATATAAACATTTAAACAAAATATTTAACTTACAGTCATTTTTAATGCTATGAAGGGATACAGTAGGGTTTTATGTGAAAGAAACTGCAGGGAAAACATGGAGATAATATACTTTTTGTGTATTAGAGTATATCATGTACAAATGAAACCTCATTTAACCTGTAGTTAAAAGGATTTATGTAACAAAATATACATGATTTTTCATATAATTAATCCATTCATTCATTTATCTCACATTATTTATGTTCATAGAGCACTATAATGGTCCAGATATGAGGCTGACAAAAATGACCAAGGCTCAGTTTCTATCTTTGAGGAGCTCCTAGTTTAATTATTTAATAATTGGCAGTACACTTGATAAAATAATTGCATATCAAATGGAAACCAATCTGTCCCTGAACTTTCTCATCCTTTCCATTTGCTTCTTCTAGATGAGGATAGGCATTCACTCGGGCTCCGTGCTGGCTGGTGTTGTTGGGGTGAGAATGCCACGATATTGCCTGTTTGGAAATAATGTCACTCTGGCAAGCAAATTTGAATCTGGAAGTCATCCTCGGCGTATCAACGTCAGCCCAACAACCTACCAGTAAGTGTTCTCTGCCCTCTGTCTTCCCGCCCCTGACTTTGACTAGAGCTGATATCCTGTTGTGAGAAGAATTTTTCTTCATCTTATCATTCTCCAAGATATTATATGTAGATCCACCCAGTCTAAAAGATAATAATTGTGACACAGACTTTTATTTGAACCCTGAGAGAGTGCATGGAAAATCTGACTTGACTGAGGTAAATATAGGTTTGTGATTCCCCACAGTCTCTGTCTCTCTGCAGTATATCTGTTTAAAATAAAAGAGAGCAAATGTTAACGGTCTGAATTACACTTTTGTAAAATCCCAATGTTTTTAAAATGTTCCTCAATGTTTATAAAAATCAAAGGGATAAGATAAGAAAGGTAGCTCATTTGTTTTCATTCTTTGGAATAATGAATATAAATAAATAAGAGCTCTGAAGTAAGATATATACTGAGTTCAGAATAAAACTTAAACTGTATTTATCTTAAAGGTCATTTTTGACAGTACTACACAATTTGGCCTCCTGAAATCATCCTTATTTTATGCCTGGTTCATGTCCTCTCCCCCACTATATTTAAGCTCCATATAAGCAGAGACCATGTTGATTTGGATCATCATTATAACCCAGGACTTAGGAAAAATGCATAGAACATAACAAGCACTCTACAAATATTTGTTTGTTTGTTTGTATATTTATTGGTGCATTATAATTATAAATAAAAAATGTAATTCATTGTTACATATTTGTACATGCACACAAGGTAGAAATACAGTACAAATGTTTATTGAATCAATGAATAAATGCTCAACAATAGAGACATATTTCAAATAAGTGGCAAACTTCTCTTGTAGAGATCTTAATAATGGTACTTTGTGCTCTAGTTCATGGAGCAAGGAACTTAAATCAATCATTTCATTTCTATCTTCTTACCATGATCACAGTATTTCCCATGATGGTGTTAATACTTATTTTTCATATTTGGATAACAGTGTAGATATATATATTTTGTGAAAACTTCACTTTTTAGAAAGAGATGACATGTAAAGAATGGGCCAAAGATCCAGGTATGGTGGCACATGCCTGGAATCCCAGTGGCTTGGGAGGCTGAGGCAGAAGGTTCGAGAGTTCAAAGCCAGCCTCAGCAATGTTGACATGCTAAGCAACTCAGTGAGACCTGTCTCTAAATAAAATACAAAATACAAAACATACTTCAGTCAGAATGGCAATCATCAAGAATAAAAGCAACAGCGCTTGCTTTGGCAGCACTGGAATAATACAGAGAAGATTAGCATGGCCCCTGTGCAAGGATGACATGCAAATTTGTGAAGCATTCCATGTTTTTTCGTTGTCCAAAGTACATGAATGAAGACACGAATTGTGTGAATATACTTTGTATACAACCAGAGACATGAAAAATTGCGCCCTATATGCATGATATGAATTGTAATGCATCCCACTGTCATATATAACAAATTAGAATTAAAAATTTTAAAAAAGTATAAGTAGCAATAAGTGTTGGTGAAGATGCAGGGCAAAAAAGGTACACTCATACATTGCTGGTGGTATTGCAAATTCATGCAACCACTCTGGAAAGCAGTATGGAGATTCCTTAGAAAACTTGGAATGGAACCTCCTTTTGCCCCAGCTATCCCACTCCTCGATCTATACCCAAATGTCTTAAAAATCAGCATACTTTAGTGGCACAGCCACATCAATGTTTATTGCAGCTCAATTCACAATAGCTAAACTGTGGAACCAACCTAGATGCCCTTCAATAGATGAATGGATAAAGAAACTGTGGTATATATACACAATGAAATATTACTCAGTTTTAAAAGAGAATAAAATTATGGCATTTGCAGGTAAATGGATGGAGTTGGAGAATATCATGCTAAGTGAAGTAAGCCAATCTCAAAAAACCAAAGTCCAAATGTTCTCTCTGATAAGTGGATGCTGACCTATAATGAGGGGCGGGGGTGAAGCAGGGGAAGAATTCCGGGAACTTTGGAGTGGGAAAAGAGGAGGGTGATAGTGGAGGGAGCATGGGAGTAGGAAAGATGGTGGAATGAGAAGGACAACATTACCTTAGGTACATGTATGATTGCACAAATGGTCCAACTCTACATAGTGAACAACCAGAGAAATGAAGTTTGATTCTATTTGTGTACAATGAAACAAAATGCATTCTGCTGTGATGTATAACTAATTAGAAAAAAAAAAACATTTAAATGTTTAAAAAAGTAAAATACAAAATAGGGTGGGATGTGTGGTCAAGTGCTCCATAATGCAATTTCCGATACCCCCGCCCCCACCAAAAAAATAGGCCAATGGTGTGGGAAGTTTGCACTCTCAGCTTAGACATCATAACTCTTCCTGGCTTTGTTTACGTGTGACCTCAAAGGAACCCCTCCAAATCACACAAGACCTGTGCCCTTTGATGCCGATTCTGAGTTTTCATAATATTTTTTTACGTTAATTGAGTTTGTGATGATCCTTAGTGGAATTAAATGATTCCAACAACTCCAAACATGGGAGCATTTTGTTCTGTTATTGTCCTAAGACCTGCCAAAATAATCAAATGGAGCCATAGATAGACACATTGTGCTGCCAAGTGGGTAGTTTCTAAAATACATTAACTCTGGCCCCAAATCATGTTATTCCTAATAATATACAATACTTGAACATTCAGTCTATCTTCAGAACAACTTCTTTCTCCCTCTTTACCTATGCCTTATCAACCGTCCATTCTTTAACAAATATTTGTTGATCATCTACTATATTCCAAACACTATATTAGGCACTAAGGATACAACAATGCAGAGCCTAAATATGATCTCTGTCCTTGTGAAGGAGATCAAAGACTAGCTGGTACCTGAGTAAATAAGTAACTATTACAAGCAAATGTGGAGATCAAGAAACCCTGAATTACAGTATTAGAGCAGGAGGAAGGGTAGGCTAAAAAAGAATGGAGAAATAAACCGAAATCAGACCAGCACTCAAGGTAAATAACATTAAGGGGTTTCTATCCACTTTTGTCAGCTGTTTCACCACTGTGACCAAAAGACCTGATAAGAACAATTTTAGAGGGAGAGAAGTTTATTTGGCACTCATGGTTTCAGAGTTCTCAGTCCATAGACAACCGGCTCCATTGCTCTAAGCCAAAGGTGTGGCAGAACAACATCATGACATAAGAGTGTGGAGAAAAGTGGATCAGGACATGACAATCAGGAAGCAGAGAGTGAGCATTCCTTACCAGGGACAAAATATAAACCCCAAGGGCACACCCCCAATGACCCACCCCTGTCTGCCTACAGTCACCACCAACCAGTTAATCCCTATCCATGGATTAATGCACTAAGTTAAGGCTCTCATAACCCAATCATTTCACCTCTAAACTTTCTTGCACTGTCTCACGTGAGCTTTTGTGGGAGACTGCATATCCAAACCACAACACTACCTAAGCCCTAAGATCAATAAATGACCTTGAGATGTTTAAAGCAGAGGAGGGGCTGGACCAAATTTGTGATTTTAAAAGATAATAGGATGGAGAACAATTGCAGGGTTGGGCCAGGTTGGGGTAGAGAAGCAATCCAATAGCTGAGAGCAGGCTCTGCTATCCACGTTTCACTGACAGTCCCAACCATCTGTTGTTTCTGCTTGTCTTCCCATGCTTCAGCAGAGTGGCTGTACTCAGTGACTTTGATGTTCATTTTAATCAGGTGTGTCATAGAGAGAAAGAGAGTAACTTAGCTCCTGGTAAATCCTTGGACAGTCAAAGTCTCAGATCTCACTCTTGTGTCCTTCTACCCTCACATATACAGTCCAGTCATGGGAAATTCTGCTATTCCAGGCTACACAGGCAGTTTATAAGCCAATAGAATGTACTTCTCCTTACACTGAACCCCCAAAGTGAAATGCCAGCATCGAACTTGCTGGGACATGCTTTATCAGATGGCAAATTTGCCCTCTCAGAGCAAATAAGAATTTGTGAAGTAAAACTGTGTTTTAAGCTTATGAGAGCTTGACATTTTCAGTTTTCATCTTTGAAATTAAATCTTGTAGAATGTCCAGTATTGCCTGGTTATCTTGAAAACTTCAGAGAGGTTCTTATACAATTTATTTTTAGTAAAATTATTTGATTATCATAAACTTTTTGAGAATGGATTAATTTGATATTTTGATAAGCTGAAATAATTTTCTGGATAGTTGGTTCAGAATATGCTTTACCTGGAAATACTCAAGTAATTGATTAAAAAATACTTAGACAACTGCGGAGTACAGAAAGCTAAAAGATAACATTTTTATGATCTCACTGCTGGTTTAATACTATATTTGCTTCAGCTATTTTTAAAAATAGAAATGCGTAGAACATCTCTTTGGAAAAGTCCCTCCCTTTTATTGGAACAAATATCTGAATGAATTAGATGTGTTCTAAAATCCAGTGGTTTGTATATTGTTCTAAAATCCAGTGGCTTGTATATTTCTACATATGTATTCATAAACAATATAACTTTATTTTAGTTTTTGAAGTTTTTATAAGTGGTATTTTACTATATAACTCTTTCTCTAATTTTGAATTATTTTAAACAAAATTTCATACTTTTAGGATCTATCCATGATAAAACATTCTACTTTAACTCATCATTTAATGACTGTATGACAGTCTAGTGTATAACTACTCTGTATTTTAATTTTTTTATTTATTCCTCAATTGATGAACATGTAGGTTTATTTTCTACTTTCTAATATCAGAAAGTGTATTGTTAAGAACATTATTTACCTGTCCACATTAGATTACATTTCATGCAAGACAATAATTTAGCTTACTCAAGGTTACTAGAATCAAGAGTGATCAAATGTTGTTTATCTTTAACATCATTGTAGACACAGGGAATAAAGTCTGTAAAATCAAAACCACGACTTTGACAAGAGAGCCCTCATTTTTCTAGATTTTATGTGTGTGAGTCATCTTGTGTGCATGTAGTAATGCCCAAGGACCATTTATTTCCTCTTCACCTAGAGCACTTTATTGTTAATTTCATTCCTCCACAAAAAGAAATCTTTATGGAGTCTCAAGTTTTCCACATTTGATGTTTTCATATTTCCTCAATAAATGTGATGTTTTTACTCATCTTTATTCCTACTCAGACCTATTTTAAAATAATGCACATATTATAAACAATTGTTATAACATTGTGCTACTGATCTGTGAAAATGAAATAGTTGTTTATATTAAGAATGGCTTCAGCAAATTTTGAAGTGGCATGAATAATTGAATGATTTGCCTGAGCAGAGTTAATTGTTTTTCCTTGCTATATGCAAACTAAAAATGTAGAAAGACTCTTTAATTATTTTGATACGAAATTTTCTTAACTTTTAAACATTTTTGCTTTTCTCATTTTACAATTGATCAACTTCTGGACTTTCTGTAATGTCTATTTTTCCTTCACTCTAAAAGTGTTAAAACCATGCTGCCTTCTCAGTATTGCTACATGAGCAGCCCCTTAGATTAGAGAATATACAATGGATCAGAATTGAGCAACAGTTAAGTGCACAAGCTCAGAATTAAATGCCTCAGTTAGCATCCTGGCTCACACTCAGTATCTCCGAAATTTAGCAACTTAACTTCTTTGGACCAAGTTTGATCATCTTTATGAGCACCTATTTCAGAAGATTGCTGGTAGGATTTAATGTGATGTTTATATAGCTCATTTTACTTGGAACATAGTAGATATTTATTCATTGCTTCATCCTATTCTTGCTGTGAATAAAAAGATCATCTTATTTCTTCACTTGATTCTCATGTTTTATCACTTTAGCCACATTGAATAATGAGTGATAACTAGAATTACAGACCTCAGCTGACAATCCTGAGGAAAGAGTGAGTTTGGCAATTTGGCCCAAAGCATTTAAGTTCTGACTCAGAACTGAACTAGTGATCAGTTTTTTTCCTCCTATAAGTTTTTATTAGCAAAGGCATCTTACTGATGGTCTAACTCAGTCGTTGGATTAAAACTGGCTGTTTTCTTTTGAAAAATCCCCAAATTCAAGCAGATTTCCATAGTTACTTCAATTAATCAATACATAAATAGATGTTTGTTTATAGATATACAGAAATAATTACTTTCTAATTAGATTAATTGCTTACTATTGGCTTCAGCAACATAACTATATGTATTTTTTAAATCTTACAGTTATGTAGGATACAAGTCTGACTGACATGGGTCTCACTTGGTAAAATCAAATTGTTATTAGGGCTGCATGCTTACTGCTAGTGCTAGGAGATGATGCACTTTCTTACTTTTTTCAGATTCAAGAGGAGGTCACCAGCATCCCTTGGTCCATATCCCCCTTCCTCCATCATCAAAGCTGGGAATAGTGTGTTGACTTCTTCCATCATCACATCTCTTTTTCTGACTTTTTTTTTCTCCCTCTTCCACTTTTAAGGACCTTGGTGATTTTATTGAGCCCATTGAATAATCCAGGATACTTTTTTTCATTTTGAAGGTGTCTTAATCTCTCTTTGCCACATAACCTATCGTATTCACAGGTTTCAGGAGTTAGGATGTGAACATCTTTTGGGGCATGGATTATTATGTCTACAAGAATGGAAACTAAAGGCTAAAACATGCCTGAAATATAGCCCAATTCTATCCACCTCCTGTCTTTAAAAACTTTTTTTATGGTTATATTTACATATCAACTATGTAAGCAAAATCTGAGGAAGAAAAGGACATTTGCAAGATTAAATATCTGATGTAAAAAGGATTTTTACTAGGATTAAAGACATAGATTCCTAAAGAGAAACACCTGTTACAGGAGTGATTTGTATTTCTCTATTTAAGATGTGGTAGATTCTTTGACTTGAGGAGGAATCAAAGGATCAGTCCTGAGAGAAATGGAATGTTTATAAAGAGGAATACCATCCTCAAACTTCACATCCTGTCCTAAGATATAGCTACCTTTATACAATCTTTAAAGAAATTGGACAATATTTAATTTGCAAGTATCTTCAGACCACTAGCACCAGGCTTAAAATTCCACAGATCGCATTTTATGATAGAGTTTGATATAGTGCATAAATCCCTATCCTGGAAATTAGGAGAACTGAGTCTAACCTTGGTTGAGATATTCGTCACCCAGATGATCAAATACTGCATATTTTTGCTCTAAGATATCATTGGTAGCCACAGAAAACACAGCAAACATTTATTGAATTACTTATTCTCTTTAAGTAATTTATTCACATTAGCTCATTTATGCCTCACAGCAAGCCTGTGAAGTAAGCACTGTTATTATTCTTTATTTTTCAAATGAGAAGAAACTTGAACTTTGAAAGATTGTATAAGTCCCCAATAGCATCCAGCTAAAGTGTGGGAGTCAGAATTTAAATTCATAGCTGCCTTACTGTAGATCCTTGGTATCCATAGCCAAATGTCTCATTGAGTTGATAACTAATTCAAATAAACTGGCAAAAATAATTATAAATAATTTCTACCTTGGCGAGAATATTTCCTAAATGAGGGAGCAATAGGGAGCAGACAAGAATCAGAGTAAGGAAGATTCCTTTCTGTCTTCCTCTATAGACCTTGCATACCCCAAGGTTGCACTCTTGATTTTCTGTGTTCTTTTCATACTCAGGGTTACAAAAAAGAAGTATATTCTTTCCAAAAGGTTTACTAGGAGTCTCTGTATTTCTAATGACATCAGTATCTCTATCCCTGGATCAAACATGAGTATATGGCAAAGCCATGGCCAATGGAGGCTTCCAAGTGAGACAGTTTCTATGAGGCTGCAAACTTTCAAGTATGTGTCTCTACTGTTTATAAGTTCCTGGAAATATAGGCCTACAATTTAGAATTTACTTAATGATAGTTCAAAGGAATACATCTTTCCCGTATATTGAAAAGATACTTAGAATAATTGAAGAAAGATGAAATCTCCTGGATATATTTTTTCTTTGCATGTAAAAGTTAATAGTCATTAACAATAGTCAAAAATAATGCTAGAAAATCCACTTCTGTTACTTTGTCAATATACTTACTGGTGAGATATTATGTTATAAATATTTACTCTCCTTCCACGGAATACTTCCTGTGGGAAAATATGTCCAAAAAAATTTCAGGAAATCTTGCCTAGCAGTTTATCAATAACTTCTTTTCTTTTCCTTTTTTGGTCCAAATCAAAATTCTCATACACACCCATGACTTGATAATTAAGAAAAATAAAAAGTATCCAGGCTGTAATGTTTCTACCCTGTCAGTCTTTTAAATAACTTTATTGATCACCCTATCTTTTTCTCTCTAGAAGCAACCAAACAGTAAACACTATATTTCACAAACGAAATATAATCAGTAAAGACAAATGACTAAATAGTTCTCCCAAAAGGAAAACTTGAGCTCTGCCTCAAGAATTGTATTTCTATTTTTCCAATTATAGACAACAACATTAATATTACCCTTTTAAAAGTGCCAATAAAAGTCACATATAGAAAAATTGAATGAGGTAGTCTACTCATTTAGACATTTTTATTTTGTTCTTTTTTTCTTTGTCTCCCTTCCATATTATATAGCATTTGCCCAGAAAATGCAAGTCTGTGGATTGGGATTCATAAGCCTTCCTAATGTATTTTTAAATTTTTTTTAAGTTGTTGATTTTTAAGTTGTTATTTTATTTGTTATATGTGATGCTGAGAATCGAACCCAGTGTCTCACACATGCTAGGCAAGTGCTCTGCCCCTGAGCCACACTCCCAACCCCCTAATGTAATTTTATAAACATGACCCATTTTTTCCAACATTCAGACTATTCCTCAATTATTTTGTATATTTTTACCAGCACATTTAAGGATATTGTAGTGAAATCTTGAGGACCAGAATGCAATATTGCAGTTACTTTTTGGAATAAATAATAGTAAAACTTGCCTTCTAAAGGGAGCACTCATCTCAAAATCTAATTGCTAAGAGTGGTTGTAAGAATCAATGAGAAAAACATGAATATGTAACATGCAGAAAAGAATACATAGACATGAAAAGAAAGATTATGTCTGGCAATTTATATGTTTTTTCTTTGTGGTTTACTTAATGATTTGGCATAGATTTGGGCTGTATGGTAGGCTCAAGCTTGAAAGTGGAAGGAGACTGCTGTTGGTCCCTGATAAGGACCTATTATTACTAAATAGTATAAGGAAGACCTCTCCTCACCTAGTTGGGGGATGGTGTAGCATTTCATAAGTCTTGGGTTAGTGTGTTTATGAGTTTTCTGAAGCATTTTCAATGCATACTCATGTGCATTTTTCTGGAGAGATTTTTTTTTCCCTAATACTGTCATTAGATTTTTTAAGTGGCTCATGATTCAGAAAATATTAAGAACCACTACAGACTGATTAAATTAAAGAATGACCAAATAAAAGCATATGAAGTTCACATTCCTCACACTACCGCTAATTGGCTTATGACCTTGGATGAGTCACATTTCAATAGTTTCATCATCTGTTTCCTTATGAATTATAAAACTCAATTAGGTCTAGATAATTTAAAATTTAAAAAAAAATTACACTAAACCCTGAAATAGAGAAAGGACAGATTCCACAAGCAGTGAAATTAGAATAGTCTTTAATTTATTTCATAGTTATATATCATTGTTAAGTTTTTAGTTGTGACAAACCCTTGTTTTGCTAGGGGTGTCTGGCATGTCCACATCAGGGAAAACTGAGTAAAGAATTTAAGGAAACTCATGGTACTATCTTTACAACTCTTCTGTAAGTCTGAAAGTGTTCCAAAATAAGATGTTTACTTTTAAAATTACATTTCTAATATCCAGGAAGGCTGATGTCACATGAAAGAGAATCTTGTGTACTATTAGAAGCCCACTGAAGTGTTCTGAGCTTGGGAACAAGAAGCAATGATTTGCAAGGAGTAGAATGGGAGTACTAGAGGTGGGCTGACTGTTCTGTTGTCCCAGGCCTGCCGTGGGGTCATGAACTAGGGCATGGTCCTGGGCATAGAAAGAAAGTATATAAGATATGAAAGTCTTTAAAGAACTAATTCTTCTGGCCAACAGAGGATGAACACATTGTCATTTTATATGCTGTATGGTCAACACTGTGCCTCAAAGCTTAAAAAACAAAATTTACTGACTTTTGAAAATAATGTCTTAAAATATATTCCCTCTTTTAGAGGTATTACTTTTAGGTTTAGCATATAGTCAAGCTTCTTTATAATTTTATGCTTCTCCTTTTTCTCTTTATACACAACCTTTAAAAGAGATGATGAAAAGATGTACTACATAATTACATTATATTATTTATGTATTGCTTTGTTATATTAACTAACCTCTTTTTTTAAAAAGCACATTATGCCTTCTAAAAAATTGTGAATTGTACTATGTAAATACATTTTTATATTTAATAAAATATATTATGTGTGGAGAACTCATTTTTTAACCTAGAGAATTGAAACCAGTCTTAATCGGACCTTAATCTTTTAGCTGTCAGTTCTCACTGTTCTTTTGTATGTAATGCTTTGTTAACTAGGAGAAATATGATAGCTCTACCTGCTATGCTCAACCATCCATTCTTGGCTCTGACTAACATGCAGAAATTTCTCATGCATGAGTCACCCATGACTCTATAATCATTTTTTGTGATATTTTCTTACACAACATTGTTTTCCCTGGAGCTCTTGAAAATGTTTCACATTTGCTAGTATAAAACTAATATATTTGATCATATTGCTTTATATGACCCTCTATAATCTGAGTAGTATAGAAATTCTCAATCTTCACTGACTATTAGAACTCTAAACAACTTTTGAAATAAATTAGAGTGAGCTCTTTCTTTTTCTCAAGGAAATTGAGAACCAGATAATTTAAGTGACTATTTAGAACAATTAGCTAATTTTCTCATATCTCACAACAAAAAGTATGCTGTTTTATAGACTCCAAACATTTTCTCAGACTGATTTACTTTTTTTGAGACTGAAGTTATTCCAATTCTGCTATTCTTCTAACATACCTAGGACTTCCTCTACTTCTGAATGATTTAGGAATGTATAAAGGACATAGAATTCTTTAAAATTAATTCTGGTCTTAATTGTAAATGAAATCAACTAAGTATTGCTCATTTAAAAAAATAAATGTTTATGTTTTTTATTCTTTTCACTTTCCCCCTAATCTTTTATACAGAAAGACCAGGATAATGATGGATTTGTTTTTAAAAAAGATTGGTCATAGAAGTTAAAAAAAAAAAAGTGAGGCGATTATAATTTACATGAGCTGATTCCAGTTATCTTTCCTAATCTCTCATTTGTCATCTCTTTTTACAGTTCTCTCTGTTGGTGCATAATACTTTTGAGTGTTTTGAATTTTAAGTGTCTTGGCATGTATTGGAAATTAAGATCTTAGACTGTTAAATTTCATTTGGCAGTGTCCACAACAGGCAGTGGGGTAGAATTATCATCATTTATTCAGCAGGTTAAAATTCAAGCATTTAAGAGTCATCAATTTTGTCAGTCAAGTAGGAACTTGGCCACATGAGCTCTTTCTGGAAGCATCAAACATACAAACTTGGGATCTCTTATGAACACACGTTGCCCTCAGTACTTAACCTAGGATGGAATGCAGAAAGAAATGAGCTGGGGTGTCACAGAAATGTTCATCAGACTCTCTACCTTCTGAATGTGAGTAGCCATATAAGAAGACTATCCCTTTTTCAGAACTTATCCACTATCCTGAATTTTAGAACCTAAAAACTGACAATCTTACAATATTGCCTCAAAATCTGCAACTAAAAAGGTTAGTAAACTTAAAGTACATAAAAATCTGGTGAGATCTCTGTGTTGTAACTCACAGTGATCTAGGTTCTTATTTTCCTTATTTGGACAAGAGTATTGTTTCCAGAAAATGAATCATTGAGTTTCAAGGGATTTTAGGCTGTCTAGCCAACTCACTTACTCTAGTTCCATTTGGGCCTATCTTTAAACAGCATGAGATCTTGGAGCAGTGAAGCATGAACAAAAGTACAAAGCAGAGTTTCTTCTTTTCTTCCACTCTGATGGAAAGAAAAAGTTGAATAGGAAAACTTCAGGAACTTCAGAACACTAAGAAAAACACAAGTTGTCTTGGTGTTTATTTCATTTTCAAACCTGTCATCCTTCAGCACTGAAAGACACAGTACCTAATGCCATTTTAATACAGTACAGATGCATTTCTTAGCAAAAAGATGTCTGGTGAATAATTAAAACAAAAAAAACTTCTAATTTAATATGGAAGACTGAATAATTGAGTTTATCCTTATTCTTTTCTGAAGTTAACTATTGTAATTAATCATTTACTGAAACAATAGTAAAAGTATGAAAGATGTATTACTTTCCTGACATATGTATGTCTACACATGTGTATTTGTGTATATATGAATACATATATGTGTATGCTTAACAGTATTAGAAAGCAAGAAGGAAAGTATATGTGAGTGATATTTGGCTTAGTGCAGAGGAGGATGTTGATCTCAGGTCCCATAAAAGAGGTTGCAGCTTAGAAGAAATACATTCACTCTGAATCTAAATAGCAGCTGATTCAAATGTGTACATGGGCACATGTGCACACACACAGAACCTAATTAGGGGATTAATATGCAAGGTGCAACACGTGACTAAGAGGAATTTCAGAAAATGTGCCAAGAGAAACCATTTTAGGTATTTTAAGTAGAAAGAGATTTAATACAGGGAATTATGTGATTACAGAATCATTGGAAGGGATTAACATTGGGTGGAAGCTGAATATTTTGAAATCTTACCACTAAAATATAGAACTGGCTAGTTAGGCAAGCTCCTACCTCTGTGGCCAGTGTAGATTAGAATATTAAGACACTGGAAAATACATGCCTGAAAATGCATTTGTGATAAGGGAGTTATAAGAAAAGTCAACAATACTGGGCTATCTTTTTGATACTTGGGAGGCTAAAAAATGGAGCCTGCTTTTGCAAAACACCAATACTGACAGCTCATGTTAATGGTCAGTTGCCAAGGGAAATGGAATCTATTTCACTTGTGACATTTAAATCTTTGTCAAGTGTATCTAATTGTACTAAACAAATAATCTCTCAGAACCTTAGTTGAAAGACAAATTGGGATATATATTGCTTAATTTAGATAACCACCATGTACTTACCTAAAACTTTATTACTAAGAAACAAAGGAAGAACAGATTTTGGAGAACAACTAACTCCAGAAGGATATAAGAGGCTTCTACTCCTGAGATATTGAACTAAAGTGGCTCCAAATTCAACCTGGTGAATATGGGGAGCGGGGGTTAGGTGAAAGTTTACATTCTAGACAGTGAGACTCCCAGCTATTCAATACCCATAATGCTGGAAACCATGTTTAATTACACAGGAATGATTGGAGCATTGTTACTTGTAAAAACTGGCCCCAAAGGAAAGACACTAAAGTTATTGATATTTGGAAGCCCTAAGAAAATGGTCACGGAAAACCCATAATTTCATAATTTCTTGCCACACATAAAGTTTCTAATCACATTTAATGCCTCACACTAAAATAGAAAGAGACTTGCAAAGATATCAATCATTTGTTTCATACCTTTGACATGAGAGAAAGAGACAAAAACAAATAAGCAAACAAAACTAGTCAATAAAATTTGGAGGAAACAGAGATAATAAAGCAAACTCCATAACAGGATGATCAATTTTCTCCTAGATAAAAAATAGTACATAAGAACACAACACAATAAAAAAGAAGCAATTATATAACATGAATGACTTGTTGAGAATTAAAAGCGTGGTATCTAAAATTTCACAATTCTGTATAAGTATTAGAAAATGATGATGGAGGCAGTGTTCCAGAAGTATAATAGAAAAACAAGGGAGAAATCAGAGAGAAAAGAAAAGAAATTGGAGGGTTGACTTACAAAGTCCAATATCTGGCAAAGCAGAAATCCAAAAAAAAAGAAAACACAAAATATAAGAAATGATCAAAGAAATAACACAAAAATCCCCAAAAGTAAATGACATAATTTGTTATCTCAAAAAGTTAAAATGTTTTACTAAGAGTCTTTTAACGACTAAATTAAGTTGCACTGAGGCACATATCATTAATTTTCACAATAACCAGAGAGAAAAATGATGATGATGATGATTATAATAATGATGACAAAGACATTAATTGTGGTGGTGATGATGATAGAATCTAGGAGAAAGTTTCCATCTACTGAATTAGTAAACAGAGAGACAGCTAGTTCTTTAACAGCCAAATACTGAGCAGGAAATAATTTCTAAACAAGAAATTAGGCACAAATTAGTCAAGTGCAGAGGAAAGTGAACTAAAGATTTCAGACAAAGTCTTTAAAATATCACTAATCCACATATTCCTTTTCAGCTCTTAACTCTGAAAGATGCACTATGTTTTACTGCCTCTTGCTTTGACTTTCAAGCATCCTTAGGTGAGCAACAGAAACTAGTAGACAAGGTTGTGATTACTCCTTTATAAACATCCTTGGAATGTCACTCTCAAAGCTCTACACATTACACAGATCTTTCCAATTGTTGCAATAAACGAAAGATTGTGCAGTCGCACATGATAATTTCAAATGGGCAGATGTTGTTACTTTGAAAATCAATTTGTAGAAAAAACTATTGAGGGAAGAAAGGGTGACAGGCAGGTAAACTAGGATTTGTCTGGCTTTGAATATTTGTTAAGCATGTTGCCCAAACTCCCTTAGTTGGTCACTATCAGAGACTGGAGCTGGATCTATCCATGGGGCTATCCATGGAGTTGTGGATAGGGTCAGCTCAGCTAATAAAAAATAACTACTTTATGATAAGACAGTTTAAACAAAACTAAAGATTCCTTCATCTCTCCAGTGAGTCACCTCCTGTTCCGTCAATGTTATGACCAATGGTAGAAAGTATTGGTTCAATACCTCACTCATAGAAGGCTCTTAATAACTACCTGGTGATTGACTGACTACTGAACTGGATGACTCTAAGTGCTCAAGAATTGCATGACTGATTATTTGCCAAAATTCTACAGTCTTTCAGGCATAAGTAAAGCACTTAGCAGCAAGTGATTATAAGGACTTCCTAAATAGAAATTGAATCAAAGTATAGAATTAGAGACAAAAGTTTAGTAGAATAAAAGACCGAATTCTTGCCTCTGCCTTATAGATGACCAAACTCTGCATTTTATATGCCACTTGCAGTGTGATTTGGAGAAGATAGTATACCCAAGAATAGATCTCTGGGATGTCCTATTATGATTCCATTCTATTCTCTCTCTTTTTTAAACTCCAGGTCTTATAAAATGTAAATTGCATTATATCATTGTATCTCGATATAAGTTTCAAGTCTTTTTCCAAGAGAGGACATAGGACTGAGCACAAAGCCTGGGGAAAATTGGGCAGAAATGCACATGCCAACAAGTGGCTAGGAGACTCAGAGGCCAGCTTTATTTCTGAAGCTGGGAGGGAGCCTTTCCATAGACCTTCATGGTATCACAGACATCCAAAGTAGCAGCGAAGTTTTATTTTGAAAATCAATTTGTGTGTGTGTGTGTATGAATGTGTGTGTGTGTGTGTGTGTGTGTGTGTGTGT